>NC_068392.1:14847208-15162708 GCF_023724105.1 Carassius gibelio
TAAACTGTCAAATTAAACTGTCAAACCTGTTACCATCAGTCCTGTTACCTTTCAGAAGCCATTATTATATTGCAAATTATAGTTAAACTGTTAGAATTGTAAAAAAAAGTGTTGGAGAATGTTTGGTGTTGTTTATTGTTTACTCTCTGCTGTATGATTGAATGGCAGTTTGAATATAGACTGGCTCTTTTTTTTCCATGCCAAATAACAGACGCATTCGATTACATCCTCTCCCCCTCGGCGGTCTGCTGTCAGTGTGGACGTGCCATTGTTGCGGATTGGCGTGAATGTCATTTCCTTTTATGGGCGACTGTGAATAGAGGGGTTATAAATTTGACATGGTTATGGCTGTGTTGAGGCATGAATAATTTGCCGCAGAACAGCTTGTTTTGTGGGCACTGCCTAAGGGTAGGGGGCTTTGGAATAGATAAGAATGGATCTTTATCTTGTGTCCTAAAAGCATGCACACGCAATGGAAAACTGTATTTCTTGAATAGGAGATAATTTTTAGCTATTATCTATAAGGTATTTAGTTATGTTTCACCTAAAAGAAGAAATTGAAAGTGTCACAAATATGACAGTATTTGACATATAATTGCACACTTTGGTATCTTGGCAAATCTAAGCACAGTTTGAGACATTCTGACACTCCAGAGGAAACACATGTGAGATAACTTGGTCCTTTTTCTTAAAATACATTTCTAAGAATCAAATCTGGTATCTGTTTAATCACAATGCTGTATAAGAAAAACAATTAAGATAATACTGAAATCTATATCTCATACTGCAGAGTTCAGATGGTGCAGGAACACCTGTGTGAGAGTAATGAAGGAGTAATGTGTGTGTGTGTGTGTGTGTGTGTGTCATCACTTTCCATCTGAATGCATCCAAGCATTCAGTCTCCAATACATATGCCCACACACTCTTGCACACACACATATTCAATACACACATTTTTTTCTCTTATTCTTATGATTTTTTGCCACTCCCATATAATCAAACACCGAAATAGCACATAATTTATGTGACAAAAGTGGTCCCCTATTAATAAATTAACTATTAATTTTGTATTTTGTGCAAGTTATGTTATTACAGATTTGTTCTTTGTATGTTATATTACATTATATATTTAAAAACTCAAACAACTTCAATTAATTTAAGTTAATTCAAGTAATGTTTGGTCAGTTGTTTTGCATACAGTTTTTTAACTCATAAATACCCCTTTTTGTTTCTGTATTTATATATTTTATTATTTGTTTATTTGTTATTGTTGTGTAAGTTATGGCACCACATACATTTTACTTATTTGTCTATTCTGTTCTTTTATGTTTTTTTTTTTTTTTTTTTTTTTTAAATTATAAATATGTATTAAAAATATGTATTATTTTTATTTGCTATTAATCTGTTGGTTATCGTACCACAGAATTTTAATAAGGTTATTTATTAATTTATTTGTAACTGGAAATATATATAAAAATATATAATACAAATATAATATTGCACACAGTTTGAAGTAGTTTTTCGTCAGTTGTTTTGCATATTATGTTTAAGTCATTAAAACCTTTTGTCGCAGTTTCTGTTAGTTTGTTTACATGGCATTTTTGAAGTGATTCACCCGAGAAGTTTAAACATCCCAGTTGTGTGAAACCATGTGTGAGGTTTCAGATTTCTCAGTGACTTTGGCCCTCTTCACTGGACAAAGACTGGCTGTTACACAACAATGCGTGTGACATCGGCCCTGTACGCCTGGCTTTACTTCACAAAGAGTTCCTTATTTCTCTGTCGACAATAATTATGTCAATTACACGCAATTATGTGTGTGGTTTGTTTCCACACAGAATTGAGTTACATTGGGGAAAATATTTATATGATCCCCTGCTGATTTTGTAAGTTGGCCCGCTTAGAAAGGAATTAAGAGTCTGTAATTTTTTATGGTAGGTTTACTTTGACAGATCGAGACAGAAAATCAACCAAGAAATCTAGAGAGAGAAAAAAAACACATTATATAAAGGTTAGAAAATTGATTTGCATTTGAGTGAGTGAAATAAATATTTGATCCCCAACCATCCAGCAAGAATTCTGTCTCCCACAGATTGTTTATGAGCTCATGTGGAACACAGATTAGTCCTGCCACGTTAAGAAGTTACTCCTAATGTCAGCTCGTTAGATGTATAAGACTCCTGTCCACACAATCTGTACCTTCCATTCCAACCTCTCCTATCACCATGGCCAAGACCAAAGAGCTGTCAAAGCATGTCAGAGACAAGATTGGAGATATGCACAAGACTTGAATGGGCTACAAGACCATCAGCAAGAAGCTTGGTGAGAAGAAGACAACTGTTGGTGCAATTACTCTGAAATGGAAGAAATAAATAAAAATTAATCAGCCTTGGTCTGGAGCTCTTGCCTTAGCCAGAACACTGAAGATGGGTCATGAATGGGTCTTCCAGCATGACAGTGAACCTAAACATACCGCCAAGGCAATAAAAGAGCGTATCAAGAAGAAGCACATTAAGGTCATGGAGTGGCCTAGCCAGTCTCCAGACCTCAATCCTATAGATAATTTGTGGAGGGCGCATAAACTTTGGGGATTTAGAGAGGACCTGTAAAGAGGAGTGGGTCAAAATCCCTCCTGCGGTGTGTGCAAACCTGGTGAGCAACTACAAAAAAACTCTTACCTCTGTGCCAAGTACTAAGTCATGTTTTACTTTGGGATCAAATACCTATTTCACTCACTGAAATGCAAATTAATTTCTAACCTTTATATGATGTGTTTTTCAGGATTTTTTGGTTTGTATTCTGTCTCTATACAATCAAATAAACCTACCATAAAAATTGCAGACCCTTCATTTCTTTGTAAGTGGGCAAACTTACAAAATCAGCAGGGGATCAAATAAATATTTTCCCCCACTGTAATCCCATATGCTTGTTGTAATCAGTAAACCCTTTTTATGACCTTTTTCATTTACCCTTATGGAGTGTGAGCAAGAACATTATTTGGGCTTTGTTTTGCTCTTAGACTCGTTCATCCGGTAACCCACATAAGCGGCGCTAGCGGCGCCAGTGTTTATGTTATGTAAGTGGGACCCTGGCAGTCATATGCTGGATAACTGTGCGCTAGTTGTTTTTCCAGCCAAAGAGTGATTATATAATGAGGTTCACCCCAGCACAGCTAGGCTTTTCAGGCTAAAGGTTCCTGACCTTCTTTGTTAGTGTGTTCAAATGCTAGTTTGCTAAATGCTAACTGTTGAGCTTTGAGTCAAAGTCTAAATATACAATTCTCCACAAAAAGCGACATGATTTTAGGTATCATTTGTGTTTTAACTTCAAATGGTGCTTGACTAATTACCCGTCAAAGTTTAATACAAATCACTAACGCTAAGTGTGAGCGAAAATGTGCTTAGCTTAGCCAACACTGCTAATTCTGTCTCCTAACTACAGGTTACAGAGCTCCAGAGTCTCTTGCCAGGAGAAACGTGGTGAAGGGGAGCCTGGACACACACATGGAAAATGGAGTGAGTATGAATTCCCTCAGAGATTTGTTAACCCCCCCTTGGTTACAGTTGCTAACTCAGATTTGAGTTGGAAATATTCAGTAAACCGTGCACATAAAGTGGCTAAATTGTGTTCTTACGTGGACAGGAATGAATTTTGACATTGAAAAACACTTCTATATGATTTAAATACATTTTTTAATTATGTCTTAACATGAAAATCAAACTTTGGGAAGAGGATTGACTCGGTTTCGCTTTGAAAACCTAACAAAAGAACTGCATATAAATTACTCAGCATCATTTATATTATTTTTTATAATTAGAAATAAGTATTGTATGTAATAAATGTATGTAATTAAGCAGTGGTGGCCCATGCATTTCACACCTCCCTGCTGAAAAATAAAACGGCATATGCTGGTTAGGTATGTTTTGATGCTGGGATGCTGGTTTATGCTGGTCCTTTGCTGGTATAAAACAAATAAGACAAATGCATGTGTTTTAAAGTTGACCTAACAATTTAACATACCGTACAGCTTTTCTTCCTCATGAGTCTCACCGCAAGTCTGCCAGCGCCGCTGTGGGAGGAAAATACTAGTTAACACAGATTTACTGGGAAAGTGAGCAAGTAACATTGAAATAATTCATAAAAGATGATGAAGAAAAGTGTACACGTGTGTTTTATACATGCCAATTTAACATACTCTTAAGACTTGCATCTTCCCAACGAGTCTACCCATTGGTCTGCATCTGCCCAACTTGACTGAGTCCTTGGATATTCTTACGGGATCTTAAACCTAGCTTTATATCTTGCAAATAACATCCGAATAAAACAATAGAAAAATATATAATATAAAGCAATTAAAAAGTTGAAAATGCCGTCTAGGGGGCTTTCAGAGCCATTGCCGAGGAGGTGTGTGGTTGTTTTTCGCGGCCATTTAGTACTACTGTAAATATTAGATTTACAGTAGGCTAATATTTTCCCAGAATGCATTGAAAATCTACAATAACAAACTGTATACAGCGTATACAGTAAGAAACCGGAGTATACAATAGTGAAAACTGTATTGTTTGCTCGCTCTGACTACTAGTACACTCTCTGACCATCCAATCAAGGGACGTGAAAATATCGGCGTTAAAAGTCGAAATTTAATCAGTTAAAGCAACGGTTTCATTCCCATTTATTTGAAGCTACAGGTGCTCGCACTGTTTACTCTGAAGACCTCAAGGCAGATTTCTTTGACCCTGGCAACACATGATTGCTGAAATATGATTGGACAGAGGCTCAAATATAAACATACACTACTGGAAGCAGAGCAGCCAAGATAAAAGCTATTAAATGAATAGAATAGACTATCTGGAATAATTTAATACACATTGATGGAAGAAATATATTAAAACCAAGTCAGTGATTCTGTGTATAAGCCAGCAGAGAAGGCCTGGCTGACCCTGACAGCCTACCATAGTAACTAATGTCGCTTTCCCGCTGCATGGTATGGCAACCATACCATTACCAAACCGTGATGTGTAAACTCTGCTGATCACTGATTGGCCAGAGAGAATCATTACTACCTGGGTCACTGAACTTGAGACACAAACTCAACAGAACTGCTAGATTTCAATCAACATAGCCAGCGAAGGATCGGATGCAACTGTTTTGAATGAGCGCCCTTTTTTTAACAACCCAAAAATGGCTGTATCGTTGTCTGTTGAGGAAATGCAAACGTTCCTCTCGTTGATAGCAGAGGAGTGGATCCAGCGAGAGCTTGATGGGGCGTGGAATTAAAACGTTTTTCACAAGTTGCAGGGGTAGAGGCAGCGTAAATATCCCGCCCACTCTGAAGCGGTATTAAAATGCAGTGGAAACACAAACCGAGCTGAGTCAAGTCGAGCCGTGCCATACCATACTGAGCCGTAACTAACTGATTTGTATCACACAATGGAAAAGCGCCATAAGTGTATATATAAAACCTCACAAAACTTAAAGTAAGAGGGACTGGACTTAATTGTGACATTGCAAAGCACTATTCATCTTAGAAAAAACAACAACTGTTAAATAATGCCTTAACGTGATTTAAAACTGAGGAGACTGGAACAGAATGAGGGTCAACACATAATTTGATCCACAGCAAACAGAGTTACATGTACATCTGCATATAATTGAATCAAAAACTAAGTTTTACCATATTTTTACCATCCTGTAAAACCTTTTAAAATGTTCCCCATAGCCATTCATTATAATTATATATATTTTTAGATGGCAGCTCTTCATATGGACATCACCCTCAGCGAGTTGCAAGAGATGGCATCACGGCAACAACAACAGATCGACGCACAACAACAACTTTTGGCAACAAAGGTAGCTGCGCCAATGACGAAAAGGACCATTTCATGTTTATTTACAACTTAAAGGCACATTTCACACACAAAAAAGAAGTTATATACTCATTGGAAATGTGTGTTTTAACTTTCTGTCTTCCGTTAAACACAAAAGGAGATATTCAGCAGATTGTCCAAGCTGCTCTTTTTCCATACAATGGAAATGAAAGGTGACCAAGGCTGTCCTTGGTCCCCATCCACTTTCATTAAAGACCAGCATTTCATGTTTGTTAGTTTAAAACAACATTTCGTTTAAATATGAGGTCTGAAGTCATCCATGAAATGGTGTTATTGGTTTCACACTAGGGTTTGCGTTATGGTAATTTGAATAAAACAACTCTACCGTCTCCATATCAAAAGCATTACCATTTTGTCCATTATCAGTGGGAATGAAAACAATAGGTATATATTGTTCTGAGACTCAATGATGTCTGAAAATGAGTACTGGGGAGATTGTAACGTGACGCCTCCACACAGGAACAGAGACTGCGATTCCTGAAGCTGCAGGACCAGCGGCAGCAGCAGCAGCAGCTATCTGAGCAGGAGAAACTGAGACTGCTGCGGGACAACGCAGAGAACCAGGAGGCCAAACTGCACAGGGTTCGAGCTCTCAAAGGACAAGTGGAACAGAAACGGATCAGCAATAGCAAACTAGGTCAGGACCTGTAAATCCATGAGCAGAAGTAGGTTAGAAAACTGAAAATGGCTTAAAGTTGACCTTAATGGTTCAAGATGAAGTCTGTCATTTTTGCTCTACTGGTGGCAACAAATTGTGTTGTGACTCGTTTGTTTGGTAGATTATGGGAAGTGTTTTGAATATATATATATATATATATATATATATATATATAAAATAAACAGTATTTTGCTATTTTGTTTAATGTGGTGTAAAACAATTTCATTAAAACCAATTAAATTGACTGAAAATTATTATTATAATTTTATATTAATATTGTCTACATTATTAATATCATTAATATATTGGTATTATTGTATTACAGACTAGTTGTCTTGTTAGACTAATTTATAATAATAAAGAAAAAAAATATTGAATTTGTAAAAAAAAAAAAAAAAAGTTCTATAAGTTCTTAGGTTTTCTACTGAATAATTTAGATTTACTTTAATTATGATGTATATTGAGGTGTAAGTTAGACATTTATCCATATTTTATTAAAAAAGATGTTTAAGAACTTTTTCCAGATTAATTTACGAAGATGTCATTTGTCGTGGATCATTTGCCCACTAATGGAAAAGTTCACTCTAGTGTTTCTGTTGTATAAAAATGCCATTAGAGACTACATTAATCAACAGAGGCAACAACAAACGATCATGCTTATGGGAACGAGAAGTTAATTAACAAGGGAATGATCTGCCTAATTTTTCTCTGTCTTTAGTGGAAGAGATCGAGCAGATGAATGGTCTGTTTCAGCAGAAGCAGCGGGAGCTGGTGGTGGCCGTCAGCAGGGTGGAGGAGTTGAGTCGACAACTCGACATGTTACGTGGCGGCAAAATGGACGTCCCACACGAGGCTGGACCGAGTTCAAGCGGAGAACTAGAGCGATTGTACAAAGAGCTTCAGGTAGCTTTTTTCCTGTTGTTCTACAGCTTTCTGCAACACAATCCTGTTATACACACATACAGTGATATTTGGACACACATAAAAATGTATAAACATGAAAAATGTAAACCAGTTGGTTTTTATTTGAGAAAAAAATATAGCAGGAATACACTCTATTTTTAAAACTGAGAAGAAAAAAACGAAAGAATTGAAAGGCCGTAGTCCCACACACAAAATTAAACAGTCCTACTTTTGTTCTGACATTTTCTCTTTTCTGCAGCTGAGGAATAAATTGAACCAGGAGCAGAGTGCCAAACTCCAGCAGCAGAGAGAGAATCTAAACAAGAGGAACTCAGAAATGGCCACCATGGACAAAAGAGTGGCTGAACTGAGAGAGAGGCTCTGGAAGAAAAAAGCTGCTCTCCAACAGAAGGAGAACTTGCCTGTGAGCAACTTTATAACGTTCACATTTCTTGTTCTTTTTGGACAAAAATATAGTTTGTGATGCACAGAAACGATTTTGTTCTCTTCCACTTCCAGCAGCCATCTGAAGGGCAGAGCTCTCAGCCCACCGGCTCTTCTAGGGTTGCCGCTGTTGGGCCGTACATCCAGACCACCCTGGCTCCTCCGGTTCCTCCCAGACAGGAGATTCTGGTGAAACCTGCATATCCCGACGGCACGGCCACCCTTCCCAAACCTCTCCCTAAACCGACCACGGGTATGTGTATATATCTAAAATATTTACCACCAATCGCACCAGTAATCCCTAATATCACATCCTAATTCTTTTTCCATGTGCCAGGGATTGGATTCTTGACAAGTAAGATCTCCAAGGTGACAGATTTCTTTTCCAACACAGAAACTACCAGCAACACCCATGGCCAGTCCTCCACCCTTCCCCGCATGACCAGCCACGGATCCCTGGAGAAAGGTACGGTACACTCTCTCCAACCTTTAACGAACCACATTCAAACTCATGCAATTATTTGGGCCAAAAGTTGACATGTCAGACCGCTTAAACAAACAAAGCAATGTTTTGATGGAGACACAGTGTTTACACTCTTCTGGAAAGTTAGCCGCAGATGGCTTACTTAAAGTTGTGTCTCCATTAAACTGGGATAAGCGAAAGTATTGTAACATCCACAACACGTCACCTTTTAAACAAAATACAACTCCATATACTGGGATGCCAAGTCATGTTTCCTGAGATCTACCTACTCTGCAAAGTTCAGTTCCAACTCTACTCCAACAGCTGTGTGTAATTATCAAATGTTCCTGAGGATCTTCATTAGCTGGTTCAGGTGTGAACCAGGCATGAGACCCTTTCCAGGAAGGTAGATCTCCAAGAACAGGATTGGGCACCTCTGCCATGTCTCGATCCAGTCAGAAGATGCTTTCACTAGAGCTACGTCCACACGAAGCCAGAGCTTTCCCTATCCAATCTTTTTGTTTTCCTCATCTCAAGAAATATCTGTGTCCACACAAAACCAAAAAACGATGTAGTATACATGCCAGACCAACATGTGGCGCTGTAATTCTGCCACAGAGCCACACTAAAAATGGAGAAGAAGACTTGGACTATGCACATAAACCTTACGCCCGATATAGAAATGAACATGAACAATACATTTATTAATCTGTGTCAGTGTTAATTAAACGCAATCGTTCAGTGTTTTGTTCATGTTTTTGTTGCTGTTATGTGACGTAGCGGTGTCTGACTAGGGGCGAGATGTGGGCTGATGATGTCATCGTTTCAGAAAATATACAGATTCGCTGTCCAGATGGAAACGCAAGGGCAGCATTTTCAAATGTATCCATTCTGGGACAACAGTTTAAAAAAAAATATCGGTTTCACTCTCCCAAAAGTCAGATCCGTGTGGACGAATAACCTGTAAAATGTATGCTTATACAGTGAAACACATCTTCGTCTGGATGGGGTCTAAGACATCGTAGTGTTTAAACTTCAAGAGCGTTGATTAATCTATCATGAACTGATTTTTTTTTATTTTTATATCTGTTTCAGATTCTGAGGCAGATTTTAAACCTCCGCCATTGCCCTTCCGCAAGAACCAGAGTACTGAGGATCTCTTGAGGGACACCCAGGTACTGCACTGAGTGCCTGATGTTAACAGTTTTCAGGAATTAGCAATAAATCAGTGCTAATGTAGAGATATTTTATAGTAAATAAATACTAATGACTCTTTAATCGTAGTCTGCAGGTAGACTCTTCGGGAAGGTTCCACCTCCTGTTCCCAGCAAGCCCAAACCTGCTCTAACAGGGCAGTCCACCAGCAGTAAACCTCCTTACAGCACGGGCACCTTTACTGGCAAAGCTAAACCAGCCAATCAGAAACCATCAATGCCCCTTCCATCCCACAACAATACCTTACCCCTACCTCTGCCTCCTAAACCAGACACCTTACCTGCCGCGACAGTACGTCCTTTCACGTCAGATACTATGGCAGGGAAAGAGACCTCCACCCCCACTACCCTTCACAAACCCCAGACGGTGGCAGCCAGCTCCATCTACTCCATGTACACCCAACACAGCACTCTTGGGAAGGGTTATCAAGGGCAAAGTACGCTGACCCGTTCACAGCCTCGATGTGAGTACCGCTACCTCAACAGACACCCAAACAAATTTAGAGGTACCTTGTGATGGAATTTGATAAGTATCTATTTCACAAGATGCAATGTTACACTAGACATGCTGCCAAATCAACTTTAAAGAAGATATTAAATAATCTAATCTAATATTAAAGGAATGGTTCACCCCAAAACAACTTCTTCTTTAGTTCCCCTTGTTTTGATGTCAAATTGTTGTCTGAGATTTGAGAGCTGTTGCAGCACAGAAGTGGAAAACATTTGCACCATTTGGAAAACATTTCTTTGTAAATGTTTATGTGTTCCATATACTGTAGTTATGTAAATGACTGAAAGTCTAATAACAGGATTTGTTTGGCTTAAAATAAGCATGTTTTAATCCGAACTTTGCGTCTGAAGAATCTAAAGTTCAAAAAACGTGCTTTAGTTAATTAAAAAGTTCTTTAGGGCAGAGACAAATTAAGAGCAAAGGATTTATTACAGCCTTTGGGTTGGATGCAGTATTTAAATCAAGCTGCTTAATTATTACAACAGAAAGTCTGTCTGGCTTGTTTCTGAATAGATTTCATTTAGATATTGGGAAAATTCCAAATGGCTTTTTTGTGCCCTTAAACGATGCTGTAGCAAGTCGACACTACATTGCTCTGCTAGTATTGATGTTTATTCACCTTTTTATAAAGACATAAATGAAACCTTATTTGGGATGAAAGTTTTATTTGCCATAAAAATCAGCTGTATACATTTATTTTCAAAGTAAAATTTCAAGATAAAATGTCTGTGCCATATTTGAGTTCATAGTGTTTACCAAAATTGTGCATATGGCAATACAAGTAGTGTTCTACCCTCCAGATTGAGTAGGGTTCATAGTGATGCTCACTTATCACAAAGAGATAAGAAAAGGCACATTCCTTTCTTACATAACTTTAAAGTAATTTGGTCACAGCTTTGATTTGCATATCTTTAAAATTTAAGCACATAGGCAAATTGCTCTTCTTGCAAAAGTACACTTTGTGGATTAGACAACGAAAAAATAAAGTCACATGGAGATGTAATGTTCTTTTTTTAGTGGTTGCATAATATAAATGGAAATTAACACCCAACTTATTTTATAGATTTTACTGGATGTTTTATCCTCACTCCTTTCCTCTCACAGTATATGGGAAACCTGTCATTCCATCCAATGGAGGCCAGCAGTTTCTTATGCAGGACAGCAGTTATCTTGAGAAAACTGGAGTTCTAGATGGTGACCAAGTGGACCAGAGCAACAATATGGCCCCTGCATCCTCCTCTGTTGATGGCCAGGAGGTAGAACGTGTTCCCCGGCCCCTCAGCCCAACCAAACTTCTCCCATTCCTCTCAACTTCCCATCGGCTCCAGAGCGATGCTGATTTGGAGGCCCTGAGGAAGAGACTGCACCACGCACCCAGGCCTCTTAAAAAGCGTGGCTCTATAACTGAATCTGAAGGGCCTGGTGGACCCAACATCCAGAAGCTCCTCTACCAAAAAACCACGTTGGCAGCCATGGAGACCACTATAACCCCAGCTACCTTCTTTCAGACAGAAGGCGAAGATGGATGCAGGTCGGTAGCTGATGAGAGCACTAGACCCCCAGAGGGACACTGTGATACTACAATACCTGAATCTGAGAAAGAGGAGGACGAGCTGACGCCTCCACCACTTCCACCTCGATCGCCTATCCTGGATGACAGCACCATTTCTAGAATTGGGCCGAAGGATTCACCACTGAAGGAAGAACAGGAAGTCTATGGCCCAGCAGCTCCAGAGCCTTATGTTGAGGAGTACCCACCTTATCCTCCACCTCCATATCCCAGCATGAAAGAGCAGGAGGGACATGAGGAGGACAGTATCAATATGAAGGCTCCAGAGGTCACGGGACAGGTCATGCTACCACCGGTAGGTACTACTACATTCCCAAAAGGAAAAACCATATCTATGGAGGGACCTAAGGGACTTTTATACTGAAAGCAAATTGTAGTGACCCAAAGTCATTTAGTTTCAGAACAAGTTGCCTGAAAACTGGATTCAAGTTGGTGAAGTTGTCCTTCTATTAACCAGCCTTACAGCACATTTGCGATCTTTAGCTTTCTTTCTAATCTAACACACTTGGTTCAACTCTTCTATTCGATCGTTGAGACTCCAAGGCACCTGAAATGAGTGAGTCTTATAAGGTAGACATCTAAAATGTGTACCGATGGGAGTACCCCAGCAGCAGGGTTCTTGGTGGATTGGTTGAATTTAAAAAAGTATTTTTTGCTTTGCTAAGGTGTGCAAACACTTAAGCATAGTCAGATATTGACTCATCATTGAGCAGTACATTACAGTCAAACTCCCTCCACAAAAAAAAAAAAAAACAGACAATATTATGTATGGAGTCATGGATGGCGTTCGAAATGGTGTACCTGGATAACACAGGCGGGAAGGAAGTCGACCGGAAGTTGAAGTCTTGTAGCAGAACTTCAGTTGCGTTAGCATCCCATTGACTCCCATTCATTTTGGCGTCATAACTTTACGTTAGAGCATAACTTTACATCTGAGGCGTTTAAAGACTCCGTTTGTCCATTATTTATTTCTAAAGATACACAACAATGTATAAAGGGCTCCATTACCTTTTATGTTACATTATGGCCCCGTAGAAACAGTTTTTGTAAAAATAGGCTAACGATTGCATCATAACCACTCGACTCTCTGTCGCACAGCAGAGAAATTACCGTACAGACAGGAGGAGAAGCTCGCAGGCAATTAACTTAATATGGCATACTGGTGTTACATTTTAAAATACTATACAAAATAATTAATCTGAATACTTACTCCTGCTCACTCATGACAATGAACTCCCCGCGCAAGCTCGCCGTCTCTGCAAGATTAACGATGGCAGTTTGCACGCACAGCCACTTAGAAGATTTACATCTGTCAGACAGGTTGCTGACGTCGTCAAGCTTCGTTTGAGTCTGCGCGTCAGAAACGGAAGTGCTAAAAAACGCTAAAAATGGGCTTCACTTGTCTCAATTGAGTTCCAATGGGGTCGCTGTGTCCATTTCTTTTACCGTCTATGGGATAACAGGATGCATAGAGGGTGTATCATGGCCACAAAAGGTTATGCCTGTTGAGTCATAAATTGACAATTAAGACACTCTAAGGTCTCTTGGCCTTAAAGTCCAAGAGACCATAAAGTGTACCATTTGTCATTTTATGAATCAGCATGCTATGCAGCATTACGTATCCGAAGTGTAGACTTAGAAGAAAAGTCCAAGGGATGAGGCAACATTTGGGACAGGTTCCTTGTCTTTATAGAATACTGAAGGACTCTTGCCATTTAGCCTACATAAGTATGGCCACAGACAGAGAAGAGAGAGAGACCGAGAACGAGGGTGAAGTCAAGTCAGGTCAGTAGAGATTCCGATCAGACCATCCATTCTAGGCAGTCGCTTAGCAACTAGCCACACTAAGATTCTGAGCACTCCACGCAGATCTCATTAAACATTTAAATGGAGCAGAAGTAGCACCCAGTGGCCCTCAATGGGCAAGATGAACAAGTCATGTCAGGCTAACACCTAGTATTAGTACTTCACATCCAAGAACTTAAGCAAATAAGCAGCATTACGTTCTTGTATATAACCAAATATATATTCATCCATCCTTTCAGGGCAAAAGAACAAACCTTCGTAAGATGGAGTCGGATCGAATCAACCACGGCATGCGTGTGCGCTTTAACCCTCTGGCTCTTCTGTTGGACTCCTCTTTAGAGGGTGAATATGACCTCGTCCAGAGGATCATATATGAGGTAAGGAACAGGTTAAGATCAGTTACATAATTGGTCCACTAATAATATAACAACTTGACGTATATTTATAGCTAGTTAGCATTTCAAGTATATGTCTCTATGTCATTTCCAGGTTGACGACCCCAGTTTACCCAATGATGAGGGCATCACTGCTCTGCACAATGCTGTGTGTGCTGGACACACGGAAATCGTAAAGTTCCTGGTGCAGTTTGGAGTGAATTCGAATGCCGCAGACAGCGATGGTTGGTGAGCAAAAAACACGTATATAAACCACGTAAAATTCTGTCCGTAATCTGAATACAACAAAATGAAATGTCTCTTTCTCTCTTGTTAGGACTCCCCTGCACTGCGCCGCTTCTTGTAATAACGTGCAAGTATGCAAGTTCCTGGTGGAATCGGGAGCTGCTGTATACGCCACAACCTACAGCGATATGCAGACGGCGGCAGACAAGTGCGAGGAGATGGAAGAGGGTTACGCCCAATGCTCACAGTTTCTCTATGGTGAGAAACCTGTTCTCCCATTATGAAACTTTACGAAAGAGGACTTCTTGTAGCTCAACTGGTAATTTATCGCAATAAATCTGTAGCATTGAGGTGTTTTTTGTTTTTTTTTCACAGGTGTGCAGGAGAAGATGGGCATCATGAACAGGGGCATTGTTTATGCCCTGTGGGACTATGATGCTGAGAGCCCAGATGAGTTGTCCTTTAAGGAAGGAGACTGCTTGACCGTCTTACGAAGAGAGGACAGTGAAGAAACAGAATGGTGGTGGGCAAGATGTGCCGACAATGAGGGCTATATACCTCGCAACCTCCTCGGGGTGAGGATTTTTTTTTTTTTTTTATAAAGCTTTCTCCATGTAATTTATTCTTGGGCATCCTTTTTTGTTAAAGATTGCTGATATTTGTTTTTCTTCTGTAGTTATACCCCAGAATCAAGCCCAGACAGAGGAGCCTTGCTTAAGCAACTCTCCAAATCAGCGCTTATGTGCCTGGAGTTTTGTCTACCATTTCAACAGTCGCTTAGTTCTGCAGAGCTAAAGGAAGTTTTGAAGATGAACGCGTCTCATTTACATGGTGAACAAATAAGAAAAGTTTCATGTTGGTATGTTATACATGTTTTTAAGGTTAAAAGCTATGGAAGACAACATAGACTTAGATGCACCATTCAGAAGCAGGTTCAAGCATGTATTGTTAAGTAAAAGAGAAATTAAGAATGTGTGAATGGTACAGATGCATTAATAGTCATCTGAGTATTATCTCTCATATGAAGGGTCAGATTTAGTGATGTACTTTTTTAAAAATCTTTTTGAACAAAGTTTATGTATTCACAAATGCTGATTTGTTTCACAATGTGCAAAACAAAAAGCATTCATCTTTTGAAAATGAAAATTGAAAATAAAGAGTTTTATATAATATTTGTTTTTCTTTTTTATTTTATTCATAATGCCATGTTATGTTAACCTATTCTTATGGTGCTTGCTGCTATGCTACAACAGTGTGTTCTGTGAACAATTAACAATTTATTGCGCAAAGACAGTTTTCATTTATCATAATAAAACTTGTCAAAACTCTTGACTCGCTGTTTTTGTCTTTTTCCCATTTGGTTTCTGTGAGACTGTTTCTGGTAAAAAAAAAAAAAAAAAAAACATTTATGGTAATACTTTTGCGATCGAAGTCTACGCAGCAAGGCATTGCACTGGAATAAGCTAAACATTTAAAATATACCGTTTCAAAAGTATAGAACCGAGACCAAACCAGGTAACCTACAGGCAAAATGCTTTATACAAAAAATACTTAACATTTCTGCTGATACTTGCCCTATTGTGTTCTTTTATAACTCCAAATATGGGGCAATTCAAAATAATCTAAATATAGTGTGACTACAAGAGCCTTCCTTGTTTTAACCTGTAATTTCCATGACAAAGAATTGTATTTCTTGTCTTTAATTAACTACAAAGGGTTTGCACAATAAAACATACATTCTTTATTACATAGGAACTAATAGCAAAGTAATAGATCCTAGGTTCCTAGGCTTTTGAGGACTTTTTTCAGAAGTACATGAAATGAAGATAGATCTCAAATGTAGTAAAGCCGACCAGATGCACTGCAGACAATATTAATTATTATTTGTGTAAGCACCACATGCACTGTTGACCAACAAATGAAGTTTTGAAAGCGATTGGGCCTCATTGCCTAAACAAAAGCAGAACAAATTTCTTCGTTAAAAATTCTGTAAAAACAAGGTTTTACAAGTTATTTACACTTGTAAATGCGTTCTGCTCATGTTTAAAGACTTAACGCCCAGGGTTAAATACTGTTAATCGAAATAAGCTTTTATGTATTAGCGGTCACATTATTCTTTTCATAACTTCAAATGGTACAATTATATCTATGATCAGTACATTCAATGTTTATATAATTGCACAATATCTAAAATAGGAGTTCATGGGTGAACAGGGCACACGACACAATGGTTAGCTGGGTTCCTGTGCATGCTCAAGACAAATGCCCATCACACAAAGCTGCCAAAATATTAACCCAGTTAAACCTGTAAGCCATTGGAAATGACCTAAACCTTGTTTATATTTGCTTACAAACAATCGTGCAATATGCACAACATTTTTTGGAGTCATCTGTGAATGCATCTATAACTAGGCACAATGTAATCAAGCTACTGGAAAACCAATCATGCCTGACTGTTCGTACAACCCTAGAGCTCCAAAAATTCCCTTTCTGTTCCTTTCCTGTCCTGAAGATAGGGGGCGATGTTCCAACGCACCAACTAACGCATCAAAATGATGCCACAATACGTGAACAAAAACAAGGCTGTGGTTGTTTATTCATGAAATTCAAACATAATAAAAGTGTCAAGTGTTTGTAAAATTATTTGTGAATTATCCGATTCATTAAAATTCAAATCTGCGCGTTTTAGGTTCCATTAACATTTTTGTTTCTTGTTCACTAAAATTTGTGTAAGGACATTTTTCAACATTTTTTTCGATCATAATGGAACAACTATAAAATGACAACATCGAATGCAATAACTGTTGTCCGTTACAACTGTTTTCATTTGTGTCTGCAGCCAGCTTTGCGCTGTATTGTGCAGACAATAGACAATATCGCTTAATGCAGTGGTTCCCAACCTTTTTCAACTCGTGGCCCACACAACCAAACACATATGTTTGCGCGGCCCACTTCAAAAAAATTAACTGACCCCGCTATTCTTGGGTTAATAACTTAGTACTCAGAAGCTAGATTTTAAACTATATTTATTGAATAAACTAGGGCTGTGCGATATGGACAAAAAAAAAAATAACTATCGCGATTTTTTTGATCAATTTTGCAATTGTGCTTTTACAGTCATAAATGCATTCAGGATTAATTTGAAACATATTTCCAAAAGAAAACCAATCAGAGCTTTATCAAAAAGTTGTAACATCTCTAGAACAGACATAAGTCAAAATTATCACTATAGTGAAGATGTAAAAAAATGTATAGACTTGTGGCAAAATAAATAAATAAAAATCCTGTATACAGAGACTTTTTTTTCTTTTTTGCCATGCATTGTTCATAGAGCTCATTAATTGTAGCGGTGCCTCAGGTGTTTGCAGTGTGTATACAGTATGTGTATGCGGTCAGCAGTGAGAGCGCATAAATATAACGCGAAAGCACATTAAAATAATGCACAAGTGCGAATCTCTCTGTTCGCAGCAGATTTCCTTTGCTCTGTCACAAAACCGGTCGTGCTTGCTCAGATACACGCTGCTTTGCGAGGAGAGAGTGTGCACACTTAAAACGTGTCTCCTCTCACTTAAACTGCATCCTGTTCACTAACAAATTCACTCTATGCTCATGTGTTAGACATGAATTATTTTCGCACGTTTTTATTTCTAGCCTTTTACCGCAGTGAGAACGCTCTGATCAACATTGGCTCAGAAAAAAGGCGCATCACAGACAGTGTGTGAACCTGGAGTTAGGCATATGCGCACGCTCAAATCGTGATTTTAGGACGTTTTCTTTTAATCGCACAGCCCTAGAATGGACTGGAAATGAACAGAAAATAATTGGCGGCCCACCTGCAATACCACCGTGGCCCACTAGGGGGCCGCGGACCACAGGTTGAAAACCACTGGCTTAATGTATCATGTTCACATTCGCCTTTGTGACAAATATTAACCACCTACGAAGTTCAGGTAGTACAGCTGACCTGGCAACAGAACCAAACTATTCGCAACAATATGTATATTTTACACACTGACAAACAACCATCATAAAGAACAGTAAAATCGAAAAATGGGAGCTCAATGGGAGTATACTTTATGTGTTTTTCAACCTGTCTCCAGGATAACACTGCGACCAGAGTTTTTGAAAATCTTCACTCTGCCAGGAGTTTTCAAACATTTTGGTTTCAGTGACCTACTGCGGCGTTTGCGTGTGGACGAATGGCCAAACCGCATAGAACAAGCTGCAGCTTTGAAATTCCCGCGTTTCTGTGGACAGGGCCTTAGATTCTTGCTTCTGACCTGCCTGTGTAAATCACTGTCATCAGATCTACTGGGGTAACATCACATATTTAAAACTACCTAGGATCTGAAGTTGAATGCTACTATTATGTTCTCATATCTAAAATGCAGGATGCAGGCAAGGAGTTGTTCCTGCAGAAATCTGCTCCAGATACCCAACTTAGTGACTTGAAATCCCACATGCTTCACTAAAGGTCAGCCAGCTTTAACTTAAGATGTGAAACACGCACTAGTGCAAAAAGAGGAGAGGTTTTCATGCTCCATTACACCTGGAAAACATACACTCTAATCAGTAAATCACTGTACCAAAACCGTCCAAATGTCACAGGAGTCGAGAGCATTTACACACAAACAAATCTGCAATTATTGGCAAATCTATAGAGTGGAAATGAAAGGTGCACAATGGAACTAGAGGATGCAAACTCAAGGCAAGTGACTGCAGCTGCAGTCAAATGTCCTCTTGATTCATGGTATCACTCCCAATGTGTCTAACTGTGGTTCTGGTTGCGGTTCTGATCAGGCACGTAGTTTTGGGTGGAGGGTAGGAGGTGCGTCACGTGTCCGATGCCTTTGGTCACCCCCTCTCTGAAGAGCAGCTTGGCTCCCACACGCAAATACTCAGGGTGCTTTAAGAATCTGAAACACACTACAGCTCTCTCTCCTGTCCGCAGCTCCTCCTAGAGGACAAATACACACAGTTTTAGAAAATAAAGGTTACAAAAGAGAATTTTTTATGGCTCCCCAAAGAACATTTTATTGAATATTTTTCCACAATGAAGAACCATTAGTGCGACAGCAAGATTTCATTGATATTTATGGTTCTTCATGGAACACAAGATAACAAGAAAGAACTTTATTTTAAAAACTGTATGCTAACAGAGCTAAAATAATAAAAAATAATAATAAAAAAAGCACCTTTCCAAGGAGACACTCCACAGTGGCGGTCTGCCTCACATTCCCCACGTGCACCGTGACCTGGAAACCACGGCGGAAAGTCTTGGCATGGAACAGGAGGACTATTGCAGCCTCAAACTGCCAGCAAATAGTAGGGTTCATTTTGGGGCTCACCATGACCATGCCCTAAAACACAAACACTCAAGATCAAAAAGACGTCATGAAGATATGGCTACACAAAGACTTAATTTAGTCTTTTTCCTCTTGCTCCAGTTTGAAATCAGACCTTTCGTAGTAACGAGCGATCGAAGTTCCCGAGTGCAAGAGTGGCGGCCTGCCCGGCTCTCAGCACGCGGCAGCCGGAGCGATTCCTGTGAATACTGCACACCTTCAACCTCAGGAACCGGCCATCATCAGTGGGACCCACGACCAGCCGGTCTCCTTCACGACACACACCACTGCGTGTGAATGGAAAGTCAATTACGAACTAAAACACTGCTAGGCAGTAGGTAAGTTGTTCTGACTGGTTGCTGGAGCTTTGCTACGAAGGTGATCTAAGATGGGCATTGAGATGTGGGGGTAAATCAGATGCTACAATGTCAATGCATTGCTAGGCAGTAAATAGGTTTCTCTGAGTTGCTATGGTTTGATAAGACGCTCTAAGTGGTTACTAAGGCATTGCTAAGCAGTCACTAGGGCGTTTTGGGTGGTTATGATACAATTATCCACCTTTTTCCTGAACACGGACGTCTCATCCGTCACATAACGGAAAGACGCTTAACATTTCCAGTCTCTGATGTCTCTTGCGAAATGAACTCCGAGATTAACCCTGTACATATTTTTATATTTAGATATATTTAGAAAGTTTCGGTTTAATTAACTCAATCGTACTTTTTACCCCATTAAAACACTGAGACCAGAACACGAGCATCCAAACGGAAGTTAGAATCCATCATGGCGGCGCTCATCGGCTTCTCAGGAAAAAGCCGGATAAGACGGTTGGAAGAGTTTTCTGGGTGGTTTCTCAGGTGTTGCTAGTGAAATGTTTAGTTGTTCTGAGCATGTGAAAGTGCATTGCTATGTGGTTTCTAAGCGGTTGCTTACAAAGCTAGGGCATTGTGTTATAACTAGTGTTATAAGTAGTTGTAAGTATGTTACTTTGTTGTTGCTAGAGTTTTCTGGGTGGATGCTAAGATGTTGCTAGTAATGCTAAGGCATTAGGAGTTGTCTTTCAGAGGTTTTGCTATATGATTTGATAAAGAGTTTAGAGTGGTTGCTAATACATTGCTAGGTGGACGACAGGCAGTTATTAGACAGATAAGATTGAAACAACAGATGTGGACTGACCTGTACAGTGTACCTCCGACTACCGTCCCTACATCAGGAACACTGTAAATCTCATCCACCTGCAAGAACACATCAATCTGACATTAAAAGTACAATTTGTAAAATTTTAGCAGTAAAATATCCAAAATCCACTAGGCTAGTGTTATAGATTTTGTCCAGCTGTTTACTAACAATATCTCTAATGTTTTCAACTACTTGTAAATCATGAGAAAATTCCCATTTTAAACTGTGACACGGGGCAGTGCAGTCGCCTGTCAGTGACGTTATCCCTTTGTTACCGCCTTTACTGACGTAGAAACCACATTACAACAGTTTCGTGGACAAATGCGGAAGTAGCTTCGCGACAAACTTCATCTAGAAAGAGATGCCGATCTCGCTTGTGTTTTACTAGACAGGTGAGTTGTTTTGATTCGTATCTTTACAGAAAACATATGCTATTATAACGATCAACAAGATTAGTATTATGTGGCATACACGCCAAACGCGGGGCATCGCATCTCTAGACCCAAGCGAGGATGCGTCTGATCCATCGTCTGATCGCGTCTTTGCATTGACTTTGTATGTAATCTACTCGCGCAAATCGTTGAACTCGCGTTAAATCCATGATTTATCTTTCCGTCTGATTGATGGCCGTCAGCGGTTGGGTAAAAGACAACACATCCCATCATCCCACGCTCCTTCCTAGCGTCATCAAACCACGCGATTGTTATTGTTTTGATAGTGCGCCCTCTAGTGGGAGGTCCTACAACCTTAACCTTTAAATATCTTGGAATATCTTTGAATATCTTAGAATTAAGACATGATATGTCCTTTGGTAAGAGTGTGTTTGTACCTGGAATTCTGTGAGCTGCTGCATGAGCTCCTCTTGCTCCTTGCTGTTGCTCAGAGGCGGAAGAATGTTGAAAAAGACCTTCAGAAGGTCCAGATTGTCCCCAGACACACTGGAGAGGGTGAAGATGGGCGTCACACTGTGGGGAGAAAAACACATCATTACACACATAAGTACTGCACAAACTAGAGAGTTGAACAGCTATCAGCTGTAAGGTACTTTGTATTGTATTCAAGTAATTTACATCCTTAAGTTTTAAAGGCACAGTACCAAAAACAGGCTGTTTACCTGTTATGCTCAAAGAGAGCATGGAAACTGGTCAGGAAACAATCAAGTATGGCTGTTTATGTAACAAGAAATATTGACTTGTACCTGGAGGATTGTGCGAACTGCTGAGCAGCCGTGACGGCATCATCAGGGTTGGACACCACCATGGGGACCTTGTTGCATCCGGGCAGTTTGAGCACTCTCTCCAACTGGCGGACCGTTTTCTCCACCGTGCTTTTACCGCAGAGGTCCACCTTACTCACCACAATGAATATGGGCACCTTCAGCGCCATCGCCAAACCCAGGTGCTCCCTTGTTGTGCCAGCTGGGAGAGTTTTACAATGCCAGAATAAGGTATAATATGTTATAATATGGGTTGGTTAATGATTTATAATGTGATTTAATCACATTGAAATACACACTATAGTTTAAAGGTTTGGGGCTAAATAAGCTCATCATGATTTTTTAAGAAAAAAATGAGAAAATTACTAATAATTACTTGTATTAAGCAAGGATGCATTAAATTGCCCTTAAATCAACTTTTAAAGCAATATAAATATACATGCATAAATACTAACCAATGCCAGTATTGGCTGCCACCACCAACATGGCAAAGTCTGGGCAGTAGCTTGTCAGGCCAAATATTGTGGTCTTCAAGTACTTATAATGACCAGCCAGGTCAATAAAAGTGATCATCTTAGAAGAGCTCTCACAGATCTCCTCTGCTGTGCGAGAGTCACTGTAGTTTACGACCTAAAACCATAAGAGAAAGAAAAAAAATCTAAGCAACATGCTTATATGCGAGCAAGTAGAAGGTTTAAATCCCAGTTAACGCACTACTGAAAAAAAGTAGTAGAAATAAAAGTGTACTAAAGGGTTTTAAATATCTGCCTCACTTCTCCTTTGCTGTTAAAGCCCAGGATCTCAAAACTGATGCTGGATGTCCGTCCCGTTTGAATCTCATGCAGGTGTCTGAAGAGGTTGAGTCTGGCCCTGCCCCGTCCGTTATCCAGCTCGCCCTGAGTCAGCACACCCAGCAGAGTTGACTTGCCTGAATCCACGTTACCCAGAACAGCCACACGGAGATCCAGGAACTACTCACACAAACACAGAAATCACAATCACCTGACGATACATAATGCATCATTAGTTTGTTGGGTCAATCACAAATAAGAATGACTATAATGATGAAAACAAATAACCTTAAAAAAAGTTAAAACAACTAAACAGCTTCATGTGTGTTATTTATACCCAATGGATTGTAGTTTGTAGACAAAAGTGTTTTCCATAAAAAAAATAAAAATATAAATTGTTCAAAAGTAGGCAAACTCCTAAAAGCTTTTTATTGTATTATTTTTTAAAATTTAATTATTATCTATTTTTATTTTTTTGTACATTTTTATTTTGTATTTTTTAAGAAACAGTACCAAAAAAAAATGGTTCCCAGTGATTCCAAGTTTATATATTCCAATAATTTTATTCCAAGAAGAATAAAATATAATTTTGTAATTTTCAAGTATATATCCTTTTTACAAAACCTTTTTATTATTCTAAAAATGTTTTAAGAAATAATAATAAAAGATTATTTTATTCCAATAAAAAAGTTATTTTCAAAAATGTAAAAAAATTTAAAAAGTTTAATTCTAACATTTTAAATATTATCATAAAAAAAGTTGGCAAATTACAAAATAATAGCAAAACTTAGTACTGTTATATATGCAATATTCTAAAAATGTAACTAAAACTAAAACCACATCAACCAAAATTTACAACAGAAATTAAATGGAAACTGATTAAAGCGTCACAAGCTCACCTGCTGGTCATCTGGAACTTTCCGCACAAGAACTTCAGCGATTTTCCGTCGAGCTCTATCGCAGTCCACTTCTCTATCTCTCAGGAGCGTGATATCGGCTCCAACCCTGCGCAGAGTCACAGAGTCTTACCAAGACAACACAACACGCCTGTAAGCCACTTCCTACACATTGACATCAAAGAAAACTAATTGGTTGATGAATTCAATACATACTTCTCAGCCATTCTGCGAAGTGTCTTGAGTGAGGCTTTCATATCTTCTTCTGTAAGTCCAACCAGCAGACCGTTATCCTCCACCCCAATCTGATACACGGCCTCCCCCCGGCCCTCCTGCAGTCGCCACTTCAACTGCGTGGCCAAGTGTTCGAACCGATACTGCGTGGGGTTCACCAGCTTCAACTGAGTGAACAGAGAATAAATATGCTATTAAATACATATAAAATCCTATAAAATGTATTACTATTAATTTCGTGATTATATACCTTGTATTCAATGTTTCCCTCTTCAGCCTAAAAAAATAAGGATATGTGGGCAAAAAAACAATCAATTAAATAAAAATTTAAATGCAGTCTTGCAAAAATCAGTCCTTGCACATAATTCATTTACTGGACAAAATACTACCTTGGAAAGAACTAGAAAATGAATAATAACCACACTTTGGCACTATGGATCTAACTTTTGTTGTTGTTTATTTATTAACTTATTGTAATTTACATTTTATTTCCTTACTGAAAAAAAAAAACAGCATATGCTGGCAAGGTATGATTGACGCTGGGATGCTGGTTTATGCTGGTCCTTTCGCTGGTCCTTTGCCAGCACATGACCAGCATAAGCCAGGAAAGCACCAGCTTAAACCCACAAAGGACCAGCATAAACCATCAAAGGACCATCTTAAACCAGCAAAGGACCAGCATAAACCAACAAAGGACCAGCATAAACCAGCAAAGGACCAGCTTAAACCAGCAAAGGACCAGCATAAACCAAAAAAGGACCAGCATAAACCATCAAAGGACCAGCTTAAACCAAAAAAGTACCAGCAAAGGAACAGCATTAACCAACAAAACCGTATACCAGTAAAGGATCCAGCATAAACCAGTATCAAAACTTATCTATAATGCATATGTTTTTAAAAAAAAAAAAAAACATGGTTTAAGTTATTTTTTCTGTTTTCACCTAAAAAGGGCACATTCTGGTCTTACAAATATATACCATCATTAGTAGCTGTTACTGTATTAAATTAATATTAACTACCTGTCATCCAAATGAAAACAAAAGACGCACCAGCTAGTATTAGCCTAATATATTATAATTTTTACAGTAGTAAATAACTGTACAGTATTTTGGCAGCAGCTCTTACCAGTTTTGGTGCATTTAAATATAGGTCGCCAGCAGCTTGTAACACTGTTACTGTGTTAATATTACTATATTAAAATATAATATAATGTATCTTAATATTGTTAATAGCCTTATTAATCGTTAGGCTATATCTTAATATCGAATGGCAGTATGGTTATTGATATGCAGTACACATAATCTCCGCTGGCTAATGGTTAGCATCCGCCAACACATCTATATTTACCTCCGGTGGCAGAAACGGCGGGGGCTCGTTGGCCTTCTTGCCCCTCCGTCGCTTTCCTCTTCTGCCTCTTCTCGTGCGGGATTTCTTCTTCGGTGCGTTTTCGATGCGGCTTTCAGCTGCATTCTGCGGGCTGCTCGCTTTCGCTGCAGACTTGATGCTGCAATGGTTTGCAACCTGCGCATCCATAGCTCGCTCGCGTTTAAGGGAGAGAAAAATAAAGCTACGGTTTTAATCTGAAACTGTAAATATGGATCCTAAAATCGCACTTCTCGGTTTTAAACATGAACAATGCATTTCTTTTCAAGTTTTTTTAGTATTGCACTGGTATACGCGGTCTGGGAGCCATGACTGCAGCAGCTACACCCTCCGCTCTAGTCTAAAGACCGCCTCCAATAATAGTCAACCATTCGTCATCCCTCTGTGCAATGTGTCAAACACTATCTATCTATCTATCTATGATTCTGTCCATCCATCTGTCTGTCTGTCTATCTGGGATTTTGTCCATCCATCCATCTATCT
This sequence comes from Carassius gibelio, assembly GCF_023724105.1. Lineage (NCBI taxonomy): Eukaryota > Metazoa > Chordata > Actinopteri > Cypriniformes > Cyprinidae > Carassius > Carassius gibelio. Next base: position 14,872,813 of record NC_068392.1, read on the forward strand.
ATCTGGGATTCTAAATATCTATCAATACATCTGTCTGACTATCTGGGATTCTATCTATCTGTTTATCTATCTATCTAATCTATCTATCTGACTGTCTGTCTATCTCTCTGACTATCTGGGATGATTCTGTCCATCCATCCATCCATCTATCTGTCTGGGATTCTATCAATCTGTTTATCTATCTATCTATCTATCTGATTATCTGGGATGATTCTGTCCATCCTTTCATCCATTTATCTATCTATCTGGGATTCTAAATATCTATCTATCAATACATCTATCTGTCTGACTATCTGGGATGATTCTGTCCATCCATCCATCCATCTATCTGGGATTCTATCTATCTGTTTATATATCTATCTATCCATCTATCTGACTGTCTATCTCTCTGACAATCTGGGATGATTCTATCCATTCATCCATCCATCTATCTATCTGGGATTCCAATACTGCACGTTTCCATCAGTTCATCATTTTAGGAGAAATCATTACATCACCATCATGTTCCAAACCTGTGACTTTCTGTTTTCCATTCAAAGCACACCAGGAGATATCAAGCAAAATGTTCATGCTGCTCTTTACCATACAATGTTAGTAAATTGGGATAAATGCTGTAAAGATGGAATATCTCACTAATCAGACTAGTCTCTATTATAACAGTAAAATCAAACCAAAGAGACTGTGTCTTTAAAGTGATTTTATTCAAAGCTCTTTCAAGGAAAACACAAAGCAACAACATTATGACACTTAAATGTACAATTAGGATTCTCAAATCATGCACCCACTACATTACAATGTCAAAGCAACAAGTCCATTATCATAATCGGCTTCATCAATGGCATTAACCGTACACATTACCAAACGGATAACTCCGAAATCACACTTAGTTCTTTTTTTTCGGGTTCTACATTCTTTCAAACCCAAAGTAGACTAGTAAAATTGAACAACAATGGCTATAAAATAAAGGCAGCACGTATCATTCATTTCTACGGCATGGAAAAATTAATAATAATGAATCTTAACATAAACAAAAAACATATCAGACACTCATTTTAGAGGATGTTACCTCCAGTATACCTTTATCCTAACCATTTTAAACAATATCTTCTTGTCTGTGCAGTGAGGGTCCCTGGTGGCTACAACCTACAAATGGCAAGCCCTACTGCACCAAATGTAGGCCACGTTATCATAGTGCTAAGCTACCTGTTTAGGAGAAAACATCTTACACACCATAGGTGACATTTTCTAACATTAAAGATGTAAAGGTAAACAAGGACTTGACGGTTTTAAACAGTGGGATTAAACAGAGCAGCTAAAGGCAACACATGCTTCAATATAACTGTAGATATTATTGTACAGATGCACCACATGTGGCGCCCTATGCATGGCAGCACCAGGGATATGATCAGAACATTAATTATCTCAGACCTGGGATAAACACACGATTATGATTTCATATTAATAACAATAATTGATTTAACCATTTAAAGAACGTTGAAAAAGAAAAGAATTAAGTTCACATTAATGTCTGGAAGCCAGAAAACTAAAACCATCTTAATGTTAATAAAAGTTAGTTATTATATACACATACTAAAAATATGAAAAATGGTCAATATTTGTAAATAATTCGGGGAACATTTTTTAAAAAAAAGTCATAAAAATGTTGTAAGGTTTTCATATTTCCCTAAAGGCACAGTGATAAAAGAGTTATAGTGCTCTATTAGAGGACGACGGTATGACTAAAGTGGAACTTTATGAGGTTTGCCTTTGTCCTCCGGTGGAGTCTTGACATTTTATCATCCTTCGGTACAACCAAGTTAGCTGCCATAAATTGTGTTAACCTGTTACTTCAAGTCTAATGTGGCAGGTTAAATATAATATTGCTTGCTGGACTGCCCAAAAACAAAAGCGAACCTAAGCGAAAAGCTTCCCACAACCTTCATAAAGTCTAAAATAATAAAATGCGCTATGCTGCAACTAAACCATTTAGCTTTCAGTAAAATGCTAAATATTAAATGAAGTTTACACAAACATTGTGATGATGTACTCACCTTCCTGCATTTTGAGACTTCCTTCAGTAAAACATAAAAGGAGTTCTTCAGCAGAATGTCCAAGCCACTCTTTTCACTACAATGAAAGTGAATGGTGGCCAAGGCTAGCAAGACAATGTTTTTCCATCCATTCCTCACACATAGCAATGGAGAATTACAGACCCTGGTCCCCATTCACTTAACCAATACCAATACTCGATAGATAGATAGATAGATAGACAGAGTTGTTGCATTGGTATTGGAGCACTTTTATGAGTACACAGTATTGGACAAGTTCCAAAATATAAGTACTGACACATCCCTAGCACCAACTAAGCCAGCTAGCTTTATCCCAGGTCTGTATTGTCAATGCTAGCGCCCAGTCGGACCTGCAGACAACATGGGACGAGCTCAAGGGCCAACAAGATGCAGTCACCAGCCTAACACACAACACACGTGGTCCCATACTGTATCGTCTGAGAGCGCGAAAGAGAGCTTATTGTTATATTTGGTTTTTTTGAGACCCACTTAGTGTAAATGTCCCTAAATGGTATTTGAACTCCTTCAATCAAGTTCTGAGAGAAATTACCTCTGGTTACCGGCCCCGAAAATACAGTAACCATTTCATGAAACGCAAACTATTGTAGTCAGAAGGCAAATATGAGAAGGTACTTCTCCAATAGCGAAAGTGGGTAGTTGATTATGTGGAAGGTTTGATGTACAGTACCATACTACAAATGCAGTCCTCAGCATTCACACTTGAATCAGTAATGAGTCTCAGCAGACATCTGGATCGGAGCAGAGTTTAAGCGGAAGGAAATAACTTAACTGTCCTCAGGATTTTGCAGCTTTGTCCATATAAATACAGTCACGTCTATGCCTGTATACCATAGCAAGTTCCACAATGACTTGGGTTCTTCATCAGCACAGGAAAAAGTTGGTGAGATCAATGAATCATTGTGCAGATACACAATCTTCACTTCCAAAGCAGGAGTGAAGCATCCTGTGCTCATAATCCCAATGAAAATGGACTTCAAATGAAAAGAAATGTCTTGGTGCAACATCTCAAGTCCAAGAAAGCTGTTGAGATCAGCATTTCTTGGGTGGATTCTGAACTTAAGGTCTGGAGATATGGGAATGGCGGTCTCTACAGGACTGGAGGTGACAAAACAAGGCGCATTTACTTGGGAAAAAGGCTGTGGAAAGGCAGGATCACTGGGGGAAAAAAGAAGAAGAAGAAAAGCATGAAGTACTTCAAAACCATCATAACATGTCTAAAATGCAGAGGTCAAGGGAAGCACCCCTGCCTGTAAAGATTACTTCAATATTTATTAAATTTCACCAAAAATGCTTTTTAATTAAAGCCAACTATTTTAGGATGCATGAATATCATTATGGTAAGTACTCATGGAATTTAGTGGGCATATATTCTTGTTGGAGATGTTTACAGAGAACTTTCAAGAGGCAGCTGTTGTGGGTCAGGGTGGGTTGTCAGCTTGGCAAGGGGAAGAAGGTTTAGAACCTGCTCCCGATTGGCAGAATTCCTTGATGGTGACTGTGAGAAGGTTTGTGGTGACATCAGTCACGACTACATTGGTACAGCTGGGTGTCATTTCAGGGTGCCAATCGGGATTTCCCTCTTTTGGCTCCCTAGTTTCCTCAGGAAGTGGGGTGGTAGTGCAGTCACTAACCTGGCAGACCGAAGCTCGACCCACCTGGGTTCGGTGTTGAAGTTTCCTTTTTCTGCCTCGAGAAGTAGTAAGATTCTGAGAGCCCTGGTCTTCATCTTCAAGAGAGAATGAAGGAGAGGAAGAATAGGAGTGTGAGGAAGGGAGGAATGGCGCAGAGCTGGACTTCTGGTGAGGCTGGGAGGCATCTTGGGAACGTGATGAGGCTGATGAGTCCAATTTAGTTGGAGACATGGGAGCTTCAAGTGGAGTCTGTGGTTTCTGAAGTGAAAGGGAGCTGTTGTTAGACCCACTGGAGCTGGATGGAGAAGGTGGATGCTGATATTGAAACTTCTGTGTACTAGCAGAGGAATGGCTATCACAGCAGTTTCCACCTCTCTGATTGGCTCCAGTTTTGGATTCTTCATTGGCCATGGAGGACACTGACCCACAGGGGTGGAGCCCAAATGGCTGGCCATACATCGGGAAACCCAACATCTTCATAGGATGCTGAAAAGGCCTGTAAGGCATGTCACCCTGCTTTTTCCCAATGATGCGATTTCGAGATGGGATTTTCGCCCGTGCCCCGAATGACTGTGGTGACCTTCTACTTGTTACTCCACTGTTTTCGGATTTGTCAATGACATTCAGGTTCAAGATTATACGTCCTCGCTTAACCTCCCGCGGTTTGACTCTGCGGTTGAGGATGCGGACAGTTTCAGAGAATGGAGAGATGGGAGGACGGGATGAGGTTGTGGATCCTGTGGGCTCGCCTAGGGGGTCGGGTCGAGGCAAAGGTCGTCGAGACATCCTATGACAACGATGGATGTCTTTCTTCAGTTTATGAGCAGCGGCGAGAGAGTGCACTCTGGGGGTTGGAGCGGTGGAGAAGGAAGAGGACGATGAAGGCTGAGGAGGAGCTGAACTTGCAGAAGAGGAAGAGGAGGGAAGCTTGGCAGTTATTCGAGGTGGAGTGCGTTGGGTATTTGAGATTTGAGGTGGAGTGCGTTGGGTATCTGAGCTTCGAGGTCTATCACCCGCGTGTGCCCGTGCCTAGATAAGCAGAGAGCAAATGTGACCGGTATGTACTAAAACATCAGACAGAAAGTTTATTAATATATTTTTAAATTAGAATATGGAAAAATTTCTAAGAAAACTCAAACCTTCAGTACAAAGTTTTTTGGTTTAGGTCCCCGTTTCTTTGGGCCATAAAGTTCCTGCTGCCGCTCCCTATGAATTGTGGGAGAGCACCAATTAATCCAAGGAAAATATGATATCACTTTAGTGTCAAGCCTGTTATAAGGCCAAATATAATTCCACATGTGTTAATTCATAGTTTTGATGCCTTCAGTGTGAATCTACAATTTCCATAGTCATGAAAAAAAAGAAAACTCTTTTAATGAGAAGGTGTCTAAACTTTTGTCTGTACTGTACATATATATACACACACACACACATATATACATAAACATAAAGACACAGACACATACAAACACACATATATGCATAATGAGTATGTAATAAATATTTTTGCGCTTTACACTTTATACAGAAATTAAGTTTTAACAGTTCAAATCTTTAAGTGACACTCACTTTTGTTCAAAGGCTGCGAGGAGTCGATCATCCAAGATGTTCTCCTCAGGTTCCCATGTGCTGTGTCTATATTGGAAAACATTTGAAAGGTTTTAAATGGTAATGGGTATTTAAGAAATATCAATGACATCAACTTTTCTCTTTTTCCCATTAAGAGTTAAGTAGTAAAACTGATATATTTATCTATGTTGTATTTTGACAGCACTGTATTTTTATTTATTTCAGTTAATTCAATTAGTCCCATGATGTGACATTTTTAACCGTGCCAGCTTTTTTAATTGTCCATATAGACTCAATTAAAACCAGTTCATCAAAACTGGATGCACTATAATAAAAAAAATGTAGTTTAAAATAGTTTAAGATGTACAAGTATAGTAGTATATCATCAAGTCAGAACACAACACTGCTTGACCTTTCAGCTACTCAAAATGCACTTCTGCAATGATAAGGCCTGTTTCACAATGACCACTAAAGTGACACGCAGCAACAGGCACACAAACACTTTCTATTCTAAAAGAGGTGCTACCAGAAGTCAATTACAGACCAAGTCAAATCTCCCTTTTCTGTCACTAGATTAGGTAGTCCCCCCACAACTATGTTCTTTCTTAGAAAAAAATGGTATCTGTAAGGTTTTACAGTCAGGATTTAGACCGTATCATAGTACAGACTACAGACAGAGACTTCTCTCATCAGAGTTACAAATTACCTGCTCTTATCATCCGATTGTGGTTGTATCTCTCTATTAGTGCTACTGGACCTTGGCACTGCATTCCACACGATCGACCACGACATTCTTTTGAATAGACTAGCAGTATGGAGTTCCACAAGGCTCAGTACTAGGACTGTTGCTTTTCACACTTTTCATGCTACACTTGAGAGATATCATCAGGAAACATGATGATAGCTTGCACTGCTAAGCTGATGATACTCTGTTCTATATTTATTTGTGGCCCATTGAAACATACCAATTCATAAAACAAATGGAATGCATAGTTGATATAAAAACTGGATTACTAGTAATTTCCCACTGCTAAATTCTTTAAAGTTTAAAGTTACAGTTTGGGTCCATTTGTTGTCCTTTACTTACCATTTGGACGCAGATGTTATCCAAATTAGATTAGCTATGAAAGGAATCATTCAAAGCAGTAACACAAATCACTTAATTTTCCTTATAGAGCTGCAGCTGCGCTTCTCTTTGTTTACACACTAGTCGTGCACAAACTGTGAATCCAACCTAAAGAGAATTATATATATATATATATATATATATATATATATCCCTTTCCACTCAAACTACAGAAGAAGTTAGAAAACAGTGCACAACTCTGAAACAGCAAAATATACCCATTGCATTGTTTATATTTTAAAAACTTACTTCAGCGCCCAACCTTTCCATTTAACCAGGTACTCAATTCGACCCTACAAAGAGGAAAAACAGAGGAAAATGTTATTTATTTGACACTAATTAAACAAAGCATGAGCAACACATGCTCTACTTCAAGACTCACGCCCATTTATTTAATTTTTGTGGCTCAGTAAGGTGTGTTTATCTACATATACACTACTAGAGCACATCTAACATCTTAAACTATGTGGCCCGACACTACTGTGCAGTATTTAAACTACTCGACCCTGGTGCATTGTTGAGATCTGTGAATCTTGGGTCTGCCAGCATGCATTGATTTTGTTATGGACTCATGCCAGGCACTTTGTTCCTTTTCAGCCTCCTCCTCCCCCTGCTGCTCTTTTAGCGGTCTGCTGTCAGTTCCCAGCACAGCACAACCCAATTTTACAACATTAATCTCAAGTTGCATATCCAAAGGTCCCACATTCGACTTGTTATTTCTAATCTGACAATGTATGTAAATGGATTGGGTCGCAGAATCGGGAAACATCTGCAAGTAGGCCTCCCACTCTTGTCATTACAGGCGCCTTGAAACTCCGCTTCGCGAGACACGCGAAAGAACGTGAAAAACATTTCCAATCCCCCCCAAACCCCATTCTTCCTTACTCACTTTCCTAACGCGGCTTTTCAGAATGGCTTCCGCTGGGAAAACCCGCTCTCCGACCGCGGAAACCTCCATGTTTTCGGCGCGCTCGCTCCACACTGCTCTGTCTCGCGGCTCTACACTTTACAAATATCTCACCGCAACAAACCTGTCACGTGGTCCGGGGTCAAATAGCCCTTGTCGTCATGGAAACGATCTTGATACATACGACAAATTAATAAAGTTAAAATAAAATAAATATAAAAATCATTTTCGTTTTCCTGTATCTCAATAAGAGAGTGGTGATTTTTTTTTTATTATTTTGCTGGTTTGAGCACGTTTAGAAGATGTCTTTAAGATGTTTATGATGTTTAGAATACATGTAAGCGATCTCTAACAGACAATTAACACCTTTCTAAACATCTATTTGACATCTGATAGGAAACGCCTAGACGTACTGCGGATAAACGTTACCTACTGTTTATTTTGAGAGTTTTATTTTTGTTTTATTAAAAAAAATAGTTTACAGCAATTTTTTATAAAGAATTTGGTTTCGTTATCAAACGCAAAACAAAAAAAAGCCCTTATTAAATATGTTATATGCGTGAGTCCTAAATAAGCTGCTTTTTTTGTCGACAATAAACGCCCCCTCAGCCTCATTGGCTGGAATCGCGGTTGCTCACTGGAAACTCGGTTACTGATTGGCTACTATGTCTGTCAGTCAAGTCTGCACAAGGCTGGTTGTGACGCAGTGATTGTTGATGTGAGTGTAACCCGTCAAAAGTCAGCGGTCTGCTGAGTCTGGTTATCCGCTTCCGAACGGGTTAATGAAATAGCGAAAAGGTAAGGCATTTAGCGAAGTATACAATGTAATATTTCAGTCAAAATGTAAGATTAATTGTGGTATTTGGTTTAAAACGAGTGCTAGCTGTTGCCGACTTATCAAGTGGTCGTGCCCGGATGAATGACGGTTTAGCCGGGTTGTGGCAGGCAGCCTTTTAAGAAACAAGTTGTGTTTTTTATCAGTTGAATAGTGATAGTCTAAACCCAACGAATAAACGGCGGGCTGTGAAATACTAACAGCTTAGGTGATCATTTCGGTTGCAGGCTACACGAGTGATACACTAAAATACACCTCATTATCAGCCCAGCTAATCATTGATCGCTAACAGTAGAGATGTCCCGTCCCTGCCGAGGACTGTAGTCAGCTCTCATTTCATCATTTACATTAGCCACCCTTAAAGCTAAAACTCTGCTGGACATTGGAATACAGTTTATTAGTACATCAGTTCATGCTTCTTAAAGTATTAATTAGACACATTTTCACCATCGTGCTCCTCTTTTATCACAGTACAGTAAAAATCTTTCATAGATACTAGTTTAAATAAATATAAACATCCTATTATTCATGCATTTGACCTCTAGGTTTATATAAACTGTTGTACAAGCAAGTTGCCACTCATTTAAACACATTATATAGCCTACATTTCGTGTTAAAAGTAGGCTATCACAAACATTTTAAATTAAAACTCCCCACTGACAGAAACAAGTCGACTCTAGTGCCTTTTCTTTTGCATTTAAATCTTTATTACAAGCAGTCCAGTCCATTTATGATGTTGCCTGGTTTATCTAAAAGTGTGCTTTACCTTGTTTTAAACATAGCCAAATAGCCACATATTGACTGTGAAACACAGTTTAATTATTTTATTATATCAATTTATTGTAAAATTACTACATTTCTGTGTTATAGCCCCATCAGAAACTTACTTAGCCCAGACACAGCTCCCCTGACCAAGGATTTTCTAATGACGTTCCTGTTTTTTGGTGTCACTTTAAGACGTTTAAATGTTAAAAATAAAAAAGTGCCTAATATGTGGCCTATAAACATTTGATATTATGGGGGAGGGGTCAAGCAACACAAGCAAGTCAACTCTCAAACTGTGCAAGAGTTATGCCACATCAATCAGGTCACTGCAGAGAAAGTGAAAGTAAAAAAACTGACAAAGCTTTCAAAGGCTGCATTATATGCACAATGCATGTTCTCCGAGACAATGAGAGACTAAACTACTTCAACATATGTTGATAAGGGTATATAACTGTCTTACATTACCCCTTTAATATTTGTCTTGTGGTCCGTATAGTGAAAAACATGAGAAGAGACGTATTTCAGGTTGTTTTTGGAAATCAGTGCACGAAATAAAGCTGCTCGCAATTTCCATTCTTGACTGCGCTATGAAAAATTTGGGGGTAATATTTTTATGCAATTAAATAATTAAAGTAACCTGCTACTACTAATAATAACAGGCCTAATAATAAGAAGAATGTAACATGACTACAATAATTGGAAATGCTAAATCCTCTTAATATTGCTATTGTTGACGCGTGATCTCAGCACGGGGAGGTTATCGCGGGGCACCACCAGAGGGCGTACCTGTACATTATGCAACTGTGTGTAAATAGTTGTATGAATTGTTTGCACTTAGAATTAGAATTTATTTACCATGTTTTCCTGCCAGTTTGCTTTGAGAATGACTGACAATTGGTCAGAAAAAAACCAGACTAAATAGTGTGAAAAATTTAGTAAAACAATGAAAAAAAATCCCTACTTTCTCTGTTTCCTATGTGCGTTCCTAAATTGTATTAATTTGTAAGCGTCATATTTGGTAGTTGGCATAAGAAGTTACATTGCTAATAACCGTGTCATATGAGAAGCTGTTGTAAGCTGTTTAAAAAAACACACAAGATGGCTGGATTTGCATGCTATTTAGATACATGTAGCTGAAGCATATAGACGTTCATTAATTTCACTCAATTTAATTGTTTGTTTTTGTTTTTTTGCCGAGCAAAACTTTTCTCTAGTGGATGGACATTTCGATAACCTGAGCAAAAACAATCTTTATACCACACCTGTACAGCGGACACACAAAAATATTGTGTAACTTTTAACTTTGATGTGCTATTTATTTTATATATGTGCCATTTCTATTTATTTGACCCTTGATGTAACTATATGATTTTCTAAGAATAAGAATTTATTTTTTACAATGCACTGCCATTCAAAAGTTTGGAATCAGTAAATGAAAAAAAAAAGAAGTTTCTTAGGCTCGTCAAGGCTTTATCTATTTGATGATAAATACTGGAATATTATTGGAATTTAAAATAAAAGTTTTATATTTTTAAATATTTTAAAATATAATTAATTCCTATGAATAAAAGCTGAATTTTCAGTGTCACATGATTAAATAAATATATTGTAAATATTCAAATATTAGGCCCCGTCCACACGGAGACGCGTTTCTGTGAATAGGCACAAATTTTTTATCGGATAGGCGTTTCGTCCACACGGATCCGGCGTTTTCGCAAGGTGAAACCGCTATCTTTTGAAAACCGGGTCCCAGAGTGGATAAATTTGAAAATGCCGTCTTTGCATTTTCGTCTGGACGGCTAATCCGTATATTTTCTGAAACGATGACGTCATCAGCCCACGTCTCCCCTCTAGTCAGACACCTCTACGTCCCGTAACAGCAACAAAAACATGAACAAACACTGAACGATTGTCTTTTTATTAACTAACATTAACACTGATTAATAAATGTATTGTTCCATGTTCGTTTTTGTACCACGCGCAAGGTTTATGAGCATAGTCCAAGTCTTCTTCTCTGTTATTAGTGTATCTCTGTGTCAGAATTACAGCGCCACATACTGGTCTGGCATGTATACTACATCATTATGCGGTTTCGTGTGGACGCGGATATTTCTTGAGACGAGGAAAAAAAAAGATCGGATTGGGGTAAGCTCCGTCTCCATGTGGACGGGGCCTTAGAAATTGCAATAGCCTAATAGTTCACAATATTACTGTTTTTTTTATTCTTTAATTTTAATCTAATTAAAACAGCCTTGATGAGCATAAGTGACTCCATTAAAAAACAAGGTCAATTATTTATTAGTTTCATAATGTAGGCCTAACATAATCTAATATAATATCAAAACAAACTGAAGCATTTAAACTGTGATCTGCAATTTAAATATTTTCAAAGAAAAAAAGCTTGAACATGAATTCTTCTATAGCTATCTAAACATCCCTATGAAGTGTAGTTTGCACAACACACCGCATTTACATGATTAGAGCTATTTCATCCACACGGCCCACTGAACTACCCTATTCGGTTTCTGGAGCACATCATTCTCTTTCTATAGAACCTGTAAACCGCATTCACCGGTTCTTACCCTATAGTGACATCAACTTTATAGCAGTTAACCCGAACATTGCAATTCTTCTGTTTTTACTAAAAATACTATGAAATAGCTTTCGCAACTCATTTTTGCATGTGCGTGGCACATATTTCTTCTGCGGCTTAGAGGGAACATTGATTAAACCCCTCCTCAGCACCCCCAACAAAAAATCCTGGAGTCACCACTGTTATGTGCAGAAGTCAGCATTCAAATGAAGTTTATCATGGAGAAATGTTACATGTAGTGCATAATATTAAATAGGCCTACAAGAAAACATTTTTATGCCTCCTACAGTCTTGTAAGTCCATTAACTGATCGTCTTTTCCCCCTTTAATATTTGTATATTATTATTATTAGACTATTATTATTGGTTATATTTGTTTGTAATATTTTTTTTGCTTCATTTCAATCTCTTTACTTAACGTTTTGAATACTTTTGTAAATAATAGCCTACTGTAAAAACTTGATTTGAATGCTGACTATCGCACATAATAAAGTCCAGTAGCGAAGGCATATGGTATTTTCTATAATAAAAAATTAATTTCATGATTCAAAATAAAATATTAATGAATAAATCTCTGATAATCCCGGCTTGCTATGGTCACGCAGGTCGTCATCATACGATGTTCCCACAAGTTAATATGATGTTTCCTCGAATTAAAATCTTACCCTCTCACAGGCACCGTAGTGTGTGTATATATATATCAGCTTTCCACTTCCCTCTCTTACCTCAGGTCACCATGCAGTTCCTGGGCCGTATATTGGACACGGTGAGCTCCGTGTCGACTCTGTTCTCCAACCCATACCGTGTGAGGGATGTGCAGCTGTCGGATTATAATGGCAAAGTGCTACTGAAACAGGAAGGCAGGCTGGTCTTGTACAGGAACCAACACAGCCATTCATGGGACTGTCTGCTTCTCTGCCCCGAATCTTCATCTGTGGCTCTGAGGTGAGACTCTTTTAGTTAAGACGCACAATACAGCGCAACCCATCTTCAGTCAATAAATTGGATTCCTGCAAAAGTCTCAACGGTCCTGTGATTTCATCATAATTGTGCACTCCCATATTACTTAATGGGAAATTCCACCCCAAAATGAAAATTTTATCAGTAATCACTTACCCCCCTGTCGTAACAACTCGTTCATCTTCAGAACACAATTGAAGATATTTTGGATGAAAAACCAGGAGGCTTGAGACTGCCCCATAGACTGTTACACTGTCAAGGTCCATGAAGGTATGAAAGATGTTGTCAGAAAAGTCCATCTGCCATCAATAGTTCAACCGTAACGTTATGATCAATGAAACATTTCATTTTGGGGTGGAGTATCTCTTTAACATTATGTCAAATAGGTTTGCTTTCCCATCAGCACATGCCTGTATCCAGCAGTGGGAAGCCTTTACCACAGAGAACCATTGTGGATCCACACTCTTGTTAAATCACGCCACCACCCTGAATATGGCTTTTCATTTTCATGAACTTCATCAGCTCATCATAACTGAGTTTCCTGAATTTTGGATGTGCTCTCTTTGTGCTCAGGATGTTCCAGGTTGCTTCAGAGGAAGACGCCATGAATTGGTTCCCTCAGTATGCCCTCAAACTCCGCCCATTTTATGAGATGCTCCGCCCACCGCTGAAACCTGAAATGTTCCAGCCGATCGTAGACTGTGTGCGGAATCACCCCGACTGGAGCTCGGCTCACATCGCTGTGGATACTGGACTGAGAGACTGTCTCAAACACAATTACGTTTTGAGGTGAGATAGAAAAGGACTAAGTTCAAAGGACACGTAAACACTAAATCTGTGAAGTTTCCACATTCTATTTTTAATTATATTAAATTTATGATTTAAAATATTATATATAAATAGTTTACAAAAACCAAACTATTTTCAAACTAACCTAAAAACAATTATTCTGATTCTAAACTTTAAAGGGTTAGTTCACCCAAAAATCTAAATTATGTCATTAATAACTCACCCTCATGTCGTTCCAAACCCGTGAGACCTCCGTTCATCTTCAGAACACAGTTTAAGATATTTTAGATTTGGTCCGAGAGCTCTCAGTCCCTCCATTGAAGCTGTGTGTACGGTCTACTGTCCATGTCCAGAAAAGTAAGAAAACATCATCAAAGTAGTCCATGTGACATCAGTGATATCCAGTGATATCCAGTTCGCGAACGAATCATTCGATGTAACCGGATCTTCTTCAACCAGTTCACTGAAACGAACTGAATCATTTTAAACTGTTCACGTCTCCAATAAGCATTAATCCACAAATGACTTAAGCTGTTGACTTTTTTAATGTGGCTGACACTCTCTCTGAGTTCAAACAAACCAATATCCCGGAGTAATTCATTTACTCAAACAGTACACTGACTGAACTGATGTGAAGAGAGAACTGAAGATGAACACCGAGCCGAGACAGATAACGAACGAACAGTTGACTCGTTCTCGAGTCAAGAACTGTTTCTGTCAGACCCGTCCGATTCGAGAACCGAGGAGAGAGATGCGAACCATTTCAAACGATTCAGTTCGATTTAAAGAACTGGTTCAAGAAGATCCGGTTACATCGAATGATTCGTTCGCGAACCGGATATCACTAAACTGCAGTTAACTCTCTCTTAACAGACACGGAAGAGAAGACAATGCTGAATAAAGCCGTAGTTCTTGCTGTTTTTGGACCAAAATGTATTTTCGATGCTTCAACAAATTCTAACTGACCCTCTGATGTCACATAAACTACTTTGATGATGTTTTTCTTACCTTTCTGGACCTGGACAGCATGGACAGCAGAGGTTGACCGATTTATCAGTTTTGCCGATTCATCGGTACCGATAGTTGATTGCTGGAACAATCGGTTATTGGCAAAAATCCATGCCGATAGTTTTCCGCGTTTTTTCCCTTGCTGGAGCTGCTGAGAAGGCTCTGTTTTCTCTGTTTAGACACGTGATGCTGCATGCTGAACGGAGAGGGACACTTCAGAAAATACTGACGCGCCTCAGAGTGCCATTCACATAGTTTAAAATTAAATTACATTATATTCGTCGTTGTTACTGTACATAATGAATTATATATTGAGCATTTCCATGGCTCTAATAAAGTCTGTATGCTTCATTTATAGAGCTATAATATAGATCGCTCTTTACTTTTGCACCGTTTTTTAAACACTGAACTTCAAACTTATCTTTGGCTCATTGTTCATTCTTGAAGTCAACTTGTGTCCATTTGGTGAATAAATAAACTGTTTTAGACCACTGCTCGAGTTAAACGCGACGCATCCTGAGTGTGTGTGATACAAATAAGTTCTTCTAGACTCTGCGCTGCTCTTTTATATTGATTAGATGATCACTTGTGTGTTCAATAATAGAAGCAGTTCTAGTTTGAGAGTATACATTGTGCCGGTATAATTGTAGGGCTCTATGATTTCCGCGATGCAGAAAACGCCACCGGAATCGTGGAATCCATTCATATAAATGGAATTCACAGTTTAGCGCGTGTGACGCTTGCGGTGATTTCAGTGTCTGCCGTCTCACTAAATGAAGATGAAAACACATGAAGAACATCTCCAGAACTGCTCTGAGAGTCACTTCATGAGCATCTGAACGTTTCATTTGAGAAAAAGCATCATATCACATGCACAGAATTGTAGAGGTATTCATTTATTTTGAACAAAATTTAAGTCTATTGTTCAGTAGAATGTACATAGTTTACTACTACTACTACTACTAAAATGAAACGAGCTTTATTTTTAAGGAATAATCACACAACATTTCTTCCATGTTTTAATTTTAATAGTAATCACCTTGTTTGCCAAAAAAAAGTTTGTTTAACTTTAAGTAATTAAAAACAAATAAAATGCATGTTTCATGCCTTGATTTGATAACAATAAAAATGTAAATACACACAGAATTTTTGAGGGGGGAAAAATCATTATGCTTCTTTAAGAAAAAAGAAATAAAGTTGTTTTCTGCATTCAAAATAATTAGACATGCTAAAACAGAATTTGGTAACAATAAAAAAATATGGTGAGAAACAAAACATTTCATACTTTCATTTTATTAAACTTATTTGAAAATGTGTAAGTTTCATGATTTTATTTAATTAGACTTAATTTATGATGAATAAACTTTAATTTAACTGTTAAAAAAGGAGTGGAGTAAAATTAAGATGGAAAAAACTGAATCCAGAAAAATTAAATAACAGAATTTGGAAATGAAAAAAGGAAAAAAATTAAACAGATTTCATAGGGCCCTATTACAGTGTGGTAATTTCAACATTTACTATGACTGTTATTATTATAATTATTACTACCACTTTTTATTGTAAATAATATTTTTTTTTTTCCAGTATCCATTTTAAAAACTTTCGGTTAATTAATCGGTGTTGGCCAGTGTGGTCCAACCTAGTTATCGGTATCGGCAAAATCAAATATCGGTCGACCTCTAATCGACAGTATACCATACACACAGCTTCAATGGAGGGACTGAGAGCTCTCGGACTAAATCTAAAATATCTTAAACTGTGTTCCGAAGATGAACGGAGGTCTCACGGGTTTGGAACGACATGAGGGTGAGTTATTAATGACATCACTGTGATTTTTGGGTGAACTAACCCTTTAAATCAAGTACAAAATCTAAAACATTGTTTGTGGCCCCTTGCAGTCAGATGAACGCCCGTGACGCCCAGGGTCAGACCCCGCTGCACCTTGCGTGCGAGAGAGGAGATGTGGGCTGCGTGCGTGAGCTCCTGGAAGAGTGTCAGGCTCGCACGGACATCAAGGACAAGAACGGAGAGACGCCCATGCACTGCGCTGCTAAACAAGACTCTGCTGGTGTTATAGAGGTCAGAGGTCAACTAAGGGCTTACATGCTATCTGCAGAATGCCAAATTCGAGTGTCTATGATTGTATTTTTTGGTTTTGTCGCTCGTAGGTTTTGTGTGCACAGATGTGCGTGGGTGTGAATGAGCTGAACGCTGCTGGGGAAACCCCAATGCACATTGCATGCCGTCTCGGGAAGGTCGAGGCGGTCAAAGGCCTGCTGGGTGGCGGAGCCCGCTGTGACGTCATGGGAAGCAATGGCTATCCAGTTCACACCACCATGAAGTTTAGTGCGAAAAGGTGCAGAACAAGAATCTTGTCTTTGCTTTTTTAAATGATAATTGACATGCAGGCTTCTTACTCAGTCTCACTCCTCCTAGTTGTGCCGAAGTAATTTTAAACACCAACCCAAATCAACTTCTCGCGGAGGATCCGATTTATGGAGGAACACCTCTTCACTGGGCCAAGACTGCCGAGGTCAGAAACACTTCCCTTTGCTGTTTGTGCTTGAGGAATTCTGAGTGTTAGATGCATGACTTTCCCCGGTTTTCTCTCTCTAGATGAGCCGTGTGCTGCTGGATCGAGGATGTAATATCAACTACCTGAGCAAGACAGGAGAGAGTCCGTTACACATCCTGACCAAGAGGGGGCGCTTTGAGGCCGCAATGACACTGCTGACCCATGGAGCCGACCCCAACATTAAGGGTCAGGATGGAAACACAGCACTGCACCTCGCCATGAAGGTATGAGAGAGTATTTCATAAAGCCTGTCAAGAACATTTATGGCTCATATTTCACCTCAATCTAGATGTACAAATATAAAACTTTTATATTCTGTGTGTTTGTGTAAAATCAATTCTGCCTGTTATTTATGCAATTTTTATTAAATAATTTTTGTATTACAATATATTTTTTTTTTATTATTAATATGTATCTGTGTATTAATTTATGAAAGTTTGTATTTATTGCATGATGACTAAAAATAAAACACGGTTATTAAAAATTCAGAAATCTCAAATGTAAAATTGTATAATTGCATTATGTTTTTTTTTGTCATGAGAATACTGGTACAGTGTTATTTTCATATAAGAAATGTAATTATATTAATTTAATTATAATGCTTTTTATATTTTCTGTTTTCATTTAAGTTTTAGTTGCATTTTAATCTTTGTTTTTTTGTGCTATATTTCTATTTCAACTTTAATTTAGTACTTCCAAATGAATACTTTAATAAGTACTTAATCTTAAACCAGTTATAGTATTAGACATCATCTAATATTAATATTTAATTTTAGCTTTATTTCAATGAAAGAAATTGCAGTAGTTATATTTATCGGAAACTACTCTGGGTACAAAACTAAGTCAAATTTAATTTTTGCAAACAAATAAAACCACTTTTGTGGAACAGTGTGACACTCCTTAAAGGATAAAAATGAGATTTTAGGACAACTGTCATCACACTCTAGTTGACTGAATATATAGATTTTTGAAAGTTAACATAAATTGTTGGTATAGAGCACTTTTTTCAGTTTTTTTTTCTTGTATGCTGTAACCTCTGGACTCTCAGTTGGACCACATGGACCTGATCAAAGCTCTCATGGTGTTTGGAGCAGATGTGGAAGTTCACAATGACTTGGGAGAGACACCGGGACTCATCGCAGCCCGTACCAGCAAGGGTGAGAGAGATGTGAGATTAGACACCCAGTCGAAGGCTAGCAGAACAGTCACCAGTGTATTCAAGCTCTTCAGTCACTGAGCTTTTTGTTTAAGTGTGCTGCATGACATCTTTTGAGGGGTTTGCATGCAAGCATAACATAATTTGTGTTGTTATTATCATTTGTTTATTTATTTTAAGTAATATATTTTTGTTAAATTTTTTTAAAATTTTTTTTATTCATTACAATTTTAAATTAAATATTGTTAATTATGTTTCTGTGAAAAATACATTTATGAATAAATTGATTTACTTTATTTTAAATATATACATTTATTTATTTAAAAAATATGTATGTATTATTTTTTTTATTATTATTATACACAAAAAGTGTTAGACTCGCCTGGAAAAAAATGGCAGAAGCTGTCTGATAGTTCCTGATGTTTCGACTGGTTGTAGAAATTCTTGTGATTGCATGTAACAGCCTGCGTGTCGTGATAGTTTTTGACTACAAGAATGAAATGTCATGCTCTTTTGTTTTGTCATTCATGCATTCAGTTAACACATACTCTTTCTTTCTTCCGTGTGTGTGTGACGGCATGTGTGTGTCTAATCCTGCGCTTCTGCTGAAGGTCCCAACCGTAAGGTGCTCTTGAACATGCTGTGTAGTGTAGGGGCCGAGCGGTGCAACCCCCCCTCCCACAACAGCCCTGTCCTGAGTGTCGTCAAAGCTCCGCCTCCTGGCATAGGTAAAGCCCCCGCCCCCGAACTTTCTGCTTTCCCGCCAGTATCTTTCACCTCTGTCCTTCAGTCGTCTTCTGTACTTTTTATGTTGTGTTTTAAGAAGTGTTCAGAAGAACATGTGTGACTTTGTTCCAAAACCTGGTTAGCTACTGCCTACTTAGGCTGTTGAGTGGCCGATTTGGAATGTTTTACATTGGCAGCAGCTCTTGTGTTATGCAAATGGGGTTCCTCACATAAAGAGCACTCGACTCACGATTTGATTTTAATAATGTTCTGGTGTTAGCATGTTGCTAAGCTAACAACAGGACACTCTAAGTGTAAAAATGTAAAATGCAGGTATAAAAAAAGCGTAAAATGCAGATATATTCAGTAAAATAAGTATATTTTGGCACAATTTTCTTTTTTTTTTATAGCTTCCTTTGGTCATAAAAACCAGATTTGCATACCTAGATGCCCCGTTTGACTCATTCAGATTTGTCAGTAGCAGCTGCCATCTTGGAAAGGTCAACATTTTGGGTTGAACTCAAACAATCACTCACCAGTCTACTATAATTACACATATACAAATGCCATGACAGTGTACAGCCTATGATGCAAACCGGCGAGACAACAGAGGGTAGTGTTTCACATTTGAGAATGCTGATAAAGCATGGTGCTTGTTGCATCATCACTTGCATGTGTTTTTACGGGTGGATCTTGACCTTTCCAGTTTGACGGCGGCCATGCTTGTGTATCACACTTATTGCAACAGCGGTCTCTAGGTATTGCAAATCTATGATAGAGTCAACCTGCCATCAGTTGTACCGTTCTTACCCATAATTGGTCCACAGGGTTTGATGACATCATGCATGTGGCGGTAGCTGTCACGGCCATGAGTCGTGGATTTGCAGAGGTCGATGGGCTCCAGACAGGAAGCAAGAAGTATGTCACATACATTTAACACTGATGAGAACCAGCCTACACAGGATTGATTGCTCACTTGCTTTTCTTTTTCTCAAGAATGGACAGATTGCTGTGTCTAGATGGTGGTGGAATAAAGGGACTGGTTCTGATCCAAATGTTGATCGCTTTGGAGAAAGAAGCAGGACGGCCCATCAGGGAACTGTTTGACTGGGTGTCTGGGACTAGCACTGGCGGCATACTGGCCCTAGCTATTATACATGGTATTTGATGTAGTATTTCCTATTTATAACATCACACTGACCAATCAGCATCCAGAACAGAATGATCTTTGATATATAATTATAAAATATGTTCTTGTCGACTGTGTGCGTCAGTATAATTGTGTTTGTTGTATTTGTGAGCAGGTAAATCAATGGAATATCTGCGCTGTCTGTACTTCAGGATGAAGGAACAGGTATTTAAAGGTTCTCGGCCGTATGAGTCTGGCCCTCTGGAGGAATTTCTCAAGAATGAGTTTGGAGAAAATACCAAGATGGCGGATGTCACTCACCCAAGGTACTTTTATTTAAGGTTTGGGATTTTAACGAAAACAAACGGTATGGAAACACCCACCCACTTATTATCTAGCAACAACATAACATAAAAACAACTGCCTAGCAATCCACTATCAATCACCAGAATGCCCAACCAATGACCTAGCAACCACTCAGATCAACTACAGCTTGATAACCTCCCAAAATACAAGTGTGATGATTCAGAACCAAGCAATATTCTTGAAACCACTTGAAATGCCCTGATAACTCCTTAGAAACCCCTCTGAATTTCAGAACCTAGCAATGTCCTTACTGCCAATGTTCTGGCAATCAGCCTAAATGCCCATGTGTCCATTCACAACATTATAGCAATATCCTTAAACCACCCCAAACACCCTAACAACTGGCTAGCAAACATAACTTCTTAGCTATGCCCTTGCAAAGACTCAGAACACCCTAACAGCCACCTAAAGCCTAGCAAATAACCTAGCAAAAATGCCCCAGTGCCCTAGAAACAAACTTGTACACCCTAGCAATGCCCTACTATAACAAACACCCAGAACTACATAGAAATGTCTCGGTGAAGACCCTGAACACACCACCAACCATACTAACCTAGCAACACCCTTCTTCTTAATGTGTTTTTTATTTTTTTTAAATAGGTCAATTTAATCGTGAAATCAAAACTGTGAATCAAATCGTGACTTGAGTGAACAGTTAACATCCTTAGTTTATATACTACGAACACCAACTGCCTGATAAACCATAGGCAACCCAAACACCTTAACAAAACACCAACTGTCAGCGTTGGTCCTGTCCCAGATGGCACACTTCATATGTACTTGTGGTCTTGAGGACAGTTACTTATATTTTTGCTTTGAGTTTGATACTCCTGAAAACCATTTGGAACAGGGCCAGCGAGTTTTGCACAAGCCTACATCACACATATTCTTCAGAAAAGGCTTGTTTTTAATTTATCTTCTCTGTTTTCCTCAGAGTAATGGTGACTAGCGTTCTCGCTGACAGACATCCTGGTGAACTGCATCTGTTTCGTAATTACGACCCACCAGCCCTCCAAAGAGACCCTCCGTACACATCTACAGCCACATTTCAACCCCTTACTGTGCCGAAGGGTAATTCTCCTGCATACTTTCATTCTCGGGATGTCGTTACACTAATTATCTTTGTGCCGGTAAAAATGTTTATGTTCGTGCTCTGGGTTTCTTAGTTATCCTCAATCTCAAATAAGGCGTAAAAGCTTCATTGTGACTGTTACAGGGTGGGAAGACGAAGATCTTTTGGTATTAGGATATACTCGACCTCCCAGAAAGCGTAGGAAGGTGACGGATGAAGGTGTGTGTGTTTTTTGAGACAGAGAGAGAGAGAGAGAGTGTGTATGTGGAACAGAAAGGTCACAGTATGCATGATTACTGGTGTTTGGTGCGCAGTCGTACCCAATGTTGGAACTAAGCAGTCGTTACTTTGTTCGTGGGAGGCTAATCAACTTGTGCTCTCTTGGTTTTCTCGCTCAGTCACTTCCTCTTTCTTTCAGAGCAATTAGTTTGGCGTGCCGCCCGATCCAGTGGAGCTGCTCCCACTTACTTTCGGCCAATGGGTCGTTTTCTGGATGGAGGGCTGCTGGCCAATAACCCAACGCTAGATGCCATGACAGAAATACACCAGTACAACAAAGCCCTGAAAGCACAGGTCTGATTCACAAATTTGGTCACAAGAATGACCTGTTCAAGACTTACTTTTGCAACACGTTTCATTGTATTGTCAACAAAATTTCGTAAAATTGGTTTTAGTTATTATTATATAAAAATTCAGCAGATAATTCATTCATCCCCAAAAATACAGTGGATTTCTCAGAATGGGTTTTGAAAATCAGATGTGTCCTAAAGCCCGAAGTATGCTTTGGTATTTATTTGTGTGTTAATTTTCGCCATCTGAAGACAGTGCACCTAATGTTTGCTCCAAGTACGATTTTTCAAAGTTGGTCTGCAAGTTGGCATCACTGGCCTCAAGAGGCCCCGTATTTATAAGATAATAAAATCGTTAACTTGTGATTTAACTCTATATTGATATTTTTCTGCTTCTCTTCTTCGTGTCGCTCCCTGCCTTGTGCCCCTGATTTTCTTTTTTTAGAAATTATCTTTAAGAGCACATAAATGGCAAAACTATTTTAACTGCATGCGCCATTCATAATTAATGCCTAATGATAATGTGTCATAATGTCATGTTGGACTAATTTTAACACTTTCTGCATCATGTTGCCAAATCATATGATTTTTTCATTAATTTCAATTGTATTTTATTCCAACATAATTTTTATCAGTTCAAAGATTGATCAATAGCCTACTAAAATTGTTAAATGTCAGATAGGGCTGTGAAATAAAATCGAATGCGATTTTCATGAGCATCATCATTAAAAGTGCTACTGTGATTAGAAGTACATCTCCAGCACGTGCATTCAGATCGGGGTTGCCAGGTTTTCAAAACAAATCCTGCCCACTTGCTTCTCAAAACTAGCCCAATTGTGTTTCCAGGAGGTTCTCCGGTGAAAAATTGCGTCCCTGGGTTAAAATACATGTTTTTTGGCAGGGTTCCCTTGGTGAAATTCACATTTTAGGTGCTAAAAATAACGTTATTGGAATTGGGGTCGCTTCAACCCGTGGACATGAAAAAAGACTGCAGACCATTTATTACACAGAGCCATAGTCCACTGATAAGCTACACTGAATCGCTATCAAAATCGACAAAGAATCGCCTGTGATTTTGTAATCGATTTTGTGTGGCTTGTCAGTGAACTACGGCTCTGTGTAGTAAAGGCCAACCAGTGTTGCCAAGTCTGCGGTTGTTTTTCATGTCCACGGTTCGAAGTGAGCCCAATACAAATAAAGTGATGTTTAGCCCCTAAAATGCTAATTTTACCAAGGGAACCTGCCAAAAAAAGTGTTTTTTATTGCCTGGAACGAAACGCGATTGGACTAGTTTTTAGAAGTGATTGGGCAGGTTGGGTGTGGTGTGGTGGAGCCGGATGAAGCTGAACTCAACAGACTACTTTTCTGCTTTAAATGGAACCCAGTGTCAGCTCTGACTCGGATCTATTGGACACTGTTGAAATTGTAAATGTATTCTAGTCAAACGTGCATCTTTTTCTCACTCCACCAGGGCCGTGAATCAGAAGTGTGCAGGTTAGGCGCGGTCGTCTCATTGGGCACCGGTAAACCTCCTCAGGTGGCAGTGAACTCTGTGGACGTTTTCAGGCCTTCAAATCCACTGGAGCTGGCCAAGACCTTCTTTGGCGTCAAAGAGCTGGGCAAGATGCTTGTGGACTGTGTGAGTTTGTGTACAAACCTCACAAAAACCTCCAATTGTCTATATAAAAGCACCATTGTTTTAGGTGCAAGTTGTAGTCACTTAGTGTTGGGTGGAGTGAGTCGTGCCGATGGTATTCTTGATGAAATGCGTGATTTGTATTTGTGTGTTTATGTCAGTGTACAGACTCGGACGGTTGTGCAGTGGACCGAGCCCGAGCGTGGTGTGAGATGGCTGATATAAACTATCACAGGTCAGTTGTGAGCACCTGATCATGATTCACAGTCTCATTTGAACAGTTATTCTGCGGTTTCTGTAAATCTCTGCACTTGTTCGGTTCTCTTCCTTCTGTCTGTCATCTTCTATTCTCTTCTTTTATACATCATTGTGTACTATAATTCTTTTTTGACTTGTGACCTCAAATATCTCCCACCGCTTCTATCATTTCATTTTGTTTCCTTCATTTTTTTTTATAAATCTATTCCATTCCTTCCTTCCTTTAATTTCTTCTCTTTATATAATTTCCTTTCTCATTCATTTCCTTCCTTCGTTTCCTTTTTTCTTCATTCCTACCTACCCTTCTTTTCTGTCCTTCCTTTCGTCTCTCCCTCCTTCCATCCTCCCTTCCATTTTTTACTTTCTTCTTTCCACTCTTCCTTCATTCTTTCCTGCATCCATCTACCTTCCCTCCTTCCTTTCTACCTAATTTCACCTAATTTTTTGCCTCTTTCAATCATTTACATCTTTCTAATGCGTTCCTTCCTGCTTTTTATTTCATTCATTCCCATTGTCATTTCTTATCTCCTCATTTCTTTACTCCTTTTTCATTAATCTTCATTCCTTTTTTCCTTCTCATTTAATGTTCTCTTGTTCAATAATTCTTTCCTTTCCCCAACCTTCCCTTCTCCTTTTAATTTCTTATTTTGCTTAATTTCTCCCTTTTTATTATTTAATTAAATTTAAATCCTTCCTTCATTTCGCTTACAAATTTCTTCCCTTCTTCTATCATTTTTCCTTCCTTCTTTTTATTTCCTTCATTCCTACATATGATTTCAACTAATTTCATGTTGTTTCTTTCGTTCCTGTTTTCCTTCTCTCTGTCTTTTTCATTTCTTTTCCTCCTATTATTTTGTTTCTTTTCATTTCTACCTTTCATTCAATTTTATAACCAATTTTTTTGTTTGTTTGGCTTCCACTTCCTACCTTGGTTCTTGTGCTTCAGGTTGAGTCCTCAGCTGTCTCAGGAGGTGATGCTGGATGAGGTCAGTGACGCAGTGTTAGTTGACATGCTGTGGGAGACTCAGATGTATCTGTATGAGCACAGAGATGTCATACAGACCCTCTGCCAGCATCTACTGCAGCTCTGACAACAGCTTCCAGACTGAGGGCGATGGAGAGGGTTTTGGCTGCTTCATATGCATAACTGATTTATCCTATACAAATAATGAATCTGATTACAGTTGTGTGTTTGTTGTTGTGACATGTTCAGTTAATTAATTTAAAGCTGCTGTATGTACGGTTTTGACTCTACTAAAGCATAAAAACCATAATGTGTTTGCAGATAAATCCCTTGTGCTGTCTTCGGTCACTTTAAAAAACCGGAGCTTCACCAGAATGGTATGAAACTTGGTTACTTTTATGGCACTTGATATATGAACACACAAAAAAAACGAGGGCATGATTCGAAAAAGCTAAGTGGTTGTAAAAACAAAACAAAACAAAAATTGTCACACGAATGGCTCATGGCTAAAAATGACCGACCATTGGAAATGTATGGGAAATGAAAAAAAATAAAAATTTGTTCGTACAATCTACAAATGCAGAACAAACAATGCAGAAAAGAACTGCACAGCAATAAAGGGGTGAAACTCTAAAACATGCTAAATCTACACACCAACTCACACACGCACGTACACACACACCTATTAACCGGTATGACTATAACACTGCAACTATGTAAATAAAATTAATCATTTGACTACAGTGCAGTAAAAAGGTGGTTACACTCCAAAACATCAGGAGTGTGAATCAAATGCATCCACTCACACACACTTACTTACACACACTCCCAGACACACACATACAAATGTGTATATATACTCAAATTAATTGGTATGGCCATAACCATATAGCTAAAATGAGTCAGAAGACTGAAATAAGAGGTTAAAATCAGAACAGACACAAGGAATTAAAGTTTTTTTTTTTTTTTTTTTTTTGCTCTCACCAGGAGGTGCTATTCTGCCTTCCAAAATTAGATTTTAAAGGCCTAGTCTCTATTTTAATCTGAAATACTGCTTTTTTTTATATAGATTTTTTTTTTTCACAGGAAGAAATGTAAAATAATTATTGAATAGATATTAATTAGTAACATAAAATTCTCTCAAAATACAAAATAAAATATATTCTTGAACAAAAATATATTAGATTTATTTTACAGAAGAAAAGAAGTTAAATTTTAGGTGTCCGGTCACTTTTGATCGCGAATACCATGAGTGTGATGTCCAAATGAGGAACGCACAAGGGTTAAGAAACATGCTAAGTTAACATACTTGTTTAGCTGAAAAACAATGCTACAGTTATTCTCCTCAGAAAATGTGCGTCCATGCAGGAATGTCAGGCCCCGTCCACATGGAGACACATTTCGCTGTATACGCATACATTTTGTATAAGATAGGCGTTTTGTCCAATCAGATCCAACATTTTAGGAGAGTGAAACCGATCATTTTTAAAAACGGGTCCCGGTGTGGATAAATTTGAAAAGGCCACCCTTCCGTTTTGTCTGGACAGCGGATCCGTAAATTTTCTGAAACTATGACGTCATCAGCCCATGTCTCGCCCCTAGTCAGACACTGACTGTCTTTTTATTAACTAACATTAACACAAATTAATAAATGTGTTGTTACATGTTCTAAGGGTTTATGCGCATAGTCCAAGTTTTCTTCTGCATCTCTTTGGTAGAATTACAGCGCCACATGGTGGTCTGGCATGTGTACTACATCGTTTTGTGGTTTCGTGTGGATGCAGATATTTCTTGAAATGATGGGGGAAAAAAAGATTGGATGGCGAAAGGCTTCGTGTGGACGTGGCCTCAGTCTCTGTTTTGGTTTGTGAAACCTAGTTCAACCACTCGGTGACAATCCTACATAAGCCTCTTTCACACTGCACATTGGACCCGTAAAATTGCCAGAAAATTGCCGGGTCGCCTTCTGTGTGAACGCAAACACGTCCTGGGATTGATCCAAAAGCCAGAACTAATGCCGTAAAGGGCGTGTCGTAGTGAAGACGCACGTTTCCGTGTGACTCTTTTACCAGGCGTTTTGAAGGAAGATCAACGTTTGCGATGAAAAAACATGTGCAAACTGTAATGAAGCAGAGATCAGTTAGTTCCTCACTTTCCACGCTGACGCTGAGATCGTTCGCCAGCTTCAGTGAAAGTATAAGGTGCCTAGCGTTTTCGACTCGTACATTACACGTCACGCCCTGATGTCACGTGTCGTTACGGGACCTTTACGGGTTGTGTGTGAAAGCACGCACATATCCCGGGAAATCACTGGCAGTGTGAAAGGGGCAAAATCTAGCGCCCCGGGAACAATTGCTGGGACACATTACCTCGTGTATTTTCCAGAATCGCAGTGTGAAAGGGGCTATATATATTATATATATTAGGGCTGTCAAATGATTAAAATTTTTAATCAAATTAATCAGAATTTTCAGTGGATTAATCAGGATTAATCACTATTTGCAATTACACCTGAATCCTAACCATTTTTTTTTTTTTTTCTGAAATTAATACCAAAAGATAAATAACAAGACACAGATACATAATTTTCATGTATTGATTCATCAATATGTGGTTCTTTTTTTCGGAATTTCAAAAGTTTAACATTTACTTAATCAAATTTACCTGAGCACTATATCAAACCATGCCATTTAACTACAGATAGTGTAAGAGTTTTAGGTGAACCAGTGGTTAAATATAGCCACATATCTATGAAATTATGCATAGAGAAACTCGAAAGAATGAACTCATAAACACAAACATGCGCCCTCTGCACTCTGGGCACTCTTGTTTTTGGGAGGTGTCTATTTGCTCTGCCACAATACTTTAGGATCGATATTTTCACGTTCTGAAGGCTTCAAGTGCCAGTAAAACCAAGTAAAAATGCATATGCTTTTCCAAACAGCTTTAATTTTCGCTGCATTGCATGTATGCGTTCTGCGCATGCGCAGTGTGAAACACAGGACGCTATAACAGGAAGAAGCTCCAGCGTATCAACTACCAAAGTCGTCTCTGTTTATCGAGCTTGGCATGAATGTATTTGAGAGTAACTGGGGTATAACCTTAAGCTTCTTCTGTGTTTTCGTCGCGGGGCTCGCTGCTGTTTTCGCTGAGATCGACGAGACTTTCCTTACCTAAATAAATTGTCACACTGTGCATGCGTGAAATGCGTTAAAAAATTTGGCGTAATTAACGACAAACAACTAAATAACGGCGTTAACGCGCTATTTTTGACAGCCCTAATATATATATATATATATATATATATATAAACACACACACACACACACACACACACACACACTCACTCACACATAATAACATGCTTTCCCCATATGTTTTGTAGGCATCATAAATACCAAATTGGATCAAGGTTAATATTACAACATACATAAAGGTTTCATAGTGTAATTTTATATGATCTACCAGTGCCCAATCCAAAATTTGAACTGTGATATATTTTTATATTGCAATACATTTTATTTATGCTAAATTGCTAAGTTAGCATGTTCTGTGTTTGTCATTTGGTCTGATCAAGGTGCAGTCGGTGCTTCCTTTAAAGCAGTATTTTTACTCCTTGTTTATCGATATGTAGCTTAATTTAGTTTATTATATCATGTGTGACATTGGAAGGGAAACTGACTTTTTTTTTCCTGGAAGTTTATTGGACTTGCGACGATAATGGTCAAACTATAACCACTGTGACTGAATACCGAGTAGTTCCTTTCATTTACTAATTGTGATGCATTTATCCTTACACTATGAAATGATCTTCATAACATTTCTGTGTGCCGTCTCTCTATCATTTGTGTATTTGTCATGTCATGTATAACCTCGCATACTTGCACATTTGAAAGCAGCCGCTGGTATTATCTGTGAAGTATAGCTATGATGTATAAAAAGTATGATCTAAGAAAATGTATAATATACTGATCATTTTAGCAACTAATATGCATCAAGTATAACTTTTAAACCTCTTACATTCTCATTTGCCTTGTTGTGTTTTTGTTTGGTTTAATGATATTTTACATATTTACAGTTCACTTTTCTTCAAAAACTTGGTGATAACTTATACTTGACACTGGACTTACAGATCTGTTGTTCAGAGACCAAAATAAGCATTTATTCACTTTATACCTACTGTGTAACCTGCTGCTGTGGCACTGATTTGAACCCTTTTGCTGAAGTGATGTAAACTTAAAATAAAAAAAGCACAGATGATTAATAAAACTGGTAGTATTTCTCGTGTTTTCTATATGTGAATTTGTTTGTTTTTTCTGTATATATACAATGTGATTTTACTGATATTTTAGTAAAAATAAATACTAATGCAACCTAATATAAAAGCAATCAGCATAGCCTAAACTGTATCTACTGTATTATAATTTATTATTATTATATCACTATTTAGTATTATTATTTCCTATACTGTTATTTTTAAACTTTTACTGTACAGTTTGTAGAGTCAAAATGAGAAGATTTTCTTTTATTATTATTATTGTATATTGATTAAAGTAAACAACAAACGCTTATATTTGTTTACAAATAGGTGCATTGATAAATAATATTATGTTTTTTTTTTTACTTCATGCATTTATTTAATATTTTACACACAGAAAACGGCAGTAAAAATGTCAAGTCACATTGATTCATGAAAGTTAGCAGTAATTAGTTGTTTTCCATGATCCTGATTGTGGTTGAGTGTCTCATTAGGTGTATCCAGCTAAAGTGTCAGTACAGCTCTTCTCTCAGTTAAAGTGTGTCTCCATGCCGCCTGTCAGATGGCCGCCCTTCTCCATGTTCTGTCATGGGACGGGTAAATAATTTAAAACACCAGGCCGTATCAGATGTGGGCTCCTCGCTCTCTCTCTTTTACTCACCCTTTCTCGTCCTATAATAGGCATCAACAGAGACCTGAAAATCCCCATTATAGACATAAAGAGAGTGTGCCATCACACACAGCATAACTCCAGTGTGAAAACTTTCACTATCACAGGTACGTAACGCAATGTCTCCGGTGTTTTTCTGTAAATGTTATGATAATGTTCTCTGAAGTTGATTTTACATGTTCGTTGTAGTTTTGTGTAGCTTGTGTTGTGTGTGTTTTCCAACAGAAACAGAATGTCTGGTGCGAACAGTGACCTTCTTCATAGATCAACCTTGAGTGTTTATAATGTGAGTCTTCTGATACTCTCATTTAAGCCGAGATCAAAGGAGAACACTCATTAATTATTGATGTAATTACATGGCTCTCTGGAATACTTGATTCTGATTGGTCAGTCGTGACATTCTGCTGGCAAACCATTTTAATTTTTTTTTAAAAAAGCACTAAACCGTATACTATAAATTTATTTGAGCAAAAAAAGAAAAAACAGTCAAATTAAAAATGTCCATGTCCGGTAGTTAATTTATTTGGCAAATCGTCGTGTAACAAACAGCCAGTGATTATTTCAAAATAAACCCCTTTATTTGTTACCGTGAAGCATATATTTATGATGCTCCAGCATTATTATTGACAGTAAAATGGTGTTGTTTTGGATTATTCAGAACCTCATGGATCAGTTTAATCCTGGCTTGCAAAAGCTGGTTACTTTAGGAAACAGCTACATCAAGGCTTTTCAAGGTGAGCAGAATGTGTGTGTGTTTTCAAACACAAAGACTCCTAAAAGTGTATCAAACTTTTTGAATTGATTGTTGACTGAAGTTAAGTTTTTTGTTTTGTTAAACTATTTGTTTTGTTAAAACGTGTTTATTTTTTTTGTTTGTTTTTTTCCTTAAAATAGTTTTTTAAAACGTTGTTTGTTTTCATTGTTAATTTTTTTTAATTTTTTTTATTGTTATATATATTTTATTAATAATCTTTTTGTTTTGCGTTTTATTCAGTTAATTTATATTTTAAAGTTATCTAGTCTCCTAGTCTGATTTGTTTGCTTAGGCTGGTCTGTTTGTTGAAGTTTTAGAGGGGACTTCAGCTGGTCAAGTTAAAGAAAAGAAAAGCAGTTAACCACCAAAGTCTGGTTTTAGCTGTTATTATGAAATGCTGAAAAAAAATGCCTGAATTCATGATGTTTTGTGTATGTGTGTATGTATCAAAGCTTTGGCTCTGACAAGCGAGGCCTACTTCAGCGCTCTTGCTAAGATGGGCGAGCAAGCTCTCAACACGTTATCATCCAGATCACTTGGTAAGACTCAAAATGTGTGCTTCTGCATCTCAAAACCAATGCCAGTTGGGCAGATTGTGCAGCAAGATGTCCACTGAGTTTTTTAATCTATACTTTCTGGCCGTATCAGAGCTTGTTTGTACTTCATGCAATAGATGTTTCAGCAAATGGTGTCCAGTGGCAGATGCTTCCTCTCCTCTGTCATAAAACACAAGATTTGGCTAACAGAAACCTTTGGCTCACTGCCCATGTAATGAGTTTTAGTTCCAGTCATATGTACAGAGCGCCGTGGCTGTGATGAACAGCAGAACGAAGGGTTTAGAGGCTTTAAGATGGAATGAATTATACAAGGTTTATATATTTCAAAATAACTACAGGTTTATAAACCTGCATGTAATGGGAAAAGACAGGTGTGTGTGTGTGTGTGTGTGTGTGTTAGAGATCGGGTGTCCATGTGAGCATTGAGACTTAAATTATTAATGCATGGTCTCATTCTTCTACCCTTTTAAATTAATTGATTCACCTCAGCACATTACAATCATCATTACGATGCACATATAATAACCTTAATAAAAGATGGAAACATACTGTACGAGCTACATGATAAATGTTAAGACTTTTCTTTTAAAACTTTCCAAACTTTCCAGAATTAATATAATTTGGTATAAGTAATTATAGGTATTTTAATCATAATAAATCCTTACTATAATTGACAAATATGCATAATTATACGAATGGTTGGTTAATTAATTTACAAGACTTATCAGTTCAGTTGAATCACTGTGATATTTAACATATTTCATATATTAATAATGAAACTTCTGTCATAATTCCCTCACCCTCATGTTGTTCCAACCCTGTATGACTTTCTTTATTCTGAGGAACACACAAAAATATATTTTTGATATATGTTTCATACATTGAAAAAAAAACATAGTCCATAAATTAAAAGTCAATGGGGTCCAAAGAATATATAATATTTTTTGGACCCCATTGACATTCAATATATGGAAAAAAAAAACTATTTAAACATTCTTCAAAATATCTTATTTTGTGTTTTCCAGCTGAAAGAAAGTCATACAGGTTTGGAACAACCAAAATGAGTCAATGAGGACTTAATTTTTGGTGAACTATCCCTTTATTGCTAGATTATCATTAAATTCAGTTGCTTATTTCTGGTCTCTTCGTTCATTACGGTTCGACTGCATTGACTGACACAACCACAAAAGCTGGAGATCCCCATGATATCAACACCATTCCATGTCTGCACTTATTAAATATGTATTCAAGATCAATTATTGAATTAATGTATTTGTTGTTTGCCCAGGTGACGTGTTGATTCAGATATCAGAAACCCAGCGGAAGCTCACTGCTGAAGTGGAGGGTGTGGTAAATAAATCGTTTTTCTGTCTTTTCAATCTTAATGGTTTTTCTGGTAAGTAAACCGTTTTTCCTTCAAGTCTCTCCGTCTGATTGGATTCATAAACCGTCTTCATTGCTTCCATCTTCTTCCAGTTCCAATGGTTTCACATAGAGGTTCTGCATGCCATGGACAAGAATGTGAAGCTGGACGAGGAATACATCGAAGTGAGTATGGAACCGTGTGTTATGTATTGAGACGTGTGCATATATGTGTATGAGCTGATATATTGTCTGTATATGTGTAGGGCAGCCGTAGAGTTTATGAATTGGAAGTGAGAAATCAGGCTGCAGCATTGGAGCGACAGCTGAGACGTGGTGTGTTCAGAGACTCACTGGTAAGTTCATAAGTCTTCGTACTACATGCATATTTGTGGGTTGATGTTATTTTGGTTTATAGATAAGTCACCCAAGTCGTCGGTTTTATGTTCCCTTTGTCAACAAAGTTTTCCCCAAGTATTGCATTGAATTTCATCAGATGTGTTCGCTCTGACAGGGATTACATCAACGAAGATCACCGTGTCGTTGTATTGTTAGTTGCAAATTTAACTATGGCATGCATTTTTGACAAAAGGAGGGGTAGCACTTTATTTTACAGTCCTGTTCCTCATGCACGTACTATGTACTTATTATAGTAATTACAATAACTATGTAATAACTAGGTACTAACCCTGAACCTACCCCTAAACCTAACCCTACCCCATGTAGTTACCTTGTATTACCAAAACTTTCTTAGATAAATACACTGTAAGTACACTATAAGTACATGTAAGTACACGTACTGTAAAATAAAGTGCAACCAAAAGGCGGATCACGTAATCTTTACTGCCTACATTTCCATTGGTTGTAGTCATATTACCGCCACTGCTCTGGTGAACCTTATTAGTAATCGCAAGAAACCACACAAGTCTTAAACTCTTCACTGGGAATTTCAGGTGTAAACATAACTCTACAAAATTGTCTTGGGGGTTGCTCACACCTACAGATTGTTGTGACAAGATGTCCGCAAGTCATTGATTTTCCGTGACAGCTGAAGATTTGAAGCTACATGGGAAAAAAAACTACTTTTGGCAATATGACAAAGCCGACTTCAGCTTTTTGCGCAATGTGGCTACTGCCACTGTGAGTGAAGACAGTGAAGCTCACTAGGTTTTGGAACAGAGCCTGTGTCTCAGTGCGTGTGTTTGTGTGTGTGCAGGAGGGCAGTGAGTACATGCAGTACCTGAGGCAGAGCCAGCATGAAATTCTCAAAGAGGAAGAAAGGAGATATCGTTTCCTTGCTGAAAAACATTGTGGACTTACACAGTCACTACTATACCTTATCAACAAGGTACAGCTGCTTTCCACTGGAGTTCATTAGCCAGTGTGCACTCAGTCATATAGATCCTCTTTCCAGTTCCATCCAAACCGTATCGGCTTATTGCACAACCATCTTTCCGTGTGTTGACAGACGGGAGTATCTCTCCAACAGAGAGCAGATGGTTGGAAAGAAAAAGTCAGTGAGAGCAGAAGTTCCAGACCTCGAACACCCACTCCATCAGATCAAGAAGCTCAGGTGACACTGGAATGATGGGAATGAAGAGTAACTGCTCATCTATCCATATTGGCCCATTTTTCCATGCGCTTTTAGGCTAACTGCCGGGCCCAGACATTTCCACAATCACATAATAGAACAGATGGGTGGCTTTGTGTGGCGTGCAGAATCCAAAATTAACTTTTTATCACATCTGTCAATTGAGGGTGAATTTACAAGCCATGAAATTGTGTTTTGCATCATTTCTAGTTGTAAAATGTCATTTGCAATACACAACTTGTTTTTGCTGGAGTGCTTTTTTACATATAACTAGGGGCCAAGCAATTAAGAAAGTTAAAAAAGTGGGGGGAAAAGAAAAGTTTGTGTGGCTAAACTACAATTGTGTGTTTAAAAAAAAAAAAAAAAAAAAAAAAAAAATATATATATATATATATATATATATATATATATATATATATATATATATATATATATATATATATATATAGGTAGGTTTTGGGTTTGATTCCCAGGGAACACATGTTAGGTTAAAAATGTTAGCCTGAATGCACTGTAAGTTGCGTCTGCTAAATGCATACATATATATATTTTGTTTTTAGTATTATTGTATAATACATGTTCTACTTTCCCAGTAACCCTGCTGAAAGAAATACAGCTAAAACCATCCTAAGCTTTATTGACTATTTCCTTAGCTGAGCATACTTATGTAAGATTTAGCAACCCCTTAAAATCTCAACTGAGTCTGACATTAGCATATTACTAAGCTACCATCTAAAATACTTCAACAAACTCAAACAGTCTCAGCACATTGCTAAGCTAATGTCACAGTACTTCAAACTTATTATAATAGTGTCTGTCGTTAGCATGTTGCTAAGCGAACATCACCATAGATGTGTATAGGTAGATGCAACATTCAACCACTCCAGATACGTCAATGTGTCGTCACTCACAATAATAAACGAGTTGCCACAACATTGCGCAGCCTCTTGTTGTAAAAACCATCTGAATTTAAACTTTCACAGGTGTTGGTTTGTGGTTTTAATATACATTAACTCAGTATTACAGGTTTTTAAACCATACTACCTTCTAAATGTTGTGTTAGCTAACTGCTTTGTCTTGTTGTATTCTGCTAGTCTAGCAAAATAATCTTCGTAAGTCTATTGCAGATATAAATATTCATACATGCATATGTTGGGTTGCAGACACACAGGCAACGTGCTCGAGTGTTCACGGACTGGTTTTGACCGTTCCAATATGGCAAACAGCTTACTTTTAGCTGCCCATAGAAACAGCCACTAATATGACTTCTACCTATATATATCTATCAACATCTCAATAGTTAAACTCTAATATTCTCAGTTCATTCTAATAGAGTCTGATGTTTGCATGTTGCTACTTCAACTAACTCTAATAATTTCAACTTATTCTAAAAGTCTGATAAGGGTCTAATAGTAAACACTTTATTTTACTCTGAAAAGCCAATTGTGTGTCATATTTCACACTTGTGTACTGTTTAGAAGCATTGTAACCTAAAATTCTGGTCTATCTTGATGTTTTCTTGCAGTTAAAGAGCTCTCTGGGTTCTCTGCTGCAGACTGGAGACCGAGAAATGGACCGTGAGCCGCTGGGCAGAGTGCCCTCTAGAGGTCTGGAGATTGCTCTAACTTTGACTCCATAAAAGTCAGTGTGTGATTTACCCTAATGGCCTGTTAAGAATGACTTCTTTGTCAAAATTTCTTCTCAGCTCCATCTCCTCTCCCTAGCCGTTCCCGCTCCAGCTCTGTGGGCGAGTCTTTGGGTCTAGGTGGCGGGCGCTCAATGAGGACCATTGTCTCCCATCCCGCTTCATCCAATCCAGTCCTGCTGCCATTTGCCCGTGGTGACATGGTGACTGTGCTTATACCAGAACCACGCAATGGTTGGCTGTACGGACGCCATGACTCAAGCCTCCGGTGAGAGCGTTTCCTATCAGTATCTTTGCTAAAGGTGCGGTCACACTTCCCATTGCTTTACCTTAGTTTTGTTGTTTTTTTCTTTCTTTTTAGTCAAGGCTGGTTTCCTGCTGCCTATGTGGGATCTACTGAAGACTTTCTACCTTTGGGCTCAAGGTAAAGTTGAGTATATGAGTATTTACATTTATATAATTTGATGTTAACGTCTTGATGTTTTCAGTAGCACATCGCACCGAAGCCACAGCATGAACAACCTCCTGGAGCCAACCAACCAATCAGAATATTCAGACACTCAGGGCTACAGTGACATCCCGTCTCCAGTGGTACCTATGCGTCGTGCGTCGGCTGATCTTCGTCCAGTTTCTCCCCTCCCTGAAAAGAAGGCAGAGTCTAACAACGAGGTCAAAACCAGTCAGAAAACCTACAATGAGATCCCCCTTCCAGCCGCACCGCTCCGCCGTGGATCAGCTGATATTCGACCAATATCTCCCCTCCCTGACAGGAGGGCGGAGTCTCATTTTGAGAGCAAAGTAGAGCATAAAAATTATAATGAACTCCCGCCTCCGGCTCCGCCCCTTCCAAACTCTCCTCTCCCTGAGCGAAAGACCGAATCAACCTCTGAGGTAAGTGTTGAATCTGTGCTGTAGTTTTCCATCAGAGGCTAAATTTGTATGAAATTCCTTTCATTGTAAGGTCAAAATGTCAGCAAAATCAGCTTAATAGTTTATCTAAAGCTCTCACAATGAAAACATAGGGAATTGTTTTAAAAAGGCATCAGGCAACAAATTGAATCATTTCCATTGAATGTGCTATGTTTATTTGCAAAAGAATTTGCTGATTCAGTCAGATTCAGTTTCTTTTCAAGGCTCTGATTCGACTTGATCTTGGATGAAGTTATTAGTGAAGTCTAAGTATGTATTTTGTGTGAATTTGAGCATTACAATAAAATCTGTTCAGTGTTTGCAGAGGCCAACCACTCATGGACAACCACCAGAGCACCCGCTTTTTCCCAGGTATTACACACCTTGAGTCTTAGTAGACTTTTAATCATTCACATATCTCAGGGAACAGAGGTTAAGTTTGTAACTTATGACATATAATTTATAAATGATAATAATTCATACTTATTAAACTATGCGCATATATTTCTCCAGTGAAATATGTGTGTATGTTTAAAAATGGCATGCTAGTATTTAAATAAAATACTGATTTAAATACAATATTGCAGTAATAAATACAGTAATACAGTAATGAGTATTTATTTATTTATCATTACAGTCATTACAATTTGGGGTCAAATGTGCTTAATTGTGTTTCATCTTCCTGTTTCCTAGAGGATCAAATCCTTTTGCCACAGTGAAGCTCCGTCCCACAGTCACCAACGACAAATCGGCACCAAGGATCCACTGACAGTCATTGCAAAACATCGCCTGCACTCTGACTGGTTCAGAGTCTGCACTAAATTTCTCAATTTGTTGATAAGTATACAATTTAAGTCAACTTTAATATTAGAATGAAAAGAAACTTAATTTAATGGCACTTTGTAAACTAACTTATTGTTTAATTTGAATGGCTATTTCCAGCTGTATAGCATCATTCAGAGCATTATTTACATTTTCTTTCAGCTAAGTCGGGTGACCTAAATCTTTTAAAGGGGTTATTTTATGATAAAAGGAATGAGGCATACTATAAAAACGTTGTCCAAAAAGGACAAATTTCCATATTCCAAAGTTTCCATATTTACACATGAACAGAAGGGAGAGGGTTTAAATGGTCATAAATATTAATTGGACTGAAATAATCAACATAATTGCTAAGTTGAAAAACGTTTTGACTCTTTTAAATTCATAATATTTCAGATTGTGTTGTTTTATGGTGTTTTAAGTCTGATTACTATATTTGTTTTAATGTGTGCATATGTGTCTGAATGTTGTGTATTTGATATATATAAAATGTATATGTTTTTGTGAGCGTTTTTTAATAGGTTTAGCACAAATTTTACAAAAGTTTTTTTTTGTGTTCAAGAACTATTATTTATTACAAAGGAACAAATCATGTATATTTATTGTGTGATTGTCTAGTTGAATGTTATTATTTACAGAATTTTTTTTAGGGCTGTCAGTTCAATGAATTAATTTACTGGGACTAACTGAAAAGAAAAATATGCACAAAAACACAGTTAAGCATGATGTTTCATTTGTGCATTTAATTTGTGTACTGTACATTTCCTAATGCATTGGTGCACTCATTTATGATCTATTTTATTAATTTGTCATGTCATTTAATTAATTTAACTGGCAGCCCAAGCTGGAAAAGTAAACCCCAATTTTAGCTAATAATAGTCCTTTAATTATTCTTCACATTTTTGTATACTAAATATATATATATATATTATATTAACACTTCACTAGATGAGTCAATGAAATGAATAAAAAACACACTATTTTTTCTCAACGCATGGCTTTATTTGAATCTTTCTTAAATATTTTTCTCTCATTTCGTCTCATCCATCTCCTCATGTATTCATCGTGTTCAGTGGCTCTATCACAAGAGAGGAGCGAAAATGGGTAAGGATGACAGATGGAGTGAGATAAGAAGAAGAAAAGAGCATTTTGAGGCATAAACAGAGAAATGTGCCAAAATAGACAAAAAAGAAAAGATGGGGGGTTAAAGCAGTACAGGAATATCTAGGTTTTTATGTGAGACATGGTTAGCTAACTAAAATATACAGAGATTGTAAAAAAGAAAAGTTATATAAATAAACTGGGTTAAAGGAGGCGGTTCTGCTCCTGGCTCATGGCAGGATGTGTAGAGACGTACACTATGATTGGCTGTAGGTTTTCACAGGAGAGTAGTGGTGTAAAGGGTTGCCAAATATTGACGATTTACTCGTGCACCAAAGCTTCAAATTCTGAAAAGAAAATTGCAGGTGATTGTGGATTAGATTAGATTTTTTTTGTAATTCTAGGCAATTTCTTATCTTAAAAAATAAATTAAATAAATAAAAACATGAGGCACAGTGTTCTATCATTTTTAGGGGTACTGCTCCTTTAAGAGCACTAGTTTTCTCACCATCTATGCCAATTTTTCCATCTCCATCCTTGTCGGCAGCAGTGAGGAATGCTTTGGTCTCCTTATCAGTGAGATCTCTGCCATCTGCAGAAAAGCCCTTCAGCACAAACCTGTCCAAGATAAGGGATAAAGCACAATCTGGCAACCAAGGTCACAGCTTAGGCACAACAGTTAAAGGGATAGTGTTATAGTGATAATGAAAATTACCCCATGATTAACTAAACCTTAAGCCATCCATCAAGTCCAAAAAAGTCCACTCAGCTCCGGGGGATAATAAAGGACTTCTGAAGTGAGGCAATGCATTTGTTAAAAAAAAAAAGGCATATTCACAACTTTTTAAACCTTTATCTCTAGCTTCGTTCACGATAGAGTGCCATCAATCTGAAGACATAGAATAGGCAAAAAGTGACGAACGTGGAAGAGGGGGAGAGAGCTAAAAAACACCGGTCACGAATTAGTAGCACAAAATGTCGTCGGATTTCCATATGAGCCAAAAGGACACTGGTTTTCCTTTGCTGTAAACAAAACCTGTTTCTCGCAAGACTGTGGCATATTCTCTCCAGAGTTTATGCTACGCCTTCATCATCCACTGGATCACCACTCTCTCGTGAACGAGCGTACCAAAGTTAGCGGAAGCTAGAGATAAAGGTTTATAAAGTTGTATATATATATGGATATTTTTCTTTCACAAATGCATCGTGTTGCTTTAGAATGACTTTATTAACCCCTCGGAGCCGTGTGGACTTCTTTTATGAAGGATTGGTGAAATTTTTTGGACTTGAAATTTTGGGCCACTATCCACCCCCATTATAAAGCATGGATTAGCCTGGACATTATTTAATATAACTCAGATTGAATTTGTCTCAAAGAAGAATGTCTTATACACCTGGGTTGGCTTTAGGGTGAGTAAACCATGGGTTAATTTTTATTTTTGAGTGTCTAAGTATGATAATATAATTCGAATACTCTTGAAAACTGTTCTCATGTGCGAGGTAAACATTAGATATCAGTTACCACTGAAATAGCAATTTTGGAGTTGTATACAAAATCGGTCTTTCCTGATGACTCTCTGCAGAATTATTGTCTTATTTTCAATCTGGCAACCCAGTACTTCCCTACTGTTGACCAATGATGGACAGTCATGTACTGATAATGAATAATAGGGAGCAAGGATGCTGCCAGAGGAGATATATAGAGTCAATCAGTGCAAAAGGGGGATCGGTCTCGACCCCTCTCTGTCCTTGAGGCCAACAGGAGAGAGCAATAAAGGCTCTGAAGACGGGACAAACGACACGCGAATAAAACAAATTTATGGCTCTTGCACAAAGGATTTTATTCGCAGGGAGATGCCACGAATATAAAACCATGAAACCGCTTCTCACTTTAGCTCCTCCTCCTCGATGAAGCCACTGGCGTCCACGTCCAGAGCTTGGAAGACCAACTTCACGTTATCAGCAGACAGAGCCTTCAGTCCCACCACGTCAAAGAACTTCTTGTGGTCGAAGCTGTCCACAGCTGTTTAAAAGAAGCACACTTAAGCTGATGACATTGCGCCGACCGCAGAAAACAAGTTAGTAAAAATTACCAAAAATGACATGTACTGTATGGCATGTGACTGACTGTAAGGCAAAGACATTACGCAGAACATGTTTAATTACACACTGAATCGAAAGAATGCAAAGTACATCATATGAGGCTAATTATACCCAATATTGACTATAAACACAACATAGCATAGCATGATACCAGAAAGAGAACAGTGGCATATTTTAACTGTTACTTAAGTAAACTCAACCCACAAGAATCATACATTGCATAACCAGATTCATCCGCCAAAATAAATAGTCCCACTAATAAAATAAAATAAAAATTGACTTTATAAAAGCTCAAATAAAAAACGTTTCTTTTTTTGTGGAAGAATTAATGTAAGTGTTTTAACAAAAATATAAGCTTCAAATGTCTATTTTTTTAATTGTTGTTTTTAAAATAGACTGATCTGGTAATCGACAAAAAAAACGGTAATTACAACAAAAAAAAGACACTCGTTCAAGTTTGTAACAACATGAGGGTGATTCAGTTTTGGGTGAACTATGCCTTTAAATAATGTAATTAACTAATATTAAGAAACGGAACATTATTATGAAGTTATGCAAATTATTATTTACTGCTGAACCCACCTTTGAATTGATCAAGGGCTTTCTTGATATCATCTTCTTTCAAAAGGTTTTTCATGGCCATCTTGACAACTAAAAGATCCAGAGAGAGAGAGGAATATTAAGTGCTACACTCTTAAGAAAAATGGTTCTAAACAGTACCAGAAAAGGGTTCTTCGGCTTGTAACAATAGAAGAACCCTTTTTAGTGCTAAATGGAACCCTTTTATAAGGTTTCATAAAAACATGCATTGAAAATGCTATAAAGAACCTCAATGGTGTTATAAATAACATTTTTATTGATAGCTTATTTTCATTCATATTAGTATATTGACATATTAATATCATTATTATTATTATTTATATACATTATTTATTGGTATTACAATATCCTGCAGTGTCTGTTAGGGTTTAAAAAGAAAATGTAATGACGTTTATTTGTACCAAAAATTACAGTGCTCTAAGAACAGTTATTAACAGAGTACATTAATAAATGACAATTGACACTGAACATAAATAAATATTTAAAGAAGAAACAAGAAATAGTGAAGGTAAAAGTAATGAAGACCAAAGTTCCAGTGAAATTCTGTATTTTCATAATCCTCTATGATGCCTGTAAGTCCGTCATTATGTGTATTTTGGTGTGATTGAGTGGCCGTTTCTTTCTGGTTGTAGGATGTGACCGCATCTGAAATACATAATTGAGTTAGTTCAGAGTTACAATGTGTCTCCCTTCATTTGTTTTTGTAAAAACAAAAAAAAAAAAGGGCCATAAATGAAATATATTTGTTACTTATTGGTGAAGAGGAGAGAAGTATCCTTAACTTAACAAGGGCTGGTCACACTTACATGTTCTCTTAAACTGAAAAGAACCCAGTTACAATTAGTTGTTAAAACAAGTTAAAAGTTATAGAAATTTTAAGAAAGAAATAATTGACCTGCTGTGATTGCGTTACCAGTCTGTGTAGTTGGATAGCTGAACTCCAGAAAATCAGTAGGCCAAATGAGCAGTCTTTTTTGGAGTGAAGCCTCTTTTAGTGATAAATAAGTAATTATAAAAAAAAACTTCTAACAATATCGATTATGATTTAAATGTCTCTGTTACTTTTGTGGAGAAGAGGAGTATGCTCAACCAGAGCTGCTCACACTGACATCTGATAAAAAAAAGAAGAGAAAAGAACATGTTTGTTTGAAAACCAGATACAATTTTAAAGTAAAATGTGTATTTTAATTTAAGAATGAAATAACTTACCTGTTGAGAGTGTGTTGACAGTTTGTAGTTGGATCCCTGAACTCAGGAAACTCAGTAATGAAGTGCTTTGACAGTTACAGATTCGAAAAACAAAAAGGCGGGAAAAAAAGAACAATAAACTCTGACACTAAGAACCATTTCAGCATTAAAAGGGTTCTTCAGGATGCTATGGTTCCAAATAGAACTGGTTCTATACATAAAGAACCTTTAAAGAACCATCTGTTTTAGAATGTAATAACTGATATAAACTGTGGGTGTGTGGGTGGGTGTGTACAAAAGCATTTTTGGGGACAAATTTGTACTCAGAAGTGAGCTAAACCTCACAAAATCTCCAAAAACCTCCATTCGGGTATGTCTTCATTGGTAAAACTGGTGTAAAAATAAATTGAACAATTATTTTTAAATGCAAAAATGCAGAATGTTTCCTGAAGGGGTAGATTTAGTTGTAGGGTTTGTGTAGGGCGATAGAATATACGGTTTGTACAGTATAAAAACCATTAGTAAACGTGTGTGTGTGTGTGTGTGTGTGTGTGTCAATCAACACTACAGGATTTCCCAGCAGGCTTTGAGGAGTACAGCAGGACACTGTGCTCCTCACAGAAGGATATTTCAGTCATTTAGTCTTTTTTCCCATTTGCCAGGAAAACTATTATCTAATTCATTACATTCTGTTTTGCAATTTAAGCATGTGACATTCATAGCACAATGCACTTATGCAATAGTAGACTTATGAAATGGAAGTGGGTTGAGTTTATTTTTATTGCTTGGGCATTTACAGTCATGTCTCTAATCCAGTGCTAATTTTGTTGTGTTGTCTTGTTTATCTGTTTATGTAAGTCATGCCTTTCCCCTCTGAGATGGCTAGCTATTAATTTAACTAAAAGTCTTACAACTACATGAAGGTTTTTTATTTCTTATTTAACCTCATCTGTACAGGTAATGTGTGCCATTCTCTAAAACCTGAATCATACTTTTAATAAAGTACACAAACACATAC
Source organism: Carassius gibelio (assembly GCF_023724105.1). Taxonomy (NCBI): domain Eukaryota; kingdom Metazoa; phylum Chordata; class Actinopteri; order Cypriniformes; family Cyprinidae; genus Carassius; species Carassius gibelio. The sequence continues at coordinate 14,916,114 of NC_068392.1, forward strand.
GCTTTTAGCTGTGATTTCAAGCTTGGTTTCATGTGTTGATGCATTATGATGCACCAAAACTCAATTTCTAATGCCACACAGGTGCATGTTGAAATTGCCACTAGTGTCCACAAGGGGCGCTATAGTATAATTAGCATAATTATAATTCTTCTTTGGTATTCATGCATTTCATAGAATGAAATTGTGTTCTTGCTTTTACAAAAACTGTTTGATGAGTTCAACTTGTTGATAAATTTAAATAGCATTGAAAAATTTAAGAAACTAGTTGTTAGTTTTTGTTTCAAATTTAAGTAGTGATACCACAAATGTTGCAGACCAATTTTGATTCTCAAGTTAAAGGGTTAGTTCACCCAAAAATGAAAATTAGGCTGCGTTTCACTCACCCCATATATGACTTTCTTCTTTCAGACGAATCCAGTTTGAGTTATATTAAAAATGGTCTTTGATCTTTCACGCTCTGTCATTGCAGTCAGCAGGTGTTGCATGCATCAGTCCAAAAGAAGTGAAATAAAAAAAAATACAAAAAGTGTCTCACACAGTTCTGGGGGGTGACAAAGGCCTCCTGTATCGAATCGATGCATTTTTGTAAAAAAAAAATTAATCTAGCTTGCACTCACTATTGTAAAATGTTAGCAGCTCCTGGCGGATGACGTATGAGGTCAGTGTTGCGCATGCGCCGGTGAATCTCGTGAAAACCAATGTTTGTTTACAGAATCAAAAGAAGCAACATTTCTTTACTTTAGCAAAAGGAAAACCACTCTCCTTTTGGCTTATATCGAAATCCTCTGACATTCTTCTTTACAAATCCTCATTTTCTACTTCTAATTAGTAATCGTTGTTCTGTTTAAATCTCTCTGCTGCGATTCCTCATGCGTCACTTCTGAGTGGCGCATGTGCAAACAACACTTACAACAGTACAGAGAACATGCTAGATTAAAGTGATTATTACGTCTGGAATATGGATATTTGTTTTACAAAAACACATCCGTTCGCTTCAGGTGGCCTTTGTTCACCCCCTGGAGCCGTGTGAAACACTTTTTTTTTTAAATGGAAGGGCGCCTTTTTATTCCACGTCTTTTGGACTGAAGCAATGCAACCCACTTACTGCAATGATAGAGCTTGAACGATCAAAGACGATTTTTTATATAACTCTGACTGGAATAGTCTCAAAGAAGAAAATCATTTACACCTAAGATGCCTCGGGGGTGAGTGAAACACATTTTTTTTGGGTGAACTAACCCTTTAATTTGATTTTCCTGTCAATATCCAAATGGCAAATGGCAGTTACTATTCCAAAGGTACTGATGTTAAACCAAATCCTCCTGCTGTATCAGCTTACTATTAGATCCATTAGTGTCCAAGCTCAGGCAACTGCTGTAATGAACACTAAGCAACAATGAGCTCCGCTGCCAAGAGAACAGATTTGATTGCTCTCATCTCAGCCTCTCATGATTGCAAGAGTTCCTGTCAGCCGTAAATAACTTTACAGCATTCATACGTTGCAAAGGTGGCATGCGTACGGCATGACAGCTGTGTATGTGTTTGTATGTTTGTCTATTTAAGTTAAGGTATGTTTCATCCAAGTGTGTTGGGTTGGGCATAAAGGCCTTCGGAGAAGAATTTGTTTGCCCTCTTGAGAAACTCTATCCTTCTGTAGTTTAGACTATATATGTGTGTGTTTTGGGGGGGAGTGAGATCATAGATTATGAAGTGACATTTGAGGTGTCTTCGGTATGATGCTATGAGAGATCTGACTGCTTAACCTCATCTAACACTTCACAACTGCAACAGCCAATCAGAGCACGGCATTTAAAACCAGATGTTGCATGTACAAAAGTGTACATTTGACATTTTCCAAGTCAATTACAAAAAACGTATCCTGAAATTGTCATGCTGAGACCACAAGAGATAACCGAATACTAAAATAAACCATTAGCTTGCTAATCCTAGGGCAACAAACGATGATAATTCAAATGTGAAAATATATGGCATGACAGATGAGATGGTGTTCTCTTAACAATTCTTCCTTGAACACTAGACATTTACGAGCTCTAAGCAAATTATATATGTAGCTGCCACCTTAAGCCTGTTTGCAAAGTTTGCCAATGAAAACTACAAATGGATATAAATCACACAGAAAGTTCTAATGCACAATGACTGTCAAAATGTTGTTTGACTATTTGGATTTCAGACTTTCTGACAAACAGAAAAGTCACAAGCTCAGTTTACAGTGTAAAAATAAATATTACCATGGCACCTTTTGGGGTCACACCAGTGTAAACCTCTGGAGAATGTCAGTTCTTTGAGGAACCCGTAAAACACACAAGTTACTGCAAGAGTGGTTAATTATATACTGTATATAGTTATGGTCCTAAAAAACACCATTAGGATATTGGAGAAACCTTTAAAAGGGCCTAGAGGTTCTCAGGTTCAGATCTGAGGAACCCCAAATAGTCTCTTAAGTATCCTTTGATTTTTACATTGGCTGCTTTTGCGCTATTTATAGTAAAGATTCTTTATTGGCATCTATGGTTCCATGAAGAACATCCATGGAACCATTCCATTGCACCAAAGGTTCTTTATAGTGGAAAAAAGTTTCTTGTGGATTTTTAAAATGTTCTTTACACTAAGAATTTTTTTTTTTTATTACAGTTTCCTGAAAGGTTCTTTGGGGAAACAAAAATAGAACCACTTCAAAACCCCACTTTTGGAACCCTTATTTTAGTATGTGTCGTTAAACTGCAAACCAGGTTATGCAAACAACCCATTACAAAGAAGAAGAATGATATGCCTAAACTCTAACCTTACCTCCGTGAAGGGAAAGCTGGTGGGAAGAGAGACTTGGAGAGAGAGAGAGCCAGAGGTGAGAGATGGGGATCCACCAAGCCTCTTATATACTCTGGCTTACCCTATGTCTATTTCAGGATAGACTGGGTCATAATGCAACACGCAGGAGAATGAAGGATTGAGTTTGTGTGTGAGATCACTTTCTTGGTGGCACTAACGAATCAAATGCTACTATTAATAATCAGGTACCATTTGACTACTTGTGTGCTCACAGTAAATCTCTGTCTTATACTCTGTCTTCAGCTTCTAAAGCTCCATTCCAAACCTAGTGAACTGCCTTGCTGTATACTGCCTACATCCTGACTGAAATAGGTGACTGATTTGAAATGCTCCTCCTGGACAGCAACTATGTACACCACAGGAGACGCGACTCACAATTGATTCAAATTAACTACCAGTTCATTCCATTGGAGCTCAAAAGAGACTGCTCACTTACTCAGTGACCTTGGTACTGAAGTGTTTTTCCCATTCATTTTCTTGATAGGCATGTAAAAAAAATTTATCAAGACTTCTAAAATCTAGATGTTTAACAAAACCAACCAGCTCTGAAATGAAGTACAAAATTACATTAAAAATATATATTTAAAAACAATTGAAAAAATACAAAAGTACATAAATGAACTACTCATCCAACAAAGCATTGCATATGACAAAACTGAATTAAAAAAAAATATGGCACAATATATAGCTATCGACTTTATGTCATTGGTCCTAAGTATAAAATACATTTTATGTGAAGCGTAAGGCTTCAAACAAGAAAAGTTCAGTCCAGTTTTTGCATGTGATTTGTCTGCTCAGACCAATAAAATAAAAAATGGAAGACAAACTGAAAGAAATTGTAATTTCATTATCTGACAGTAGGCAGAACTTATAGAAAATCAGAAATACCCCTGAACAAAAAGACTTCTATGCAAATACATTTTTCTTACACCCAGAAGTCAATATTCTTGTTTTCATCAGCTGTTCTTATTTTTGTTGTAATTTTATGTAACAGTAGTGGCTTTGGGAATGTGTCTAAGAGCCTTTCCACACGGAGAAGAGTTTAGCTGTATATATACAAATTTTGTGTTATATCACCATTTTGTCGAGATGGATTTTTGGGAGCCTGAATCCGGTATTTTTTTTAAACCGTGTTCCAGAGTGGATAAATCTGAAAATGACACTCCAGCATTTTCGTGTTTATAGCTAATCCATATATTTTGTGAAACAATTATGTCAGCACTAGGGATTGGTACCGAAACCCGGTCTGTCAGTCAGTCACACACACACACACACACACACACACACACACCACAACAAGCGCGGCGCACGCACACAGTACGAAAACTGCCACTTAATAATAAAGAGTGACAATGGAGAAAAGATTTGCTTAATAATGTTTTCATGCACATTTTATCTTACCAAACATTTCTAATTTGCAATATTATTAAGACGTTTGTCTGTGAGATCTGCGAGAGCTCTCATGCGCGCCGCGGACGCTGTCTGTCAGTCACACACACACAACAAGAATGAGCGCGGTGCACGCACACGCATAAGGGGCCGTTAACATATCGCGTCTTTTGCGTGCTCAAGTTCGTTATTTCAAATGTAGGCGCACGGTATGTGCGCTCATAATGGAAGCGACGCAGTCGCGACGCGCATCGAGTTAAAAACATCTCAACTTTTCAGAATGCCGCAAGCGCACCACAGGTCATGTAGCTTCCTTACCTTTTCCTTAACAACGTTGAAAGTTCAGCCAAGATGAAGGAACAGCTGATCATAGCTGTATGTAGATTTTTTTATTAATTTTGTAGCAGAGCTACTGCAAGCAATTTTTTGTGCTGCAAATCCATATATCCATTGCTAAAATTTCCGCGTCTTCATGGAGAAAGCGGGTCATGGTAGCTTAGCAAACGGCAGACACATCAGGAGCGCAAGTGCCGAAGGATTTGTGAAAAAAATCAGAAAGCGGCGCGCCTAGCGTTTTCCACACGTTTTTTAGACACGATATGTGAACAGCCCCTTACAGTACAAAAACTCCCGCTTAATACAAAGATCAACGATGGCAGAGAGAGCAAAACGTTCCAAAGTGTGGTTATACTTCACTAGAGTTGATGCAGACAACACTCGTTATCATAAGTGCAACACATTTTTGCATATAAGGGCAGAAACACAAGCAATCTGTCAAAGCATCTTTCAAAAGTCCATTATGTGCAGACAGAGAAATGCAAAGTTTTTGACTGCCTAACACAACACAAAGTACCGATAAGTATACCGTTAAAGTACCAGACCGCTAAACAGTATCGGTAAGAGTAGTAATACCGTTAAAACCTTAACGATTTCCATCCCTAGTCAGCACCCCACGTCTCGACCCAATTCAGACCCTACTATGTCACGTAACAGCTACAACAATGGTGTACTACATGCTTGTGTTCGTGCTGCAGAAGCTACTGAGCCTATTAGCTTTACTAAAGCAAAATAAAAATTACTAAAATAAAAATGTTTGTATACAGCACGCAAGGTTTATGCACATGCTCCAAGTCTTCTTCTGTGTTTTCAGTGTATTTCTGAGGCAGAATTAGAGTGACACATACTGGTCTGGCATGTTTACTTAATTGTTTTGAGTGAGTTTCAGTGGTTTCGTGTGTGCACAAGTATTTCGATGACACTGTGTTTACAGAATTTTTTTAGAGTTCATAATTCACAATTCTGACTTGTTCTTCTGAGAAAAAAGATATATAAATTTGAACTCCTGAACTTTCTTCAGAATTCTGCAATATTTCCAAATGTAAAACTTCAAAACTACAGAGTGCTGTATTATTTTCCAAATTGCGATATCATACAACTACATGTTGGTGACATCAGAGTTCATGTGTGAAATGAGGTAACATTCAATGGTCTTTTTTTCTCCCAAATAGTTGCAAGTTGAGACTTCCTAGGTGGAATGCAACATGCCATAAGTTATATCTTTAAGCTTTTGTCATCACCCTGGTGTTGAAATATATTTGTCCAGGATTTACGGTGACTGAGCCACGTGCCCCACCAAAAAAAAAAACGGGAAGGGTTTCACTCATACATAATGCATACTTAAAAACAGTTGACGAAAGACAGGGAGAACCTCCTTACACATGTTTACACACAACACCAGTGCATAGTGGGTATACATAGCCCTGCGTGATCCCCTGTAATGTGACACTGTATTCACAATAACATCTATATCAAACCAGCTGGGTCTCAGATGTCCCTTGTCCTATAAATCACTTTCTATAGCTGTGCTAGCATTCCTCAATCAGCTTATTTCCCTCTTTGCAGATAAATTACCCATTTCTACTCAAGGTTTTTTAGTACAGTATGTACTTGAGCTTTAACCAGTGATATGTCGCTTCTTTTCTATTTCTTGGTGAAGAAAATGTATTGGTTCCCTTTCAAGGGAACTTCGAACTGCGTCCTCTAGGGGTTGCTATGGGGAACACCTCCTCATGACCCATGTCTGAAGCATACATTGAAAAAACACCAACGAGTTGGCCGGCAACAGCCTCTGACGTCACTACCGTCACGACTATAAATAGGCACTGGGAGAACACATCATTCTCTTCTTCGTCTTCACTGACTGTTCTGTTTGAAGCGTGCATCTGAAAGAACTGGTAAGAGTGATCTTTCTCTGTCTATCATGTGACTACTAGCAAGCGTTAAGACAATGTGTGCATCCGTGTCGGCGTTATTTGACACTCGATGACACACACAATCCTTGCATTATTTCTTTGGGTGAAGAGCAGGCACACGATGTCTTTGAGGAGTCAATCTGCTTTCATTGTGAGCATTGTTTCAATGAAAAACCTTCACACTCATTCATCTCTCTTTCTGAGGAAAAAAGAAAAAAAAGGCAGCCATCTGCTTCCTGCCGATCAGGAACCACTGCTGCTGAAGCACGGAGGAGAATGAGCTCGTGAGAATTACAGGTGGATCTGTCTGAGTGGTATAGAGAGGGACTTTCCCTTTTGTGCTCGTTGGCGGTAAATATGATGTTATATAGAGGTTAGTGCTCTGCTGGGTTTTTTACCCAGGAAGAGCAGGAGATATTTGAGGATGGTGAAGAAGCCGAGGCTGAGCCTTCTCAATACTCCTGCTCTGCGTATGTAGAGCTGTTGGAGGTTATGGATCGAGCCACAGCAAAGTTGGACTTGACATGAAAGCGCGCTAACAAGGTGATGCCGTGAGGCCGCCTCGATGAGCGTTATCTTTCTGACCATAGCCCTCCAGCTCAGGTGAGCCTTCCATTTCTGCCTGATCTCCATACAGACATCAAAAAGAAATGGAAGGGGCCTATCGGCATAAGAGTTGTGCTGACATCGAGGCAATGCACAATGGCGGCTTTCTTTCTGCTGGGGAGACATCCTCTCTTAATCTCCATCCTTACCATCTAAGCCCCTTCAAGAAATACATCTCGCTTAAATGGCAAGGCATACGTGGCAGCAGGTCAGGCTGTGGCTTCATTACACACGATGGTGGTGCTTCAAGCATATCAGACTGATCTGCTTAGAGACCTGGATAGAGGCAAGAGCCTTTCTCCTGGATCAGGTAGCCGAGCTGCTCCGCACCACAGATCTCTCTCCATGCTACCAAGCAGGCTGCCTCCACCATGGGCAGGACTATGGCGGCCATGGTGGTAGCGGAGAGACATCTGTGGATGAACCTGGCAGACATCTGAAAGAAAGAAAAGGCTTTCTTCTCAATGCTCAGGGTTTGCCTTCTGAACTTTTAGGTATTTCCATTGAGATGGTGATCGAGAAGTTCAGGAAGACGAAGGCGTGCTCTGCTGCTTTCAGATACTTCATTCCACGAAGGTCCAGGTCTGAGCCCCTACAACACAGGGGTCCTGGCCTGTCTCAATCTGAGGATCAAAGACGGGCACAGAAGGCTAGTGTTGTGATTTGTGCTCCTCTCCCACCTGTGGGCAGGGGTAAGAAGAATCATGGGTCACGATAGGTAAGCAGAACCTAAGGGATGTGATCCAGATAAGGCACTCTTTCTCTTTAGGGATTTTTAACTTCTGTTTTTATCCTCCTCCTTCTAATTCCCTGTAACCACCAACTCTCAACCTGATCAAGGTTAGGTGGAAACCTCTCACATAATAGTCTCCTACGCTGGATCTATGATGTTTTTGGCTGGTTCTATTTTCATAGGAACCACCTTACTGATGGTCCGGACTAAAAGGAGGTGCCCCTTGAGCTGGGCTCCAGCGCAGGAGGGTGGGTGAGTATGTAACCTTTCTGTATGTAGTTATATGTATTAAATTGCTGGTGGTTATGTGTCTTCTAATAAGCTCTGTGAGTTTTCTTTGCAGAGCTCAGTTACAGTGTTTACTAAGCACTCGTCAGCACCAGCCATCCGGCTTTATGTTCCGTTTTTAGGCAGCTGAGATCACAGGTTTCTGCGGGAGCCTCCTTCAAGCCTGGAACAGCACTGCAGAGAATACACTTCAAGCAACGCTTCCCTTAACATGAGGGGCTATTTGGGTGATTCTCGTGGTAGTTAAGCAGCGCTCAAATTTTCAAAAAAGGGTTGCCTATGAGTGCGCTACTCTCTTTCCGAATTCGGAGTACTCATTTCATGTGAGACTGAGTTCTCTGGTTTTTCCCCAGAGTGCTCCAGTATTATTTCAACAGATCGAGTTGATGATTTTTAAACATGTTGTTTTTGAGATGCATGATCTGAGCTGCTCTAACAGAGTGCCACGAGAACCCCTCCTTAGAACAGTATTTTGAAAATCCATGCTATGGTAAGTGTGCACGTGAAGTCTTTGCGCACTTTCTGAAATTCACACTGTGGTAAGTTTGCACACTAGTATTCTGTGTTCTTTCTAAAATCCTATATGGTGAGGGCTTTGCGTGGTTGCTTTGTGCTCTTTCTTGACTTGGTAAAAGCCCCATTCATCTTGGGCACCACTCCGCCTATGTATCCTCGGATATCTATCTAAACAGGGTGTTGCTACATGAGATCTGTTGAGACAGCTCCTTCAGCAAGCATATGCAAAAGCTAGCAGTAGCCCCTGTGTGACAGGCAAGACTTGGTATAAAATACTAGGTTCTTAGCAGTATCACTTTAAAGGATTCTTTCTTGATTCCATGGCTTCAATTTGACCCTAGGCTGAGGCCCTAACAATTAAGTTGGGTATGTAGCTTAGGCCTTTGGCCGTAAGGGGTACTGCCATAGACAGCCGTCTAAATATCCCAGGGGCAACTCCCATGGAAATGGCAGAGTTCGTACTTAGTGTTCGACATGATTCTGGCCTGCACTACCCTCAGCACGGCAGCGTGGGTAAACTGTTCCCCATAGTGACACCTAGAGGACGCAGTTCGAAGTTCCCTTGAAAAGGAACGTCTCAGGTTACGAATGTAACCATGGTTCCCTGAGTAGGGAACGAGACACTGCGTCCTCTAGCTCCCTGCCATGCTTCGGAAGCATGAGATCCTGAGAATAAGTGAATGACGTGTTCTCCTGGTGCCTGTTTATAATCCCGCCGGTTGTGACGTCAGAGGCTTTCGCCAGCCATGTATGCAATGTATGCTTCAGACACGGGTCACGACAAAGTGTTCCTCATAGCGACCCCTAGAGGATGCAGTGTCTCGTTCCATACTCAGGGAACCATGGTTACATTCGTAACCTGAGATGTTTCCTCATGTTGGTGGCAGTTAAGGTGGGGGGCCACAACCATCTCCACACTCTGTGACAGTGTTGGGTCTGTGTTGGTGTAATATGTATAAGCAGGTGTTCGTGAGTTTTGTTTTTTAATACAGTGTATATTTGATGCATCGCGACTTCTACAGTGTTGGTCACAGTGCAGCCTGTCGTATCGAGATTAATGTGAATGACTGTGTGTGCTTGTCAACTCTCAGCAGTTTCTCTTTGTCACCTTGGAAAGTGGTACTCAATCCTGTCATCTCAACTGATGTGAAATATTTACAGCATAAACACACAGACCAGACCCCAGACCCCCCAATATAGTAAAACTGCACATTTTAGAGTGGCCTATTATTGTGGCCAGCCTAAGGCACACCTGTGCAATAATCATGCTGTCTAATCAGCCTCTTGATATGCCACACCTGTGAGGTGGATGGATTAACTCAGCAAAGGAGAAGTGCTCACCACCACAGATTTAAACAGATTTGTGAACAATATTTGAGAGAAATAAGCCTTTTGTGTACATAGCAAAGTCTTAAATCTTTCACTTCAGCTCATGAAAAATGGGAGCAAAAACAAAATTGTTGCATTTATAATTTTGTTTAGTGTATATATTTTAATGGTTTTCATGGGTCAGAACAAGAAACGGATCCCCGACAAGGCAAAAATCTTCCTTTTAGGGATTCCCTTTTAACACAGCACTTCCCATCTTTTACATTTCTAAATATTGTTACTGTGGCTTGATCCTGCCTGCATGACTAATTTAGTCTCTCTTTCTCTCTCTCTGTACTGTCTGACCCTCTGTTCTCTCACCATGCAAGAGTGTTTCACTATTTCTTCCAGCCCTATTACATTACCCTGCCTCAGCAATACTCACACACAGGGCTGGCTGTGGAAAAGAAAAACGAAGACAGAAAGAAAGGCAGAGGGAGACAGAAATAGAAAGAAAACGGATCCACAAATGGACTGTCCTTCTGCTAATAAATAAGAAGTGATGAGAGGACGGAGAAGGGGGATGAAAATGGTGGATTGGTCAAAAGGAGCATACAGTTGTTCACAACAAAATGTGCTACTTTCCCATTATTCTTCTATGTAAATGTGCTAGGATAAACAAACGTATTTGACAGCTGCACTCCCGCCTTGCTAAAAACATGGAGTTCAGGTTCAATTAATAACCTTGCTTTTCAATTGAGACACGACATGACAAAACAAAAAACGCTACATTATAATCAGTATCAACAACTTCATTCATTATGACATTGATTATAAAGTGAATAGTTTTGGTCCTGTATCGGTCAATACAGCATTTCACAATATCCGCACATACTGTATATGCCGATACCAAAATTAGTTGAAGCGATCTTATTTTAGACTAATGTGACTGACATCAGTTTTAAAGTCAACATTCAATTATTTTTGCAACACATTTTAATGACATAAATGCAAGGCAGGGTTGTAATAACAAAATATAACTGTTTTTGACAGCCCTAATCAGTACACATCATTATATAATTGCATGTTATGCATACATAAAGCATAACTCTTTCCAGGACTTTATGAAGTGAGTAGAAAAAAACGTGTCCTCTGACCTACCTACTAATACAAGCGCATAACACTGTTTGGAAAACAATCTCCAGATTCAAAGAAGCCCTGTCAATCAAATCTTTACACTGTCCTAGTCTCGCTTTGTGACAACATATGCGCGAGCAGTAAACATAGGCATGTGTGTAACCTGTAGCTTGAGTTTTCGACATGAGGCAGCGAATGGCCTTGAATTGAGATCATGACACAGTCGCTATTTCTTGCTGAAGTTGCAATGTGAAACCTCTCTCTCTTTCCCTCTCTCTCTCTCTCTCTCTCTCTCTCTCTCTCTCTCTCACACACACACACACACACACATGATCCCTGGAGCTGGAAGCAAGAAAACAAACCAAACAAACAAACAAACAAAAAAAAAATCATCACAGCTGCCATGACCTTGAACTTAATGTAGCGTCTATGTGTATGTATATGATTGCAATGTTGTAAGGTTCACCCTCTTGGATTAAAACTGCTGTGACACTGTTGCCATTCCCAGGCTGAAGGGACCTTAGAAGTACATTTACAGTGAGATAGTAATATGAACAGAACAGTAAATATACAGTCTGTTACAAATTCCCATAAAAGACTGGCCTGCCAACATAGTGTTGCTATATATAGTTTATATACTGTTATATACAAGAGTCTTATATACATCTTGACAACATTTATCTGTTTATGACCGTTAAACCAATTGTTACTTTGCAGATGGTCTGTTTGGTGCCACCTAGCTGTCAATCATTTCACTGCCTTCACAAGCCTGTAATTGAACTGATGTTCCTTGGTTGGAATAGATAACTCAAAAATAAAATAAAACCCTAAATAAACAATCTCCTCGTCCTCCTGCAATTTTAAAACATTTTTCTGCTATTTATTATAGACTACATGTGTTAAGTGAACCTTTAAAGTTTAAGTGTGTAATTTCTGATTATACTGTTACAGTGGCACCAAATATAAATGCTGAATTTATTATTGTTTTTCAAACACGTTTCCAAAATAGGTAGCCTATTATTTATAAAATAATAGTGATAATAAAATTGAATATTTATTAATGTATTATTAGTTATCACTGTGGCCATATCAAAATCCTTTTTGATTTGTTTTTTATTTTTACCAATATCGTGAGTAGTGGGCGGGGCTATCTGTTTACAGACTGGAGTAGAGCATTCAATATTTTTGCAACTCCATTTAGTGACAATAGCATTGTGCAGAAATTGCAACATAAAGATTAAAGATAAGATAAAGACAACTTTGATACTGAAATGTTTTGTGACCTGTGCAAGAAATTAAATATATATTTTTTTTAAAGTAGGCTTAGAATAGCTATTTACACATACGTGTTTCTTTCACTTTCTTTCTGTCCTTCCATCTTATTCTATTGTCAGGTTAATACAATCACGTTTACGTGGGCGTTACACAGGACTTGACGCATCTCTTGGACTCGCTGAGCGTTTTTAAATACTAGTACGCATCAAGTAAAAATAAAATTTCAAATTTGTTTCCATGTTTCGATCCGCTTAACATCTCATACTGAATTCCCCCACCGGTACTCTTTCAGTTCCCCTTTGGTTTACATAAAACTTTAAACCCGCCTCAGAAAAACACCAGCAGCTTCACTTCCACTTTACTGATCTAAACTCTGTCTGTCTGTCTCTCTGAGCGTCTGAAGAGTTCTGAATCTCGCGTCATCCAGAATGTCTCTCCCACAACAGCTGCGCGATGAAAGGTGAGCGAAATCATGTCTTTGTAATTATTTACTCATGAAATTAATGAGTTAGGGTGTAGTGTGTGTGTTCTATTCAGTTTAACTACACTTAAACTCTGGTATAGATACTATAATAATGTTCAGTAGTACAGTACATGGTTGTAGTATAGCTACTATTATTCAAAATAGACAACTTAGTCTAGTGTAGTTCACTTAACATGTATCATACTATGCTACTGCCAGGTAGGCATACTAACCAACCAGATTTAAAAAACAACAACTAATGAATCTGTAACATTGGGCAAATGAGCGTTTTCAGTGTCTTATACAAGATTGTGGCATAATGCTGATCATTCAGAAAAGTATTTAAGTGTATCACATCATAACTTAAAAATAAAAATAACATTTTGGGTCAGAAACTTTATATTAAAACTGTGATAGAAAAGTATTCTCATCTCAGAAAAAGAATAATTTAGACTGATTATTATTATCATTAATAATAATAACAACAAAAGTCCCTTAATAATAATAATTAAAAAAAATAGACATATCGTACACACAAAATTAGCTTTTAATGGTGGAACAGACTGTTTTCTTGTAAATGAATTACTGTAACATTAATTTTAACACATATTTTAAGGTCATATTTTCTGTGTTAATCAAAATGTTTGTAACATTTGTTTACTGGACAGTGATTTCGACCAGCTTCCAGACAACATCCCTGTCACCGCAACCATTGCTGATATCGAGGAGAAGAAAGGTTTCATTGTTTACTATGTGAGTTTCTCCAGACCTGAATCCCCGTCATTGACCTTTCCTCTAATCTGCCGGTTTTCTATAATTTGTCTGCTTTATAGTCTGCATATTACCAGTTCTTTATGTTTAACCAACAGCCACAAAATACTAGATGTCTGTGTACACACCTATCAGACTTGTATCTTTTGCCATTGTGTCACTCAGAATGTTTTTACATTTCTTGAACTACTGCATACCATAGTCTTTGATTTGTTTGTTCTTTTTCACCTTCTTACAGAGGTTCGTGATTGAGGTGAAGACCAAAGGCAACAGTAAATACCTGATCTATAGAAGGTATAGCCAGTTCTTTGCATTGCACCAGAATTTGGAGCTTAAATACTCAGCTGAAGCCCAGCCGGGATACTACACCTGCCAACTACCTACTCTGCCAGGTCTGTGACTAAGCCGCTGTTGCACAGCCTCAACTAAAACAACAGCACTATAGAGCTCAGGGGAAATCTAGGTTCAGTAGCACAGGCCATAAACACACTTCATCTAAATATGGTTGTCATTTCACTACTGCTGTAAGTACCTAATCCCGTTTGGAACAGCAGACACATAAGAACAGCTAAATTCAGCTCCCCAAAAACTGAAAAGTTTCAATGGGTCATATGATGTTGCTAAAAAGAACATTATTTTGTGTATTTGATGTAATAAAATATGTTTATGCGGATTGAGGTAAACAAAAAAAAAAACATTATTTTCCACATACTGTACATTATTTTTACTCCTCTATGCCCCGCCTTTCTGAAACGTGTCGATTTTTACAAAAGTCATTGTCTGAAAAGTGAGGTGTGCTTTGATTGGTCAGCTATCCACTGTGTCATGATTGGCAGAATGCCTCAAGTGTGTGACGGAAATGTTACACCTCTTGCTATACTGGGATGCATGTCCCAGTCAGAACGCCGGCGCGATGAGACAAAAACAATAAAAAACAATACAAACGAGCCATTTGTTGCATCCAGTGGGGACATAATTAAGGTTTTAATGACTTATAGTGTCTTTTTACGCATTGTGTTGCATCAGGAAACAGAATCAGGAAACAGTCCTCCATAAAATACAAAGCCTAACATGGCATGCAAGAAAAAAAAAATAATAATTGTGCACATGATTTAATAATTTGTTACCTCAATGTTGTGCGTTCCCTCGATTTGCTAAATTGTGCACACAATTTAGCAAATCGAGGGAATGAACTAGTAAATTGCGTGCACAATTTATAAATCGAGTGAACTAAATAGTAAATTGAGGGAACACAATAGTTATCATGTGCATGTTTTAGTAGATTAAGGGAACAAATTATTAAATCGTGCACATGATTTAGCCTAATATTTTTTTCCTGCATGTCATGTGTGGGGCTCTGTAATAAAATGTGCTGCACACAATATTTGGGTTGAACTGTTCAGGAACAGTGTTGTAAATACAAATTAACCATGGATTTCTAGTGGTGTCCTCTTTTGGAAGACCAAACAAAAAATGTTGTCGCTTTCACAATGAAACAGTGTCTCCTCAACATGGCGCAGGCGGCAACAGTGAGAATCAAAGTTACACCTTCTTTCTTTGCGTGAACATTTGGGTGGTGTGATGCAAATCTTGCCACACAGTGACGTAGACATGTGGGGGCATGTTTAAATGAGGCATTTTAGGAGGGTGTGGACGAGTCTAAACTTTTATTAAGAATATCTCTTTGGGTTTGAGACTTTAGTCTTTGCAACTTTTGGGATCTTTTCTATTCACAAACAGCTTGTAACACTCCAAAGAGAAAGGAAAACTTGAAATCGCATCATATGACCCCTTCAAATAAATTTGTGGCAGTATGTACAGAACTGAACTGAACAAGAAGTTGCTTAGATGCTTTGTGTAAATTTGCATAGTCCATGAATGTTCTAGCTTAAGGTTCACCGCACAACCAGAGCTAGTGGAATTGGTTTCTACAACCTTCAAAAAGGCCATGAACCTATTACAGGATCAGTACACCTTAAGTTAGGGTGTCCAGTCCTGCTTCTGGAGGGCCACCACAACCTGCTCCAACCCACCTGCCTGGAAGTTTAAAGCAATTTTGATGACTAGCTGGCTCAGGTGACTTTGCTTAGGGTTGTTCCTAAACTCTGCAGAAATGTGGCCCTCTAGGATCAGGATTGGACACTCCTGCTTTTGAAGAACCTGAGGTCCAGTGCCTCACATAAGAGTGCAATGATCATGACTAGGAATGTCACCAAACTGATGGCAGCCAAAAGTCATCTCTCTTGACAATCTGACCCAAGTCCCAAAACTCGACTTTCAACACTGAATAACCTTTGACAAGGATAAGGCAGGTACTGTCAGGGTGAAAGCACAAGAAACAAGTACAACCAGATAGATAAGATTTTTGAGGCCATAACTTTAACCCGTCACCTAATTTTCACCTGGATGAGGTTTGCTTCAGAAAAATCAAAGATGTTAAAAAAACTGTGCCATATCCTGCTCCTGGAGGGCCACTGTCCTACAGAGTTCAGTTTCAGTCCCAATTGAACATACCTGAATCATGGTAAATAAGATCACCAGGCTTACTAGAATCTTCCAGTCAGATAAGTTGGGAAACGTTGGAGCAGTACTCTGCAGGATGTTGTACCTCCTGGGTCAGGATCGGACACTCCAGAGCTAGAGTAGGAACCAACTCTTAAGGTTATAGAAAGGATCTCAAAACACCAGATCATGGATCAGATCATTTCTCAGGATGATTTTGTCCTTCGAGTACTTAAACTGTTTCCTACATAGTTACTAATTATCTAGAACTTCTATGATTGAGAGTGAAAACAGCAGAGACAGATGAAGACTATAATACCATGTTTTTAGGAAAATTAGATGAGTGCCATACTTTTGAATGAAACCATTGTCTGACTCTTTTTGTCCTCGTCTGCTTCCTCTTCATCTATTTGCACACAAAAGGAAATACAGTTTTCAAAGTTGTTTTAATTTGTTTGCAAGTTCCCAAATGCCTGAGCCTGCCTGAGCAGAATCATCACCAGTCAAATTTTAAATCCAATGTGAACCAGTACTTGCTTCAGCACTAACCCTATAGAAGAAATAATATCGTCATCTACGTCATCGTAGTACTTTTATCTACTCTTATTTCATTCTCTAGTCTCTAATATCTTTAGCCTCTTCTCTGATCCTTTTTTAATCAGCCTTATGTCTCAGCTCTCTCACTGTCTCTTTGTCTGTCTCGTTCTTTTCGTCAGTCTGTCCCCTTCTCCGTCTTTGACCAAACAAGTATATTTATAATTGAATTCAACAGGAAGGAGAGGTCGTTCTTTGGCACCCTACCCAATTTTTCATTAAGGTCACCTAAAGACTGCAATCCAACTGGCTTCTGTGTCTCTCCATGACTTTCCACCACAGCTTCTTCAACGCTCCCTGCCAGCTAGACCTGAACCCAGTGGAGCCAAGCTAAATCAAGCCCAATTATAATACAAATTAGCCTCAGATGTTACTGTCTTCATGCCAATTGTTTGCTCGAGCCAATGAGGAATATGCATTGATTATACAATATTATGCAAAGAAAAGATAATTGTCAAGTTTATTTGAGGACATTAGCAATGACTGCTCTGAAGGGCTATAAAGGGACGTCTCCTTGCTTTGCTTGTACCATTCAGATCTCACTAATGCTTATTTAACATAGATTTATAATGAAGAAGCTTATTAGAAAAGACAGAGTGAAGACAATCAGAAGATTTCTGTAAGATTAAATAGAATTATTGCATAGCTATTAAAACGGTGTTAATATTGGGTTCCAACCAACTTATATGAATGGATCCCTCATCATTTTTTTCTTCTCCCATTCAGATCCCATAAAGTGCTTAGACGCTAATGACAGACCTCTCATCACTGTGCATGTTATTATCATTTCCACTGGGTGAAATCAAAAATACAACTGAGAAAGTAATTTAGTGTAATATTTGGGCACACATAACACTAAGCTAATTAGCATTAGCAGTAAAGAGTTTGCAAGACACCCTTCATCTAGCTTTTGATTGTTTGGTTAACAAACTAATTTGCTCGAAACATAAATACTCATTTCTGCCGCTTGTTTGATTTGCCACAGGCAAGGTTTTTATGGGAAACAAAAAGGAGATCGCAGAGACCAGAATCCCAGAGCTCAACAATTACATGAAGGTGAGTCAGTCTTGAAATTTCGTAAGCGTTTTCAGTTTTATCACAGTCATTTTGCATTGGTAGGAGGTGTGTTTGGTAATTGTTGCACTCATGTGTTTTGGGGGTTGTAATCTTTGCAGTACAAACAGCACTGTGTTGGATTACTAGAAGAAAAAAAAAAACAGTTCCCATTTTGTTACTTCTCTTTTTTTTCTAAACCTATTTCACTGTCTGTCCATTTTGATTTAATTTAAGGGTGATTCTTCAACTATGGTAACTTTGAGCTTGTGTACTTTAAGAAAATGAGCTTTTTACATTATTACTGATTTAATTTATAGATATATTTTATATTTTATTATTAGATATAAAGCACATATGCATGCAAATGGAGAATTACACGGTTTGTTCTTTTTTCTAAACGTCATGGAAGTTCCCACCACAGTGTAGTTTTTTTCACATCTCAAATGGCATTTTCTGTTGAATAGCATTCAATAGTATATTAAAATATGAAATTTACCTAATAAAAACAAACATTCAATTTCATTTCCAGTGAAAAAAAATCCTATTAAACAAGTCTAAACTCTCTCTCTGTACTTTAGAGGTTGCTTTGTCTGCCTACCTGGGTACTCTTGGACGATCTGATACGGATGTTTTTCTACCAGACCGAGTTGGACAGCCAACAGGTCCCCCGGGCCCTGCGCCGCCTGCGGCCCCCCACACGCAAAGTGTAGGAACCTACCCACAATCCTTCAATTCTCCTTCCAGCACTTCACTGCATAATTTTACAGGATCATGCTGTTCTGCTAACTTTCTCCTGCCATTATCCAATAGAAACCTTTTGTGGCTTTGTCAGTCATGTATGTGTATAGAAACCACAAAGGAGATGCATTTAATTTCTCATTTAATGTGATTAAATAGAGAGCAAATGGAGACTTTAGCTGCTTCTATGTCTATAAGAGCTCAATAATGTCTCACAGAAGGTTGTTTGACAAGATCCAAATCAAACGTCTTGAATACTTCTTATCAAATTATTCTAAGACCAATTTATCTGAGCTAAGGAGTTTTTGGAGAAACATCCGAGACAAAATTTATATTTAAATGTCTCTGGAGCTACAAAATAATATCTTCTGAGAAAAAGGTTTGCCGTCCTTTCAATTTGACTGTCTCATACTTTGAGAGAAAATGTTGTAGAAACAAACCACTTCTTTTTTTTTTATTCATCTGAAGTTCACAATGCTCTTTCTTTTCACTCTCTCTTACTAGAAAAACCATAAAGCCCAAAACAGACCTTCTCTCCGCACCCAGAGCAGAGGTATACCAGCGTTTCCTTGGAAACACTTTCATTATCAGCCTACACTCTACATACTACACACATACTTACATGCTCAAGCATGCAGGCACCACACAAAGCTCTGACATTTGGTCAGGAGGTTATTACACAACATACACCTCAAACTTGAGGATTATGACAAAACTGTGGAGGCTGAGACTCTTCCACAACACCCTCATTGTCACTTACAGTTTGCTTCATTTATAGAGAATTCTGGATATGTATCTATAATCCACACTGATTTAAGTAGAAAATATAGCTAATTTTGACCAAATTTGATGTGACCAAATCCATAACTCTAAGTTTAAACTTCAGCATGTAATTTGTCTCAGAGATTTAGTGTTAGGGACAGGAATCATATCTCAAATTTTAGCTTGTTGAGAAGTATGCTGTTACTTTTCATAATATCTTGTATTTTGGCTAAAAATCTCATAGGCTTAGATCGAAAGAAGCACCTAAGTCATATTTAAAGATTTGAAGGGTGAGAATTTTTGACTTGGGCTATTGAGCAACCACCCACAACACCCTAGCAACTACTCTGAATACCTTAGCAACGGCACAGCAGTCCACTCAGATCCACTCAGAACACCCCAGCATCCACACAGCAATTCCTGGCACTCACCCAAAACACCCCAGCAATCATGGCAACAAGTTTCGTGTCGGCAAACACCACACATTTTTTTGTGAAACTGTCAAAATCTAGTTTGCTGATTCTACAATGTAGTTCTGTGGTGCAGTGATAGATTTACAGTGGCACTTCTCTTATACAGACACAGAAAGAGACATTTGTGTCTTTCTGTTTTCTAGGTCAAATTTTTGCCCAATTAATTCTATTTCTTCCATGGAACATAAAAGAAGATATTTTTCAAAAAGTACAGATAACTCTTTTCCAATGAATGGAGTTTTTCAAGCTTCAAAAGGACACAAAAGCGCCATATAAGTATCTTCCACATGACTTTTGCATTATATACTGTATCTGAATCACTGAATCAGCGAAGTGAACTTGTGAAATAGGTCAATTTGATTCATGTATAAATTGTACATACTAGGTTTGTGAACCAATTGAACTTACTGAACCAAAAGATTTGACTCAAATGAATTTATATAATTCAAATCAGACTGAGCTAGGTCACAAGTTCACTTCACTGATTACTCATGATGAACTAGTCGAATGGACTATTATGATTCTGTTCATGTGATTTTGCTTTCTTTTTGAAGCTCGAAATATTTTGAATCTCCATCCATTGTAATTACATGGAAAAGAGCAAACAGGAAATTTTGCACAAATTTCCCTTTTGTGACTTATGGATGAAAATGACATAAGGATTTGGAACGGCATAGGGGTTGAAAAAAAATGTGGTTCCTTTAAACACTGTCTTCCACCTACTTCTCAGTCTTGTTCCTTCTGCCTCTCTTTCTCTTTGTCTGTATATATATTCCACTCTTAACTTTATCCTTTCATCCCTCCTTTAATCTCTTCAACAGTTCACCCATCAATCTTGCTTCCTTATTTTGCTTTTACACACCATCCTTAAATGCATCACTCCCTCTGTGCCCTCTGGACTACTTTCACTCCTACAAGAATGTTTGCTCCTTTTTTTCTTTCGTGTGTGTCTCCCAATGCTGTTAAACTGGATTGCCATTCTATCATTCCATTCACACAAGATATGACCACAAAGAAATACAATAAAACGTGATTTATAGCACATGCACATCTGTAGGTAAGGGCAGAAAGGTGTGTGAATATGTGTGTGTAAGTCAAAGTTTAATGTCCAAAAATGTGTATAATATAATTTGTACATTATGCTTAATTGACCCACTCATCGTTAAAGAGATAGTTCACCCAAAAATGAAAATGTAATGTTTATCTGCTTACCCCCAGGGCATCCAAGATGTTGGTGACTTTGTTTCCTCATTAGAACACAAACTCTTAATTGATATTGTACTTTAGATAGAGTGTCAATGGTCCATTTGGGAGATAGGTGGCGGTAATGCACTTATAAGTCTGGGATCCTCCATAAAGCAAGAAGAAGAAGAAGACACATCACACGCCAACTGTTGAGAACCTGCTCAGGACAGCTCAGACATTGCATTGAATCAGAGGTAAAAAACTATAAATACTGTTCAGTTCCTTGCACAGACTGATAGTTTTGTGTCTTTAAACATCAGTGTACTGTCATGAGCCGCAGGGTTTTATTTGGTTTTGTTTTTGTATGATTTTTTGACTGTCCATTATATGACTGACAGACTGCAACGGTTTGAGTTACAAATCTTTGTTTGTGTTCTACTGAAGAAACAAAGTCACCTACTGTACATCTTAGATGCCCTGGGAGTAAGATAAACATCAAATTTTCATTTTTGGGTGAACTATGCCTTTAGGTTTAGGGGTGGACCTTCATACTTTTATTATTTTATAATTTTGAGCTAGTCTCACTGTACGAATTCATACAAAATGTCCACCTCATCAGCTAGTTTTCTCATGAGATTTAGGTTGATTCCCATTTACCATATTCTCTTTGTCTTCCATTATTTGGACAAATATTAAATTCCTAGTGTTTCAAAATGCCTTTGGTTGAGCCAAAAGATCACACTTTCGAACTTGACACACCTCTGTATTTTATTATCTCCTCAAAACATTTCTACGATGATCCCCTATCATGATAGATGTAGCAGGTGTGCTGATAAATCTCAGATGGTGCTAGACATTTGTCTTCATATTCTTAGGCGACTGTACATGATTTAAAACGCTGCTCTCCACATGGAGATCACAGCGGAAGAGACTTCTACCTTGTTCTGCTGTGGATGTGTGGCCGGGAGAGACAGCGTAAGTGACAGATTACACTTCGCATAACACCAGATAGGACAACAAAAGATCTGGAAAGCAAGACCAGGAAAGATAGATATGTGGGTGGTGTTGCTTAGCGGATAAATATTTGGTAAAGGCTGCAGGTTCGAACTTTAAAAGGGATGATTCATGAGCTGTCACTATTTTAGCCTTGAGCAAGATTTTATTTAGGAGAAAACAACAAAAAATGAAGATTCTGTCATCATTTTTATATGCTTATGTCATTCCAAGCCTGTTTGACTTACTTTCTTCCTTTAAAAACATAAAGAAATGTTGAGTAGGATGTTCATGCTGCTCTTTTCCTACAAAGGGAAGCATACAGTGATCACAGGCTACACCATAAAAGTTGTCCACTTGACCTGTGTGCTATATATTTCAGATCTTCTGATAAACAAAACTGATATGAATGGCACCAGAAATCTGAAGCCCCTTTCACACAGGGACTCTCGGGACACGTTATCAGTGTGAAAGGGGCTTGATTGTGATGCAGGAATTTTGAATATGTGGAAGCAAATGTTACATTTGAGAGCTGGACTTTGAGTGAAAAGTGAAGAATGTTGACAACATAATCATCATATGGCTTCAGAAGACATGGAATATATGGCACAAGTCATTTTGACTACTGTTGTGGTGCTTCTTTGTTATTTTTAGAGTTGCTTCCCATTCGCTTTATTTATGGAAAAGAGCAGCATGAACATTTTTCAAAATTTCTTCTTTTGTGTGCCACAGATTCTGAAGAAAGAAAGCCAATGGGGTTTGGAACAACATGAGGGTGAGTAAATGAATCCAGGTTTCTCAAATGAGACTGATCCTGTAGTAAAAAATTAACTCATTCAGAAGTGTCATGTAGCTATCACAGAATCTTTTGCTTCAATTGTTATGTGATGGCTCTGAAAATTACATGTATATTTCCTGGTACATAAGACAGAGGGCTTGATTGAAAATCCAAGTCTTTTATTTTCTTTTGTATCACTGAAACGAGTTTAGACAGTAAGAGAGAGACATTATAGACAGATTAGAGATGGTGTTTCAATGGATCTGTTTCCATTAGAGTACTTCACTTTGGCTATAAGAAATACTGCTACCGGTATGAGCGATATAGGAGAAGCATTAAAGTTGGCTATTACTGATTACACAGTATGAATTCACACTTGCACATTATTGTTCTTTCACGGTTATTTTCATGGTTCGTTTCGAAAAGGACAGCTATTTCACACCTGATCTTGGCTGACAGCTTGGGGGCGAAAGTTTTGGATGGTTATCTCTATGATATAAGAGAGGCATACTTTTTGTATATTCAGTCTCAAATTTTTCGTTTTTAACCCATTACTTTTGCAGATTAATGACTTTTGGCCATTTATAAGCTTTGATAAGCAGGTTAATAACTGACACCCATTCTTGGTTAAAATCTGGCCCCAGAGAGTGATCTCTTTCTTCTCTTTATATCCTGCCCTGATCCCCCAGCTGAGAAGAGCCAAACTGGGTCACTCATTTAGGTAGGAAAAACACCTCCCTTTTGCCTGGCCGTGTTCTAATGAGCTCATTTCGGAGGTCATTGACTCCTTAATTGAAATCAGAGTGCTTTGTGACCCCCAGAGTCATACTATAATTAGATATGTTCTCTGACTCCTTGATCCCATGCAGAAAATAACTCACTGAATATAACCAAACAGCCCTTTCAGTACAGTTCTGCTAAGTGAAAGAGATTGATAGAGTATTATTGCAGTTAAATGTGTCTTTTGTTGATTTTTTTGGTCAACACCAGGAGTTGACATATTTGGCCAACATAGCTTACACTCCCTTCTTTATAAACGTATTTTTAGGCCTTTTTAGTCGATCTATCTAAGTTTGTTCTCGACCTACTTCTCCTTGATATTGAGTGCAGTGCAAGCCCTGAGGTCTTCAGATCACTTAATTCATAGTTTTCAGCTAACTTCCCGACTTATCGCTAACTAGATTGCCTAAAAAGCAAATATATGTCACTCAAGTGTCTATAACATCTATATACATTTTCATCAGGAATATGTATTTTTTGCACATTTGCCCATCTGCACTCTCTACAATGTTACCCTTTGGATGTTTTAAGTTGTCTTTTGAGGTGTTTATGTTTTAAGTCAATCCACTCTTTTTAAAGTGTACGAAAAATGAAGTATGGCATTGCTATTGTCATGATACTCAGTAGGTTTTTGTTTGTCTAGAAAAATTGACACCATATTTTCTGTTCTGTAGGTGACTATACAAGGTAGACAGATAGAAGAAAGAAAAGATCAATCAAAATTCGGTGTGTAAATGAGTGCAGGAATGTAAAATAATCAGAATTAAGTATTCAAATACCATGGTTACATCACTGTGTTTATTTAAATGCCAAACATTCTATAATTAAATTTTAATTTTCAGTTTAAAATTCTTAAAATAATAGTTCTCCCAAAAATGAAAATTCCCATATTCTGTTTGGACTCCAATGACTGCGCTTGTGTGAAAAATATTTCTTCACAATATTGGGATTTGGAACAACATGAGGTTAGTTAAAAATTGACAGAAATTTCATTTTTAGGTGAACCAACATGGCTAGCACAACAAATACCAAAATGATCTACAACTTGAATGTAGCCTGTGAATTTAGTGGTTTAAGATGAATCAATTGCAGAAGACTGAGGAAAAATACAAAAGAATATGACCTTCAAAAGACTGGTACTTTGCAGGGTACGGTGGCAATGCTAATGCTACTGAGAGCTTTTCTCAGCGCTAGGCTAATTAGCACATATATTACATTGGGAAAATGAGGGGTAGGAAATTGCTTTGTCACATCTCCACATAGCAGAGTGTGTTTGTGGCAGATTCTCACATATTTCCAAGTCTTGTTTAATTTCCAGTGTGGTTTAACCATGTAATAAAAAGACAAGTGACTAGGCGCAAAAGAAAACACAATATGAGGAAGAAAGGTGTTATTTTGTTGTTAGGTTTTGATATTAGTCCGACATCCTGCAGTTTGTTGGTTATAACAGGATTTTTCTAGCATTGTCGGGTTGTCTCACATTTCTGAGTGTTAATTTGTACTGTCCTCTTTCTTAAGGAATATCAAACAAAATTCCATTTGCTTAAAATGGTCTAATTTTAACTTTATCATGGTGTGGCTGAAGCCAATTATTACACTGAGTTACTTTCCTGCACTATATAACAAAGTTAGCCCACACAAATGACCCAAAAGCCATTTTTAGGGTTTCACAGCAGCAGTGGTACTGAAATAGTTTCTTCATCTGATGTTAGTGAGCCTGCACTCAGATACTTGCTCTGTACTGTTAACTTTGTGGAGATTTTCACATCGAGTTTTGGCACAAATTGTATCTTTCTGTTCAGAAGCTGCCTACGAGCATGCACGGACATACACACTTTGCGTGCTCACACTTAAAGCAACTGCCAAGATGTAATTAACTGGTAACATCTAACACGTCTCACCTACACACTCCTACTCATGCAAACAAACCAAGCAACCCACAGCTCAGCAGATTTACAGCATTATCTAAACATACAGAGATGCCAGAGTGAGAACAGATGCCCACTCATGCCCATCACACACACTCACACATACACGTGTTAGCATACAGTTACACACAGCACTTTGAAACACCAGTGTACCCTGCAGCGTTCCGCGGTCATAATGGATTGCAGCAGTGTGCATTTCTAAGTATATAGTATATATTACATATATAAAATAATAAAATCAAAATATTGTTACAAATATATATATATATATATATATATATATATATATATATAGAGAGAGAGAGAGAGAGAGAGAGAGAGAGAGAGAGAGAGAGAAACTGCAACGTATATAAATAAAATACAATATTTGTATTTTAAAAATACAAAAGGTTCTATCTAGAAAGTATATAAAATGCTGTGCTGTGCTGTCATTTTATAGCTGTAACTGTATGCCTCTTGTGTGTCTATTTCTCCAAAGAATTTTAAAAGAAGCATCTAAAACAAACTTGCCATAGTTGAACAATTTGTAATTGAGAGCACCATTCTATATCTTGAGATTTGAAGGAGCTTTTCTGCATTAATTGACCTTGGTCTCTTTTGAATTAACTAAGCTTGAAGGATTGACACAATCTTTCCTTTGTTCACCACCTTTGTATAGCACAACACTTCTCTTCGTCAGGCACTGTTTATCTGAAATTATGCTCTTCTCTTCTGTATCTCATTTCCATTTATTCTTGTGCATCACTTTCTTTTTGTTTTCTTTTTCATAATTATGAAGTAAGCGCATGCTTTAACAGTGCTTTCTTCATAGAATTCACAGAATTAGTTTTTTTATCATGTTGGAAAAAGCATGGTATTTGGACATGTTTGTTAAACATGGTGTTATTTAAAGAATACAATGTTATACCATGGTATTATCATTGTACTTATCCAAACCCATTTATGTCATGTAGTATATGTACTATGGTAAAAAGTGGTATTTTTTAATTAAATGTTCTTTATTTATCAATCATATGCAGTATGTACAACAAAACATTGTATTACTATCTGTTACAAAGTCCAGTTATTGAACACATTTTGAAATAATATGCTTAGAATACCATGGTGTTCATTGAAATTACCATGGTTCAAGAATAAAAAAAATACTACAAAATTGTAAAAATACTTGAAATACCTAGTATTTCCATAGTAATATTTTGCAAGTGTCAAAAAAGAAAAGTACAATGAAAACATTTATCTCTTTACTTCTAAGTTTTTGTGAATAGCATCTTCACTCCTGAATCTCTCTTATCACCACTTTGTCTAGTAGTTTCTTTTTTCTTACTAGCATCCTCTCATCCTATTTTATCAAACACTATCAAAAAATCTTATCCTTTCTTTTCATTCACTCTATTCAAAGTTCTTTAAGAACAAGGATTTCTTACCTGCAGTTTGGTCTCAATCAGGATGTGTTTTGTTCTCTTTCTCTCTATCGGTGTGTGTGTTTCCTGCTTGCGTGTCCTTGCTTTGTGTGTGTGTGTGTGTGTGTGTATTAGGCGGTGTTTGACTTCAGCGGCAGCGGACGCCTGGAGCTCAGTCTCAAGGCTGGAGATGTGATCTTCCTTCTGCGGAGAGTCAATGCAGACTGGCTGGAGGTAAGAGAGAGATGGAGGAAGAGAAAGATAACAGGATAGAAGCAGAGAGAGAGGTAGAAAAGGATAGGTAGGCAGAAGGAGAGGAGAGAGAAAGGAGGAGGGTTTGTAAGAGAGAAAAAGGGAGGGAGTGAAAAAAGGATGGAGAAGCATGATCTCATTTATGTTTGGAGGTATTTATGTGTAAGTGTGATTATAGCATACATACATTTATATATGTGTCTGTGTCTGTAATGTTGCTTCTAAGAGTTGCTTCTTAAAATACATTGAAAAAAACGTATTAAAAAAATATAATTAAAAAATATAAATTAACATTATTAAATCAACTTAAACTAATCAACAAAACTAAATTAGTTTTAGAATAATAAGTGTTATATTAATACCTCCTAAAGATAAGAAGGTTGCATTTTACAGTGTACTAAAGTAGCTCAGAACTGTTTTCTATCAATCATAAATGGGTACATTTAAAAAGAATATTCTAAACACTAAATATATTGATTTAAATTTGTAGCACTTTATTTACAGTGGTGAATGTCAAATTATTGGCCTTTTATTGGAAAGTCCCACCCATTTAATAACCAAATCATAAAGAGAATTTAAAGTAACATTATTATTAAATGGGGTATAACAACAACAGCAATAATATCTATAATAATAATAATAATAATAATAATAATAATAAGTACTATTTTTCTTCTTATTATTATTAATAAATAGTAATCATCATCAATATAGTAGTAGTAGTAGTAGTAGTAGTAGTAGTAGTAGTTTTAGTAATAGTAATAATTACAAATGAATATATACCACTACTGCTATTAATAATAACAATGTGTTCATCTGCTATTAATAACAACAACAGCAATAAAATTAAAGTCATTTTTAGAAAATCTTAGGGAAAAAAAATCATTTAGATTTTTTAAAAATGATTTTTTAAATTCTGACTTTTCTAAAAGAATAAAGACATCTTTACACTGCAAAACAATGCAGATTTCCATCTGAAGCAGCATATATACCAGGAAAAGAGTAAAATACTTAAAATTCAAATGGTGTTTTTATTGTATATATATGAGATAATATATATTTGCATATATTTATTGTATATATGAGATAAATTAAATATCATCCTCATATTTACTTAATACTTAAATCTCATTTGGCTTGTTTGTTTTTTTAACATTTGGAAGATGCTTTTATTTAAATTGCCTTGTGTTAAAGGTTTACACTTAATCAGTTCATGCATTCCTTTGGAATTGAACCCATGACCTTGAACTGTTTGTGCTATATGAATGTTCTTTATATAACATAAATGCACAAATATGATAATACAGATAATTGTGACATTGTATTTTACATACATTTCATACTTGTACTTAACTTTTATTAGTCCCAAATGGATTTTATTTATAATTCAGTTTTCCATTTAAAAGGTCTCTATTTTACAAAGGGTCTGGCAATTTCAGTTTTGACTGACTTCAGAGGCCTCACAAATATTTGTACATATATAATGTTTTCATATGTAAGAGGGTTTAAACTTAATGCATTGATATTATACTGTATGTTTATTGTCTGTACAAAAGAAAATGTGTGTGTACAATGAACGTACAAATACCTACAAACATACATCACTCTGGGTGGAGATACAGCATCAAGAAAACATGATGGAGAAAGGTATTAACTAAAGGAAAGAAGAAGGGAATAATTTAATGTATAAAGTAATTGACGGAGCACTAAAAAGATTGGGTTTTGAATGAAGGATGATGGTGGAAAAAACATAAAGGAGGAAATGTCAAGAGACATTTATGTCTTAGAGTATGTGTCAATGAGTGGGATATTTAAAGTGAGAAGATCTGATCTGGACAAACACTCACTCAAACACATTGCAGTCTTTTCAGATCATGAAAATAAAAGAGAATGATTTCACCTGAATTGAACTGCAGAGACAGAAAGAGAGGGATGCAAAATTAGATATTGCATAGACATGCAGTAGACCCTCAAATAAAATTACTGAGATAAGAGCTGGTGAAAGAGAAAGATCAAGTCGTAACTCACAGTTCATTGCCTCAGAAACTAATTTTTCTTGCTTGAATGCACCTAATGTGTCTGAAGATCAGGGCCATAGCAAGCACTATTCCTCCCACTTCTGGGGACATTAATGCCCCTACCTTATTGTGTCCCTCTATCTGTCATATCAGTTCATCTCCCCTGCTACAGATACAACAAATCATCTCACAATAACACACAGATAGATAGATGGATGGATGGACAGACATATAGATAGATAGACAGACGAAAAGACGGACAGACAGAAAGAAAGACAGATGGACAGAAAGATGGACAGCTAGACAGAAAAAAGACAGACAGACATAAAGAAAGATTGACAGACAGAAAGAAAGACAGACAGAAAGATGGACAGATAGACAGAAAAAAGACAGACAGGCAAAAAGATTGACAGAAAGAAAGAAAGACAGACAGGAAATTGAGGTCTTCATCTGCTCATGCTGTATGTCCTCTCTCTGTAGGGCACAGTGAGGGACAAAACTGGAATCTTTCCCGAGTCGTTCGTGAACATTATTAAACCTCTTCCCGAGAGTGACTCTGACGAAGAGCGCGGAGTTTCCAAGAGTGGGAAACGTGCTCAGAGTTCATACAGCTGCCTGCGCTGCTATCTGCTGCAGCCCGAGGGCATCGACACAAGGTCACACACACACACACACACACACACACACACACACACACGTTTGTTTTTGTGAAAAATGGGGACATCCCATAGGCGTAATGGTTTTTATACTGTACAAACTGTATATTCTGTGGCCCTACACCAACCCTACACCTAACCCTAACCCTCACAGGAAACTTTGTGCATTTTTACTTTCTCAAGAAAACTCATTCTGTATGATTTATAAGTGTTTTGAAAATTGGGGACATGGGTTATGTCCTCATAAGTCACCCTCTCCTTGTAATACCTGTGTCATACCCATGTCATTATACAGAGTTGTGTCCTGATATGTCACAAAAACAAGAGCACCCCCCCCCCCCCCCCCACACACACACATCAGTTCAGTTCATCTAAAGATATTATCCTTTAAATCACTTCCATGCTTATAAACACACTTAAACATCTAAGCAAACACGTCACAACACCCTGGCAACCCCCTAGATGTTGAATATGAATGTTTCTCAGTTAATGTGTTGCTGTATTTATTGACCGCTGTAGGGACGTTTGTGTTGAGGAAGATCTCTCCATTCAGCCGTCTTACAAAGATCTGCTTTCCCAAATGAGGTACCTTTATCCCTGTCCTGTTCAGCTTTCTTATCAGGTTATTTTGTTTGATATGTTTTATATCCGCAATTTGCCCCAGAATGAAAACCATAAAAGAAAGCCTCATTAATTGAATATTCTGCCATTTAATATAGTTAAAGTGTCTCCTAATCAGCTTGTGTTTACATTTATTCTCTCATTTCCATCATCAGCATCTTTAATTCTGCTTTTCTTCTCACACTGAGGAGAGCTGGTGTCTCTTTAATATTCACACCAAGAAAAAAAGAACAGAAAAACATCCAGGAGTGAAAGACGGTCTTTTTTAAATGTCAAACTTTTCGGTCTGACCAGCAGAAAATGCTTTAGAAAACAATAACACAGCTTTACTTAATACATTTTGTTACAGTGTAATAATTATTCTTTTTTTCCCCCCTAAAATTTCTCATCTAGAAAACATCTAGCAGAAAATCTCTTTTTGAAAAACAATTGACATGTCTAAATAAGATTTTAATTTATTTCATGTTTAAAAGCGTTGTTAAATGTAACATTAAAATAATACAATAGACAAATGCATGTAAATACATGTTTGCTGAATAAATGTTTTTTTTTTTTTTTAAATAACTGTTTTGTGTCATTAGATTAGCAAAATGCTAATGAACATTTTTTATTCTGTTTTATTTTTCAGATTGTTTTTACAAGCATTAAATCTAACACTTATATTATATATTTTTAATAAAACTTTAAAAATATATAAATAATAATATATTTAATATTGTATACATTTGTTAAATTTAAATATTACTAAAATCATATATATATATATATATATATATATATATATATATATTAAAATCCTACATTTTATATTGTATATTTTATTACATTTTTAATAAAAATTCTTAAATATTAAAAGTATTATATCTAAAAAATTCATTAATATTATTGTAACACTAATTGAATATGTAAAAAACTAACAACATATAATAATGTATCTTATTTTCTTTTTCTAAATTTCATTATTTGTTTACCAATTAAAAAGAAAATATCCAATTTTATTTGAAAAACCCAGTTGATTATTAAATTAAGACCATCTACAACATATTCTATAGCTAAATCAGTCACACTCTAAAATTAAAAATAACAATTTCCGATGTGTGAAATGTCAACATTTATTGCAGTATAGAAAACAGGTCTTCAAAAACAAGAGAATACTCTTAAGTCTCAATGCCTGATTTTTCTTTTTCTTTACTGAATAATCTTTTAACAAACGACATCACAAAGTTCACAAAACGATGTCTCGAAAGCCACGTGTTGAGTAGCACTGGATTGATATTTAATAATACAACTCATTTGCATGATGTTGAATATACTTCTGTCATTGAATGCTGCTGTTGTATCATTTGCATAAAGGTCACATGACTGCGACAAAATGGAGGCCTCAAATTGCATTATACTAATTATATTTGTACTTTTTGATTCCCCCCTCAGGGGCATCTTTCAAGTGGAAGATATTGCTTTGAACTACCGGGACCCCGAGGGTGATCTGATACGGATATTAGACGATGAAGACATCACTCTCATGGTGCAAGAGAGCAAACAGACAGGGTCAAAGGTCAAGCGACCCGTGAATCAGTTTCCCTGGGAGCTGCTGGTAACACATGCCAAAGATCTGACCGTCTACAACACCGAGTAGTTAAAGAAAATGCTTTCTCGGACCTCGAAATGTTCCTCGTAATTTCAGAATCATTGCACGTTGTTTAATTGGTTTTCAAACTGAAAACAATTTTTGGTTATTTAAGGGATAGTTCACCCCAAAATTTCAATTTTGTCATTATTTACTCACCCTTCGGTTAGTATATCAGTCGGTGTTATCATTAATATACTAATATAGTTTATATATATAGAGAGAGAGAAATTGTATTTTTCACGTGATCTGTTTTCACACTTTTTTTGTGCATGTGTCAATTTATCATATATATATATATATATATATATATATATATATAATATTATTTTACGTAATAGTTTATTTAGTTTTAGTTGTTTTAGTATTTACAATTTAAACTAAACCAAAATAAGAAATGTAGCATTAACAACCAAAAAAAAAAAAAAAAAAAAGTGAAAAAAAGTGTTTTCTTGTATATCGGATTATTACAATAAAGCATCCATCTCTGCTGTTGTGGTCTTTTTGAAGCTATAAACCCTCAGTTTGTGTTTATTGTTGTTGATATATGAGGATATAAATATGAGGATGAATAATTAAAGAGTAAATTGTATTTTCTGGGTGTCTAATTCTTTAATACAGTATTTCACAATGGAATCTATTGCTGTATATCTTTTAGAAGTTTTCAGTGCTAATAAATACAGATTATCCTCTGTACTTTTAGCACTTTTTAGTGGTATGACATCTGCAACATTTTTGTGTGAAGTTTTTATCCAACTTCCTCTTTCAGTTTTCTTTTTTGCTAGAAAAAGTATTTTCAGAAATCACGGTTGACGACATGATACATCTTGACTTGTGTGTATGTGTATTTTATACAGTACATTAATGTGAGCAGGGATTAGAGCTGATCACACATTTACACATTTAATGCATATCAAACACACACACACTTACAGAAAAAAACATGATTACTCTTTAGGTAAGTGTGAGTTTAATTCATGAAAGTGTGGAAGGAGGCTGATCGACGGATCTATCAGCGTGAGGAATGTGCTCAACCTGAATTAGCTACAGCTAATCATTAGCTGTGTTTGCTAAGGCAAGCTTTTGCTAACACATCGCTCATACTTAGTGACTTCTCTAGCCATAGGTATTAAACTACATTACTGTACGACTGATATGAATGTTACCTCAAATAATTTGTTTACTATTTATTTTCACCTCGTAATAAACTAAGCAACCAAAATCATAAAAAAAAAACATATCATTTAATATAAATATGATATAATAGCCTGAATGCACTGTGAGTCGCTTTGGACAAAAGAGTGCTAAATTAAATTAAATTAAATTAATAAAAAAATCTGAATGTAATATATTTTTATTCTTAATGTAACATTTTAATAATACAATTAATACAATTAATATTTAAAACATTTAAGAAATTAATATGATACACAATTAATTTAATATTTGTTATAATTTCATTCAAGAACAGAATAGGCAATATATATATATATATATATATATATATATATATATATATATATATGTTTTAATATTTATTAATTGTAATATTTTAAACATTTAATCAATTAATCAATAATATCATATCATATTACTTTCTCATTTCAGTGCTTTTAAATACAATTTGAAAATTTTATTTCATATAAAACTAAATTAATTCATGCATCGAATACAACAATATTAAAATAATAATATTTCAATAGTTATTGATTTTAATATTTAATATTTGTATACTGAAGCAACGGAATTAATAATTGAAAATGGTATGCCGTTACGTTAATATATCTATAGTTTTATATCTATAGTTTTATATATAGTTTTTAGGATATTAAATATAAAATAGAACAGCAAATATGATAAATACATTTTATAATATAATATAATATAATATAATATAATATAATATAATATAATATAATATAATATAATATGTGTTCCTATACATTTTCAGTTTAATTGTCAGAAGGACAAAAAAAATTACATATATATATATATATATATCCTACATTTATATTGTATATTTTATCCAAATATTATTTTAATTTCTTGAATATAAAAATTATAAAATGATAAAAAATATTAATTATTATTATTATTATAGCACTAATTAAATATCTAATAAAACTAACAGTATATAATAATGTTTCATATTTTCTATTTCTAAATTGATATTTTTTTTTTACAAATTAAAATGAAATTTAAGAACTATATTTAGATTCTTTTTTATTTAGTTATAATAGATTATTAGACTGGCAATATATATATACATTATATATATATATATATATATATATATATATATATATAATTACTTTTTTTTTGGTTGCACTTTATTTTACAGTACGTGTACTAACATGTATTTATAGTGTACTTACAGTGTATTTATCTAAGAAAGTTCTGGTAACACAAGGTAACTACATGGGGTAGGATTAGGTTTAGGGGTAGGTTCAGGGTTAGTACCTAGTTATTACATAGTTATTGTATTTACTATAATAAGTACATAGTATGTACATATGTACAACAGGACTGTAAAATAAAGTGCTACCTATTTTTTTGTAGTTTTACCTTCTAAATTTGGAGAAGGAATCATCTGGCACAATGAAATCTGCAAGCAAAGCACAGTAATAAAAAACTAAAAAAAAACCTTCCAGTCAAGTTGGCCCAGACTGAAATAAGTTCCCAACACATTAGGATGTCAGTTTGACCAGCAGAGCCTCAGCTTCATCACAGTAGTGAAGAACGAGCGATCTGACGTATGCTCAGCTGCTTCTCCTGCTGTCCTTCATACAGAGACGTTTCTGACTCATCTTTAATTATTATTCTCATTTGTTAGGGATTATCAAAACTTTCCTCTTCACCAGCTGTAGCTAATTCAGGATTCTCCATGTGTCCAAACATCTCTTCCTCCTTGACTCTGATCTAACCCTGTAATACTAGATATAAATGAGGCCTATAATCTTCTAAACCTAGTACACAGTCGTAAGCTGACTGTGTGCACATCCTGTTTACTGATAGCTTGCCCTGATGGACCACTTCCCCTGCTGTACCGAACTGAAGGGTCCTGGTATCAGCAATACTCAGATTGTAGATGTCCTCATTGTGAGTTAACTCTAGGCTCTATTCCTGGAATGTTCCAGAATTTCTGGAAAGGGAAGTCATAAAGTTCTGTATAAAGACATAATTATAGATGACTGGTAGATGAATATGATAGCCAAAGATTTGTTGTTCAATGCAAGAAAATATCTTAACCGCTAATGCCAATAACCACGGCCGCCTTGAAACCGAGGACAGCCGAGTGATTTTCCATGTTGATGCTCCATGCCTTGTGTCTTTGTGTTCCACTGGGAATGTGATGGGAATAGATGGTCCATTCCAGCCTCAGACCTCCAACTTCCCTCCCCCAGTTTTCCCATGTTCTAAGGAAATGACAGAAACTGGCTGCTGTTTCTGCAGTGACCACCAGAGGGTATCACAGTACTACATTATCTACTGTAGTTTGAGACTTAGGATAATGCCAGGAGTGTCCTGCAGAGTTGAGCCCCTACCCCAGTTAAACACACTTGAACCAGCTAATCAAAACCATCAGGATTACTAGAAACCTCTAGGCACATGTGTTGAGGCACAATGGAGCCAAAATCATTGGTTTTCGAGGAGCAGGACTGACACATTATTGTTTCACGCACTGAAATGTAGTTCCCGCATGACTTTTGGTAGTTGTTTTAATCCGCGATCCATTATTTGGTTTATTTACTGGATATGGTTTGAGGATAAGCATTGTAAAATACATTTTTACTCACAATTTATACTCTATATACTCTTTATATAAAATTGCTTAGAGCTTGCTATAACCAGAAGAAATGCTGTTTTCAATATAGAATAGCACATGAGGTTTTAGCATTTTATTAAGTTAATTTTCCCGGTCATACTTTCATACTTTTAAAATAAAGCTACCTCAAATATCATGGTTGTAAAAAGTAGTCTAGGGGTGAATTTAAAAAAGGATTACCATGATGTTAGTTGTTTCATCTCTTTTTCAAAGCTCGTTTTCACGAATTGTGGATCATTTCAAATCACCTTGGAAGTTTGCTGAGAACTACTGGTCTAAAGTTTCAAAAGAGATCTCACGATTTTCTCAAACTGTGCACAGATAGCTAGAAAAAGGTAAGAGATTCCTGTATTATTTTCTCATTTAAAATGTTGGTGAACTTCAACCTTACAGCTGATTACATTTTTTAGCTCAGCAATGCCAAGGTCGTAGGTTCGGTTCCCGGGGTTCGGTTCATGCTTTATCAGCACAGTTCCCCCATGTGCTGATAAACATATTTTAAGCTTCTTTGGAGAAAAGTGTCTCTCAAATACAAATAATTTAAGTTCTTGTGTTATCTCGGCTCTTTTGATTTCTAAACATATCTCTCTACCACTTTGAAGAGCACCATTTGTTTCGTCACCCCTTGTGTATGCTTTCCTTGTGTGTTTTCTGAATGACTGTAGACGTGTGCAGTGAACAGCTGTTTGACTCTTAAGAATGAGTGATTAGCATTCACTCTCATTTCGAGACGTCCTGTGCATGCCCATGTGTTTCTCCAGGCAGTGAAGGTCTGCTTGTCAAAGGAAACAGCTGTCCCTTGAACAACGGTGCCCCTGCACAAATCTAAAGAGATAGAGATAAGGCGGTATTCTGTCATGCTCCGTAAAAATGCACGACAGAACAGAGGTTCACTTTTACAACTTGGATGAATTCAATCAAAATAATCTTTTGAATGTGCAGTTTGCATGTCAACTAGTCTGATGGATGGATATCTCACCTGTATCTTCCACACCTATCTGTGGGCCGCATAACACTTCTCCCCACTAAGTCAGTAGTTGCATGTAACTTCTTCCCAATATCCCAAAGATTTGTGCTGAAACTCATGCTTTAAAAGTTCATAAGCAACAGTGCAGGGGAAGTAACATTCTAAAGTTCTAATCCTTTTGTTCGTACTTCACATCTGGCTTGTTCTGAAACAGCTGTGTTTGCCACACCCCCCTCAGGATTTATGACCCACCTCTCCACACCTTCACTCATCCCTCGTTCCTGTCCTCCATCAGGTGCATCCTCTTCCCAACCATTCCACTTCCTACAGAAACACTTTCACAGTTTCGTGCACCTCTTCTTCTTTAAACTCTCAATCTCCCAAAGTCTCAACCCTAGTCATACCTCCTTTAATTCCCACCTGGCCCCCTGTATGCATCTCACGACCTGTTTTAGATTTTACACTGACAGCTGTCTCTTAAACTCTACTACCACCATCATCCCATTTGTTTCACTCTTTCCCATCTTTCCTTTTTCCATTTTAGTCACAGCCTTCCCCCTTATACTGTTTTCATCAACCACCATCCATATCACCTTTTTCCATTTGTCTTTGTTTGGTGCCCCCATATAGCTGGTTACAGCGATATATCATGCAAAACAGGATTTGGTAAATATCTTATCCCAATGCACCAATGTATTATTAGAAAATCTTGGGGTGGCACACCAAAATAAAGAAAAAAAATTAGGGGTTTGCAATATTAACAAAAAAATGATGTTTCTGTGATTTTTTTTATCGATAATTATAAATAGACAATATTTTGCTGAGTGTGTTATTGTGCTGATATTTTATTTCTAATTGTGCTGACAGCTGAATCCTGAATTTTTTTTTTTTTTTAAGTATGCACCATCTTTTAGGTCAAACACTTGCATTTGGGCTGTTACCAAGCAAATGCAATCAGTATCAACAAATTTGATCTTTGCAATGCAGAGAAAACAGAAGCTATAATGTTTTAAATTTTAAAACATTGAAAACTGATGTTTGAAATGAGAAAAAAATTAATTAAAAAATTAAAAGGTACCTTAAATGTGAAATTAAAATTGCCAGTAGGTGGCAGTTAGTCACTGTTAATAAGTGAGTCATTGCAGTTGAATAGAGTCATTTAAACGGTTGATTCATTCAGGAATGAAACTCTACCACTTGGAGACGCAAAACGGTGGCTGTGTTTGGAATGATTTTTGTTCTTAGAAATAGGTAAATAAAATAAATAAAAAAGGTAATACGTTGTTGAAACGTAAGTCTCTTGATATTAACTTCTTGTTTATTGAACTTTTGTATAAAACAATATTACGTTTGGAATAATGCTGACTTTTGGAGAAAAACGTAACTCTTCGTGTTATAGTAATATATGAAACTATATAAATTAAATAGATCTATAAATTTTCAGTCCCATACTTTGAAAAATGTGATAATTCTAAATTTTCAGTGACCAGTGTTTTGAATAACGGCGTTTAAAAGAACGGCGTTAGGTAATGACGTTATTTTTTTCAGTAACGCGGTAATCTAACTAATTACTTTTCCCGTCGTTACAACGCCGTTAACGTTACTGAACGTTAAATGTGGTGCGTTACTATGCATTGATTTAATAAACTATGCAATCTGAACGGACCCCTGGCTCACACAGCAAGTTAGCAGGTGGGTTAAAGACGAGATAAGCAGTTGTGATTGGCTAAGGCAGAGTCATGTGTTTCATGGTATCCAATCAGAGGCAGTGTTTTTACACGCATGCCGGCACACGCGCCAGCGCCAGCGGCACCAAACACACACACGCAACAGCTACACAGAGATTCAGAGGGGTCAGAGTTTATACAGTGGTGGCCGTGGCCCTTAGGGGTTAGGATTCTGTTTTAAATACAACTCAAATTGCTCAAGTTTTGTCTCATTAATCACTTACCCCCGTGTCGTTCCAACTTTATACACAAATATAGCCTACCTTTTATATAAATAAACTAGGGGTGTGCGATATGAAGATTTTTCTACAAAAATGTCTCTACAATATGCTTTTGAAGTAATGTAGTATCGTGCTGCAGCGCTCATTCTATCAGCTGCAGTTCTGGCTCCTCCGTCTTATACTGAACAACACCACATCACTCAGTCCGTCTGCAATAAGAAGGGACAGTTAAAGTTGGGAGCGCGCAACACTGGATCAGACGTGAGCACCGCTTTTATCCTTCTGAATGCTTCTTCCTGGATTCCCCACTTCACCTTTTCCGGCTGTCCCTTCTTAGTGAGGTCTGTCAGGGCTGTTGTAGGGAGGAGAAGTTAGGTATGAAACATCTGTAGTAACCAGCCAACCCCAAAAAGGCCCATACCTGTTTCTTGGAGGCGGGTCTCGGGGCCGAGAGAATGGCTGCCACTTTTCCTTTTTGCAGACGGATCAGGCCCCAGCCCACCAGGAAACCAAGGTATTTTGATTCAGGTTGGGCGAGGTGGCATTTCTTGCGGTTGGCAGTTAGCCCCGCCCGTCGCAGTTCGAGAAGCACCCTCCGGAGCCACTCCAGGTGGTCCTCCCAGGTCTCCGAGTCGACGACATCATCGATGTAGGCTGCGGCGTAAGCTTGATGGGGTCTCAGCAAAATGTCCATCATCCGTTGGAAGGTAGCTGGAGCCCCATGCAGCCCGAAGGGGAGAACCCGGTACTGCCAGTGGCCACTGGGGGTGGAGAAGGCGGTCTTTGGTTTGGCAGCCACCATTAACGGTACCTGCCAATAGCCCTTGGTGAGATCGAGCGTGGATATGAACCGGGCTCTCCCCAGCCGCTCATCGACATGGGGCATCGGGTATCCATCGAACTCAGAGACCTCGTTTAGGCGGCGGATGTCGTTACAGAGGGACCATGACTATGGGACTGGACCAGGGACTGCGGGAGGGCTCGATGATCCCTAGCTTCAGCATCTCTCGTACCTCCCCTTCGACTGTGTGTCACCGGGCCTCCGGAACTCGGTAGGGCCGCTGTCGCAATGGTCCCTGGAGGTGTGCGCACATCATGCTGCAGTAGCAGGGGATGTGGGGAGAACACATCAGAGAACTGACCGACCAGATGTTGGAGCTCCGTTTTCTGGGCGGCCGACAGGTGGGGGCTGACGTCAACAATCACGAGTGAGGAGGCGGATGCCAGGGCCGCAACCCGAGTCCTCATCTCCTCCCAACGCTTCAGGAGATTGATGTGGTACTGTTGGTTTTCCTTCCGGCGCCCCGGCTGGCGTACTCTGTAAGTCACGGGCCCCACTTTCTCGGCGATGATGTACGGGCCTTGCCATTTAGCGAGAAATTTACATGCTGCTGTTGGGATGAGGACTAGGACGTAATCCCCTGGCTGGAATTCCCGTGGTTGGGCCGCCCGGTCGTATCGTCGACGTTGAGCTTCTTGGGCTGCTGCCAGATGTTCCAGGACGCGGAGCATGACACAGTCAATCCGTTCCCTCATCTCTCTAACGTGCTTGATCGTTGTCCGATGGGTGGTCGGCTGCTGCTCCCAGGCCTCTTTGGTGACATCGAGCAGGCCACGGGGCTGCCACCCAAACAGAAGCTCGAACGGTGTAAATCCTGTGGAGGCCTGGGGGACTTCCTGGATGCCAAAGAGGACGTACGGTAGCATTTGATCCCAATCCCGTCGGTCGTCCGCAGCCACGCGGCGGAGCATCTGTTTTAACGTCTGGTTAAACCTTTCGACCAGCCCATCGGTCTGAGGGTGGTAAACGGTGGTCTGAAGCTGCTTTACCTTAAGGAGGTGGCAGAGGTCAGCCATCATCCGGGACATGAAGGGGGTGCCCTGGTCGGTCAGTATCTCCCGGGGTATGTCGACCCGGCTGCACAGCAGGAAGAGCTCCTGGGCGATGGCCTTGGATGTGGCTTTGCGCAGTGGAATGGCTTCGGGGTACCGGGTCGCATAATCCATGATGACTAATATGTGTTTGTGTCCCCGGGCGGACTTTGGCAGTGGCCCTACTAGGTCCATTCCTATCCGCTCAAAGGGCACCTCAATGATGGGCAGCAGGATTAGCAGAGCTGGGGGAGGAGTATGTGGTGACAAGCCTGACAAAACCGTTTGATCTCCGCCTCCATGCCGGGCCAATGGCACCTGTCTCGGATTCGTTGAGTGGTGTTCTGCGCCCCAGGTGGCCCGCCATAGGATGGTAATGGGTGAGCTTGACGATCGTCTGTGTCCTCGTGTGTGGGACTACCAGCAGCTTTACCTCCTCCCCTCTCTGCTGCTCGACACAGTACAGCAGGCCATTCTGAACCACGAAGTTGGGTGGGTGTG
Source organism: Carassius gibelio (assembly GCF_023724105.1). Classification (NCBI taxonomy): domain Eukaryota; kingdom Metazoa; phylum Chordata; class Actinopteri; order Cypriniformes; family Cyprinidae; genus Carassius; species Carassius gibelio. Next base: position 14,957,176 of record NC_068392.1, read on the forward strand.
GTGGTGGTAGCGACTTCGCGACTTCGCGCTCCGTTTCTCCTTGCCGAGTGGCCTTGTGCTCGACAATCTGCTGCTGTCGAATGCTTACTTCTGTCAGGTGTTTGAGGAGCTTTTCCATAACTGGGGAGGGAGTCACCGCCTGACGAAAAACCAGAGGAAAAAAAAAAAACAATTTGGTGAGCCAGTAAAGTCGTGTGGGTCAGTGATCCTTCAGCAATTTGCCCGCGTTCTCCACCAGTGTGGCGGGCTGAAGAATCACACGACAGGGTTTAGTGCAAAAGTGAAGCCCCGGAGGGTGTATTTATTGACAGGTGCTTTAAACCGTGAAGGTGCCAGTGGTGTCAGGTGCTCGTCCTTGGTGCCATGTGATCCTGTTTGCTGGCCGGCTGAGTGCAATGGGACTTGGTGTCCGGTTCTCGGGTGGTAGGCTGGTCGATCCGCAGCTTTCTGGAGGGACAAGAGACACAACATTGGTTTCTGTCGTCTGGAGATCCTCTCTCCCTGTGTCATCTTCAGGCTAAGCTTTTATGGTCCTCTCCTCATCCGCTTCAGCTGGGATCGATCAGCCCACTGTGATTGCGGGCAGGTGAATCTCCCTCGTTGCCAGGGCGACGCTGATAGGTGCCCGGGACACCGCTCACAATATATATATATATATATACACATAAATTTAAAAAGTTTATTTTATTAAAGTTGGCATGCTGTGATCTGTAGCCAACTGTATTTTTTATTTTATTTTTTTACTGTACCTGACAGAATCCAGCCAAAAAAAATATAACCGAGAGTGGCCGGGAACGGGATTCATTCTTCTGGGATTGTACAGGACGGGCTTTTCCCACCAATTTCTTTTGTGTTATTGTTATGGGACGGGATTTTTTTTTTTTTTTTGTGGGAGTAGGTTGGGACAGATTTGAAAATCCACTCCCGTGTCACCCTCTAACACAAATGACATGCCCAAAATTAAAAGGTTGCTGTTTAGGAGTCTTTCTTACTAGATACATAATCTACATCTGTTCACAAAGCTGACACTTCAAACATACATTTACCCCACTATTATCGAAAGCCTTACTGTAAACAACAAAACATTTTCTTACAACCTTTGAGAAAATTATTACAAAATGCATTATGAAGAAGAACTGCACCTGCTATGTAGCTGCATTAGAGCTAACGTTAGCATCAAGCTACATAAGACTATTTAAGAAATTATTAGTACACTTTTACTCAAAAAATCACTTATAACCCTGACCGAGTGTTTGTGATAACCACCTTTTGCCATCACATGTGGAACTTTACTTAAGTTCTATTTATAACCTTTTACATCGCTGCACAAGTTAGCATTTCAGATGTACATTTTTAATATCGTTATAAAATATACAAACAATATCCCAAATCTCAAGAAAATCACAAACCAACCATTAACTAATAACTGTCACTCACATTTTTGAACATTGACTTTGTAGTGCACGATCCAAACTTAAATTTTTATAATTCATGAATGAAAATATTTTGTAACATGATATTTATGTACCATTTACATGGAAATGCAATTTTAAAATGGGTTTTAAAGGATGAATTTTGAGATTTTAAGTTTTCAGTCGATATATAACTTCTGATGATTTCTAAAATGTGAAAGAGAAAAAGGCAACAAACAAGTCTTCTTTTTAAAACAAAGTTCAAAATTCCAGTTATAATTTAGATTTTTGAGGGTGCACTCTTGTCATAAATTAATCAATTACTTTTCCTACATAATTTTTAGCAAAAAAACACTGATAAAATATATATTTGGCAGTCTTAGACCTTTCCAACGATATATAGATTGTCAAGATTAGATTAGATTTAATTGTAATATAGTGAAGTAAATGTAGGCGTCCCACAGAGTGGACGGGTGACAGTTAACAGGTTCAACTTAGTCGTGTGTTTATTATTTGGATATTTCATGGGTACAGAGGTTTCTCGGTGTTGTTGTGGTCAGATATCAACACAGAAGTGTACAGGAAATGCATCATGGGTAGGATGGGGCGGGATATGATGCATAGTTATGATGGACAAGACACAGGCGAATCCGGTTTCTGTCAGGAGTCAGGAGTGCAAAATAATAAATCCGTATTATGCCTCATTTTGAATAGAAATTCACCACTAATTCATATTCAGTCACGTCTGCAGCGGTTTATTTGTGTTCACATAGACAGCATCAATATGTATTCATAAACCAAAGATGCATATCCGCGGAGATATATGGATATATTTACTGATGTTTACTTCATATTTCTTCAGACAGAATCGTCATTTCTATTCATTTTCCACTGATTTAAGCGATCTGATGATAAACAGCCTCTCCCAGCACTGTCTTGGTGTGTTTGCCCCTCAGTGCTCATGCTCTGTGTCCGACAAACTCTGATTGGTCTTTCGCCTTGTCAATCTTTAGAGAGTCAAAACCGGACACCCCCACATCGTTTCACATGCTTCCTGTACACTTCCTGGTAGTTATCTAGCCAAAACAACAGCGATACACCTCTGTACACATGAAATATCCGAATAATAAACCTATGATTACCTATGAGATTTTCTTGAGATCTGGGGCATTTTTATAAAAAACAATTTGAAAATATACATTGGAAATGCTAACTTGTGCAATGATGTAAAAGGCTATAAATAGCATATTTTTACAACAGTAAACAACCAAATTCTACCCCTGATCGCTAAAGGAAATTACAAACACTCGATCGGGGTTTAAAGTGAGTTTTGAGTAAAAGTGTACTACTAATTTCATAAATTGTCTGATGTAGCTTGATGTTAACGTTAGCTCTAATGCTACTAATAGCAGGTGAATTTCTTCTTCATAATGCATTTCTGTCACAACAATTCACGTAAGGTCGTAAGAAAATGTTTCGTTATATTTTTATGGTAAGACTTTTGATAAATAAGGGCTAAATGCATACAGAGTCTGAAGTGAGAAAGCAATTTAGTGGATTGTAAAGCTTAAAATACCACAACAAAGGCTGATGAAGGTGGAATAAAAGCAAAGGAATAAATGATAAAAGAATAATGCGGATAATGTGTCATACCTGGCGGAGGTGTGAAAGACTAGTTTGGTGAGAACAATAGAATCACCGTCACTTCCTGTTTGTTGTTGGCGCCTGTACTGCATTTGAGCTCTATCACTATATTCTTTTTATCTACTATTTTTATCTTAAAAATACATTTTATACACAATCATTTGCATTTACATAACGTGTGAATATATTCTCTATTGTATTCTACAACAAAAACAATCAGAGCACCTCATTATCACTAGTTTTATTTTGATCTCCTGGGTCCGCTATTAACTTATAGCCGTTAGCATCAGCAAGCGTTGTTGCTGCTAACTGCACTTACATTGCTAGTACTCTATTCACACACATTACCATTGCTGTATTAACTGTTACTTGCTTTAATGGCGGATGAATGTCAGGTGAGGACACGTTTGAGCTGCATTATGTGAAGCTCGAACTGGAGGCCTTGGAGAAGCATGTAACCCCCACAAACTCTCTCTACCCAGGGTTTACAGGTTCTCTATTGGACTAAATACTTTAAGTGGGACAATATCCAAGAAAACACTCAAATACCCAAAACTCCTTGACTAATAGTTTTATTATTTTACAATCATAATATTAAAACCCAGGGGCAGCAGGTTAATGCAGTCATAACAGGTTAAATTTAATTAAGAAGCAATGAACGATTTCAAAGATGTTAACTTCCAGCATAATAAAGTAACAACCAACAGGATATACTCAGCACAAGATTTCAGTAGTTAGTCAATACATGCATTAAATATATTCACGTGATCACCTCTCACACATAAGTTCATTACACTGCAAAACCTAATAGTCATAAATACCACACCAATAAATGTATATCAAATATTAATCACCACAAACCGTCAATCATACTCGTGCTAAATATCTAGCCGTCGTCAACTGTATAGGAGGCATATGGGAAAGGATAACCTGCCCACCCCCTTACACATGCACTCACTCTACACACAAATAGCACCGGGGGACCATTAGGTTCATACATACATCAGGGCCTCCCCGGCAAACACAGCAGGAACAGACATTAACATCCAACACAATAATAAAACAACATGTACTGCTGGCTTTCTTACCCGCTTCCGGATGTGGGTTCTGCGTTCAGTGAACTCAACGGCGGCCGCCAAACGTAAACGGCGAAAACCCCAGCAAAATATCCCTCCCGATCGATTCGCACGGGTCGCACAACAATCCTAAACCCACGTCCCGGCACGGCAGCTTTGGCAAGGAACTCAGCAGCAACAACCCAACCAACCCTCCCGCAACAACAAACACATCATACATTTATAATGCTTCCCTCTAATTACTAATGCCACACAGGTGTTCCTTTTCCCCAGCGCATCATGAGGAACACAGAGGACGCTCTCAGTATTGCCACTCCCCTTCTTTAGGCATGAGCAGCTTACAAGCAGATTCGCCACCTGGAGGGTGGCATGAGCAGCTTACAAGCAGATTCGCCACCTGGAGGTGAGGCAGGCCTAGCTGAGAGAGCGGAGAGGCGCGTTGAAATCATCCCGGGCTGACGCTTACAATCTTCTTTACGGTCTGACTATGCCACCCACTGATGCGGGGATTTCCCCGCAAAGGGACAGTTGACAAGAGGCATATATAAATGTATTTCAAATTTATTACAATTTAGTACAAAAAGTGTGAAAAAGTTATTAAAATGGATCTTAAATACTGCTATAAACAATTGGTGGATTCTCCTCAGTCTAGGAAGGTCGGATCAGCCAATGCGAAACCCCTGCTCAGGAGGACCCTGGTGAGACAAAGAAACAGGAGACAGCAACCCAGCACCAGAAGAAGCATGCAACACAGCAAGCACCACATATTCAAGATCTTCAGATACCACGACAAAAATCTCACTCCGTGTTATGGTTATAAATACACCCCAAACCAATGTCTCTAACAATGTGGTCCATTGGCAAGAAGGGGCAAAGCATCAGTGTGGATCCGGCTTTGTACAGGGATAGCCTAAGCAGAAGACATAGTTAGGGAGGAGAACCACCAGCATTGATCGCACCAGTAGTTAAGGAACAATGCTACTGCAAGTAGGGCACATGGGTGGTAGGCCCAGAAGCAAAATCACATCACACAGTCACACAAACAAACCAACCAAACAATGAAATAAAAATGCATATTTATCACAAGAAAACAGTGGCTGGCCTGGTCCCTTTTTGTAAATAAACAATCATGTTAGTTGCCAGCCTCATTAAACAGCATAGCATAGTCAACTAAAAAATGGTTAGAAAATATAGGCCACCTTTTCAGTATGCTCAACTGTCCCACAGCTCATTGACATATGAAGACAAAGGTGAACATTCCCTTTCTACGGACAGAAAAAAGTATTTTAAAACATGTTCCAATGCAGATATAAAACACTCAATGGCAAATGTGCATATTAAAGCATTTACAGATGCAGCCCAGCAGCTCATTCACAATGAGGTGATCACAACAAAATTTAAAACTCCATGCAGAAGCCTGTGTTCCTCCATGAAGAGTAGACACGCACTTCTAGAAATTACCCTGATAAAGCGAAGTAAATATTAAAATTCAAATAGCAGTGATTAATCATGCTCTACCATGACCAACAATACCTACATTACAAGGAAGCCCAACGCGCACAACAGTGTCCAGCACCAACACAAAGAGAATCTGCCTTGCAACCAGCAGACACTTATCACTTCCTAATTGGTCATGTGACTTTTCAAAATATCATGTGATCCTGGTTGTTGTGTCAATGTGATGCAGCTATGTTGTGTGCCTGCCTGTGTAGATCCCCACATAAGTATACAGCGTGCTGTTAACAGTCCCACCACGTCTACTCCGTGTGTTTCTCTGCACAGGCCCGGTGCACCCAGGACGCGATCTTCCCAGATGTCCTTCACTCCGGCACCGGGCGACCCACCGACCCTGGGTGCATCCACAGTGGAGGATGCGAGCCAGGCCCCGGGCGATGACTTCTCCCCCTCTGATCTTTGAGATATCAACCTGGAACCGCTTCACTCCCCTCCGTGAGACAGGACACAACGATGTCATCATCGGAGACGTTCGTGCTACGTTAGCCAAAGGTAAAGTGCACACTCATTGTTTCCCTGGTGCTCGTGTTCTCAATGTTTCTGCGCAGATACCTACGATCCTGAAGGCCGACGAGAGCCCCGGAGAGGTCAAGCTTCACGCCGGGGATAACGACACCACGCTGCAGCAGATGGAGACACTGAAGAGGGACTCCAGGAGCCTGATCAAGACGGTTCGCAGCACGAAGCCCGTGGCGACGATCGTCATGTCAGGACCACTGCCAACGTATTGACGAGGACATGAAAGGTTCAGTAGACTTATTGCTTTAAATGAATGGTTTTTGTCATGGTGTAAAGAACAGAAACTGTTATTTGTTAATAATTGGAATCTTTTGGGAGCGTCCTAGGCTGTTTCGCGCTGATGGCTTGCACCCCAGCAGAGGTGGAGCGGAGCTGCTCTCTGACAACATCTCCAGGACACTTTGCTCCATGTGGCTAGTAAGACAAATCTCAAATAACTATTATGATGAGTTTTGTTCCACCCGCTTAAATGATAAAAGTACTTGCGCTGTAAAAACTATTAAGACAGTGTCTGTTCCCCGAATAATGAGGTCTAAATATAAATTTAATGTAGGATCTAGAAAAACATCTTATTGTGATTAAACCAGAAACATGTTAAGTAAATGAACAAAAACTATTTTTAAAGTTTGGGCATATAAATATTAGATCACTCACACCCAAAGCAGTTATTGTAAATGAAATGATCACAAATAATAGTTTTGATTTACTCTGCTTGACTAAAACCTGGCTAAAACCAAATTACTATTTTGGTCTAAATGAGTCCACTCCACCAAACACTGTTATAAGCATGAGCCCCGTCAGACTGGTCGTGGAGGAGGTGTTGCAATAATATATAGTGATATTCTCAATGTTACCCAGAAAACAGGATACAGGTTTAACTCATTTGAAATACTTCTGCTTAATCTTACACTGTCAGACATGCAAAAGAAATCTAATGTATCTCTTGCTCTGGCTACTGTGTAGACCACCAGGGCCGTATACAGAATTCCTAAAATAATTTGCTGATTTCCTTTCAGACCTTCTGGTTACAGTTGTAAGGCGCTAATCATGGGAGATTTTCACTTTGATAATACAAATGATGCATTAGGACTTGCGTTTACTGACCTATTAAACTCTTTTGGAGTCAAGCAAAATGTCAGCTGGGCCATTCATCATTTTAATCATACATTAGACTTAATTATATTGCATGGAATCGATCTTACTGATATAGATATCATACCTCAAAGCGATGATGTTACAGACCATTTCCTTGTATCATGCATGCTGCGTATCACTGATATTAACTATATGTCTCAGCGTTACCGTCTGGGCAGAACTATTGTTCCAGCCACCAAAGACAGATTCGCAAAAACCTGCCTGATCTATCTCAACTTCTATTTGTACCCAAAAATACACATGAACTAGACGAAATGACTGGCAACATGAGCACTATTTTCTTTAATATATAAGAAGCTGTTGCCCCCATCAAATTGAAAAGGGTTAGAGAAAAACATACTGTGCCATGGTATAACAGTAATAGACCAACGCTACTTTTCCGTCATCGAAGGGTAACACCCCTTTTTGGGGGAAAACAAATGGATTCCTGATACAGAACTCACTCCAGGGACCTTTTGTTTTTCATTGTTTCTGATGTGTACAGGCCTGTCAGACACAATTTCAAACAGAAATTGTCTAGTCCTAGCCTACAAATATTTCAAACGTAAAATCAGTTAACAGCCAAGGTAGCGTGCCTAATTGAGAGCTAACGTTAATCACATAGCTGCTAGCAGCATCGTATTTCTAACTACAACAAAACTGTCAATAGCTTAAATCAAGTGAAATATGATCCAAGTAAGCCACCGACTCCTCTTGACATGGCCTCATCGTCTAGTTTATCATACTGTGAGTGTGTTAATGACAAAAAATAGGCTACTTGTTGCTTCCACGAGATAATGATAACGTTAGATGTCCATATTTGGCCACTGCGTGGGGTTATTAATCCAGTTTTAGACCATTTCAAAGGGACACCTCTGTAAACACCGTATCCAGTAGCTTCTTTAAATACCTCTCACAGTCCTCGGGCGGCAAAGAGAGTGTGTATGTTTGTGCCATTTTTGTTATCAAGAAATTAGAGCGAGTTCTGTATCAAGGGAATCCGTTTGTTTTCCCCCAAAAAGGGGCGTAAACCTTCGATGACGCAAAAGTAGCGTTGGTCTATACTCACTCTCCCAAGAAAGTAACTCGTAGTCTTGAAAGCAAATGGAGAAAAACTAACTTGGAAGTTTTTAGAATTGCTGGGAAAAACAGTATGTCCAGCTATAGACAGGCTCTAAAAACTGCTAGCATATACACAAACTCATAGAAAATAACCAAAACAACCCAAGGTTTTTATTTAGCCCAGTGGCTAAATACAGATGTTTAGATTACAATTCAGGTTTTTATTTTTTATTATTTTTTACAAAATATAAATTAAAAAAGCGCAGGGGAGTCTCAAAATTCACACACAAATGCAGTGAAGTTCACAGACCGCAAGCAGTTTGTAAATCAAGATATGTGTGTGTGTGCATCAGAAATACATTTCTGAATCTTGTCCTGTGCATTTGTGAATCTTGAGTGCATTTGTAAATGTTGTTTGCATTTCTGAATTGTGTGTGTATTTCTGAATTTTGTGTGCATTTCTGAATTTTGTATGCATTTGTGAATCTTCTGTGCTTTTTAATTTTTTTGTGTGCATTTGTGAATTTTGTGCGCATTTGTGTATCCTGTGTGTGTATTTATGAATTATGTGTGTGCAAGTATGAATCCTATGTGTGCATATGTGAATGTAGTGTGTGCATTTATCTTTATTGAGACTCTTTTGGCTCCATAAAGAACTGCTTCTCAATATCATTAACTCGTCGTTATCTTTAGGTCACGTCCCAAAACCATTCAAGCTGGCGGTTATTAAACCTCTTATTAAGAAACCAAAACTAAATCCTAGTGAACTAGTAACTTATAGGCCTATTTCAAATCTTCCATTTATGTTTAAAATTTTAGAAAAAGTTGTGTCTGCTCAATTGAGCACCTTCCTGCACAAATATGAACTGTATGAACAATTTCAGTCAGGTTTCAGGCCCCACCATAGCACATAAACTGCACTTGTTAAATTACAAACGACCTGCTTCTTGAGTCAGATCAAGGCTGGATCTCCTTTCTAGTTTTACTTGATCTTAGTGCTGCGTTCGACACCATAGATCATGACATACTCATAGATTGATTACAAAACTATACAGGTATTCAAAGGCAGGCTCTAAGATGGTTTAGATCCTACCTGTCCGATCGCTACCATTTTGTTTATTTAAATGGGGAGTCATCTCATTTATCACCAGAGTGCCACAAGGATCCGTCCTGGGTCCCCTTCTATTTTCAATATACATGTTGCCCCTTGGTAATATTATTAGAAAATATGGAATTAGCTTCCACTGTTATGCTGATAATACTCAGCTATATATCTCAACGAGACCAGGGGGCTGTTCCATAAAAGCCGCTTAGAAAAGTGGGGATTAAAGTCCAAAACCTGACTTGAATGAGCCGAGCTAATCATCCACGCTTAAATTGGTTCCATAACAGTAAGTTGAGGATCATGTGATCTTACTAATTTGAGTCAGGTTTAAATAGTCTAGATAATTGCGCGTGCACACCATTGTTTAAAAGTCCTGAAAAGTCGAGCATGGGTCAATCGATTTACTGTGGGCTACCATGGCAACAAAAGGAAAAGATAGAGCAGCGATGTTCACGGCAACAGAACAGCGTTTGCTATTGGAAACATATGATGAATTTAAAGATGTCATCACCAAAAAAGGCAACACAGCAGCAATAAATGAAGCAATTTGAAATTGCTGATCGTCTCAATGCGTAAGTAGCGGTGTAAGCTATTTAAAATACTTTATCAACATTGAATGTATGTCACAATACATTGCAATGTTTGTGTGTGAATAACAGTAACGTTAATTGCTTCCACGCAGCAGCAACTTAAGTGAAGGAAAAATAAAATAAAATATAAAAATATAGTTCAGAATGGTAAGTAAATCTAATGTTATGTATATATGTAATCAATTCCAGCTTGAAGTTACAACTATTCAGATTTTTTTTTAATGTATTTTATTTTTATTGCAGCGACCAAAAAAAAGACTGAGGTTGCTGGCACTGGGGGAGGGCCACCACCAGCCAGCTTCACTCCTGCAGAGGAGCTGGCTTTGGAATTTAATAAAGGGAGGCCCGTCCTTGAGGGAATAGAGGGGGGGACATCATCTAAAATTATATCACGTAGTATAAGGAGTGGTGTGTGTGTGTGTGTTTTATCATTATTCCTTCCTGACTAACTGATTTCCTCCTTCCTTAGGCATTGTAAGCCTAAGTACATCATAGCAGTAATGTCACGTAGAAGTACTTGTGCTACTGTAATGGTGAATTTTGGTAAAAAAAAGAAAATAGTTTTTCTATCAAGATTCTGTATGCTTTATGGATCCACCAGACATCATGTTGCCTGTGAGTATGAGACCTTTTAAATCAGTCATGTAAGCTAATGAGTTTAACTGAGTTTAATCAGTGGTCACAGGGAGATGCCCATCAGTTGAGGAGGATGAGGAGACTGTGTCTGTATGTTCAAGGAGGTCTGAGGTAGTCACAGGTTCCATGTGATAATGTATTGAATATTAAAAAGTGTACTTGTGTGATAAAATGATCATAATGTGTTTTCAGGATGCTGACACTGTTCTAGAGCCCTCTCAGTCTGGGACCACATGTGACAAAGTGAGTATTAAGAAATGAAAACAATGTGACAAGAGTATTCAATTAAATAACTTAAATCTATGTTGCTACAGAACCCAGAAAACATTAAAGGAGTGTATAAACGCTACCTCCTTAAACAAATGGAAGTGATTTGATATTGACATCCAGTATAAAAACTGAAGATGAGGAAGTTGGAGCTGGAAATTCAACAGCTACAGAAAAATGCAAGTAGAACTACCATTTTTAAAAAAGGAAAAGAAAAAAAAACATTACCTTTTTGATCACTTTCCACAACATTTATTTGTGTGTTTTCACCCCTAACAGACAGATTCACTCTGAATAAAGACAAATCACATTAAATACTTTGACTTCTTTGTGTTTGTTCAACTAAGGAGAAAGTTGAGGGGCCAGTGGAAAAATTTAACGGCCTATAAGTCGATGTGTCTCGTATAAGTCTGCCTGTTTCGTTTTCTTCCAATACTGCTTCATTGCCCCAGTCTTCCTCTTCAATCCTTGGTTGCCTCTCTTTCCTCAGACAAGTAATGATATGGAGCACTACACAAGCAACTACAATGTGACATGCCCTAGGTGGAGTTACTCTGATGTGCTTCAGGCACTGAAACCTTGACTTTATCAGCCCAAATGCCATCTCTATACGACCTTTTGCTTTGCTGATATTCTCTGCATCATCAACTGTGTATAAAAATTTTCCACTGGCAAAAAAGCAAAGTGCAATGGACACCGTCTGTGGGACTGTGAGCGCTCTGTTGCGGCGTGTATTATTTGCAATGTATGGTCTTAGTAACCTACAAATATATGCAAAACCCATCTCTTGAGAACCTATATCAGTCATACAGGTAGCTGTCATTAAAAGCCAATGGGTCTGACCTGTCTCTGAAAGTTCTCTCTCTTTGAAATGCCCCCCACAAGACTATAGCTCCTTCATCCACCACCTCATCTATTAAAGGACAAGCCATGGTTTAGTTTGGAAACGAGTTCAGCTCCCTATTTATATACTTTTAATTACCAAACTCATTAACCAAACTCACCAATTAAACACGCAAGTTTTGAACATTTCTTAGTGTATTTATACCTTATAATTTCTTACATTTATTAGTAAAGTACATTTCCTTATTTATTTAAAAAAATGTTTTATTAATAGTGGTTAAGTAAAATAAAATGACATAGAAATACCAGCAGGTAAGTATAAATGGTATGCTCGTTAAGCCTGAACTCAGACTTAGCCTGACAGTTAGCCTGCCTCGGACCAGGTTAATTTGCCAGCATAAGTTGCCGGGGTAACGGAGTTTGAACTTTAAATTTGATTTATGAAACCGAATCTACCAAAAATAAGTCTGGCTTATACTCTAATCTTGGTTTATGTTAAAAATGTAAAAGATTGGATGACCAATAATTTTCTCCAATTAAATTCGGATAAGACTGATATTAATTATTGGACCAAAAAAAAAAAAAAAAAACTGTACACAGAATCTTGTAGATTACAATTTGCAACTAGACGGATGTACTGTTACTTCCTCTACAGTCAAAAAGCAACTTTTGAAAATCATATTTCCCAGATTACAAAAACTCCATTCTTCCATCTTAGAAACATTGCCAAACTACGAAACATGCCATCTGTTTCTGATGCAGAAAAGATAGTTCATGCATTCATAACCTCTAGACTGGACGATTGTAATGCACTTCTGGGTGGTTGTCCTGCATCTTCAATAAACAAGCTACAGGTAGTCCAAAATGCAGCAGCTAGAGTCTTTACCAGGTCAAGAAAATGATCATATTATCCCAATTGTACAGTCTCTGCACTGGCTACCTATTAAGTTGCGTATCAGTTACAAATTATCATTACTTACCTATAAGGCCCTAAATGGTTTAGCTCCTGCACACCTAACCAGCCTTCTACCATGTTACAATCCATACAATCATCACGCTCCCTAAGGTCACAAAACGCTGGACTTTTGGTAGTCCCTAGGATAGCAAAGTCCACTAAAGGAGGTAGAGCTTTTTCACATTTGGCTCCCAAACTGTGGAATAGCCTTCCTGATAATGTTCGGGGTTCAGACACACTCTCTCGGTTTAAATCTAGATTAAAAACGCATCTCTTACACCAAGCATTCAAATTATGTATCTCTTAAATTGTGACTGCAGTTGCATCTGATCAAATGCGCATTCTTATTCTTTAGCTTGGGTTAAACTAATTAATTTTACTTTGTTGGAACAGCAGCTATGATAATTATGTCTCTATTTGTTTCTCTGTTTTGCCGCACAAGCTCTAATCTGGATCCAGAACACCTGAGAAGACATGATGCTAACCCTGAATCAACAAACATAACTAACAAATATTGCTACAAGTGTGACTGCATCATATAATAATTATTAATAATATTCATCGTTTGGCTGACTATGTCTTATATTAATTTTTCAAAAAAATCCTGTCATACGTGCACAAACTGACAGTCACCACTTATAAGCTACTACTAAATATTGTAGAAACATAATTTTCTGTTGCTTTGTAAAGATTTGTATTGTAAATAGTGCTATACAAATAAACTTGAACTGAAAATCACGAATGGGTGATAGACTTGTGGCTTTAGCTACACTGTGTTTCTAAACTCATATCCCATCTTCTTCAGCTCTCAACGGAGGCGGTCGCATTTCTTTTCTCTCCAAATTTTCTCCCAGGCAAGCAGTGTAGCCAGACCTTTCTCGCGGTCCTCGACCACGCCCACAGACACCTGCTGATTGTTGACTCTGTCTAGGACCTGACCAAGGCTGTCTCCATTGCAACTTGCTGTATAATCTGCGGACTGAGGCATCGAGAGAATCGCAACTCTCCAGGCCTACAAATACATTAACTCTTACATATATACGGATATGCATTCACCACCCCACCCCTCACCACTTTGTTCCGCCAGTCTGGAAAGTGCGTCTGACCAGCTCTTTAATAGCTGCAGAACCAGATGACTGTTTGCTTGCGCTGGATTACCTCAACCCCCCCCCCCCCCCCCAGTTTCACTGGGAGTCTAAACAGTTCTATTTGTGAATCATTTCGTCAATGATTTTTTTAGAATTATAACAGACTGCTACTGCATCAAAAACCTTTTTAAAAAAAAAAACCTTACGCTAGTACAGGCTCAGCAGACCAAATACTAAACTGACCTTTAGAGATGCCTGCCATTTTCCTAACAAAAATGTAAAACCTATCAATAACCCATCTGAAGGTGTAAAATGTTGTGCCAGTGTTGATACAGGGAGTGCGCTTTTATTGCACACGGATTTAAAAGCATTAGAGAGAGATCAACAAGGAGCATTAGGAAACATTTAACGGCTCAAACCTATTTGGGGGATGCAAGGGGGAAATTAAACTGCTCATTTGAAGTTACCAACACGAAGAAAATCAAGTTCACTGCATAAGATGCACGCAAAAATCTGCAGTGCTTCAAGGAAGTGGACGTTCACGCAGAACTCTTTTGGCACAAGTGCCAATTAACAGAATTCCCTTTACAGCATCATGGGCAATGTATTCCACCTTTACAGTACTCCTAAAAAAGGCAGCTCACAGAAGGTTTATTAACTTCCCTAATGAGAAAAGGGAGCCTTTCCTTCTGGCAAGAGAATAGGTACAGTAGGACTACCCACTTCCTCGCACAAAATCAATTGGTTAAACTAGACAAGAAAAACAGAAACGAGAATAAGTTTGCTCCCCCACATTTATTGAAGACCAGCTAAAGTCTTCTTGTGCTCTTGAACCACTACAGGACCGAGCGAGGCCTTCCCTTCCCACTGAAGGCCTAGAAAAAGCAGACACCAAAGTTAAGTGCTTGAAGGGTCAAAAACCAAGCTTAAAAGTACCTTCCTACCTCCAAAAGGAGAAGCAGCAGTTCCACCATCAGGACCACATGTTGAGTCACAGCAACCACAAACCTGGTTGTTCCCATCAGCAGCAAGCCACCTGCAATACGAAAAATCAGACATGGCACCTTTAATGTATTCGTAAGTGGCATGAACATACCCATTGGCAAAGGAACAGGATTTGTGGAGCGCGTCACTAGGTGCAGAAGCAAGAGTGGCCTTCAGAACACACGTCATGTAGATCTGCAAGAGACACCACGGGTAAGGGGACACAAACCAAAGCAAATGGGAGAGGTCATTCTCCAACACTCATAATACATACAGAAGGACTGGATCCCCCCTGGAACATGAAGGCCTCCAGCTGGAACCGGATTTTGTCTTCCTGGGATCGAGGCATGAAGCGCGAGCTGGAAGCGGTGACCTTGGCATCCACAAGACATCTAAGGAGTAAAAAGTAGTTGTCAGGGACAAAGCGGTTACAAGGAGCAAACTCGAGAACAAGTCAACTCTGCAGCATCTGGTGACATGAACACACCCATGATTCTCAATGAACAAATATCTCGGAAGGGCGTTCACATCAGGTACTTGGGTGGCCACACAGCTGTCCACAAACACACGCAGAGGGACGTGGTTGTATACCTTCACAGATGCCTCAACATTAATAACGTCACCCAGGAAGTAAGAGTTTAGAAGAGTTTAGGTCTGCCTAAAGCCTTTCAAACTGGAGTCCGGTTAAACCCCAGTGTTGTTCCTCAGGGGATGAGGCCTACACGTCCTACTACAGTGACGCTGATTATCCCATCACAAAAGTCCTGCGAGAGCCTGTGTATGTTGAGGTGCACATTATGGAGAGGACTGACCCCAACATTGTCCTGATGCTGGGACGTTGTTGGACTACTTCAACCCCCAGTCCACTCAGTCTCCCCCAGTGGGACCTTCTGATCGACGGGTGAGTGTACAGCCAATCTTCATCCTTTTAGTCTGCTGGGAGACCCTTTCTAACCTTCTCCTTTGTCTTCAGATGCCCTTACCAGGACGACCGCTATCTGACCACACTGGTTCCAGTGACTGGATCGTCTGGTCTTCAGTTCCCAACCCACTACAAGCGCTTTGTTGTGAAGATGTTCACATTTGTAGATCCAGCCTCACTGGCTGCTCTGCAGGAAACCGTATGCCCCCCTTTACTTGAACATTTGTGTATTTACTACTTGTGGATTCTATGACTTGAGCCTCTTTCTTCCCTGTCAGGTCTTCATCCACTGCAGTACAGAGGTGTGCCATCCATCATCTGGCTCTTGTGAGCAAAGCTGCACCAGGAAACGTGAGTTCTTGCTTTCTCTCGACAAGAGGAACTGAGCATTTTAGAAGTGCGTTCTCACTTCTAACACTTCTCTTTCAGGAAGAGACACCCGTATCAAGGCTGTCTCTGGGGAGCAGACTGTGGTTTCTAGTGGAGAAGTTACTCTGGTCATGTAAATCTAGTGTTTTTAATAAACCCTGCAGAACCCCGAGGTATCTCTTTGTCTATTGTTTTGGTTCGACAGAATCCGGGATTACGTGCCTCTTCCCAGTTGTTTTTTCCTCGCACCATTAAACCAAGGCATTCCTTTCTCCATCCTCCAGTTGTTAACCTGGGGCAGCACAAGGTTCCCCTATTTTAATTTGTCTTCCAAACGGTAGTTTGGCTCCCGATATTCACAATATAAAGTTATGTGGATTACTTGCGGCTTTTGTTTTAAATCCAGCTCAAGTTTTAAATGGAAATCAATTCTCGACTGTCTTGAAGCAAACACGAAACCGTGTCAATTGTCCTCAACTCAAAGTAATGCTATTAAAGGGATCCTCCTCCCCAAAATGAAAATGGTGTCACTAATCACTTACCCCCGTGTCGTTCCAAACCTGTAGAAACTTCATTCGTCTTTGGAACACAATTGAACCCCTTACTTGTCACCCCCCCATTTTCAGCATGGAGACACGAATGACATGCCCAAAATTAAAAGGTTGCTGCTAAGGAGTCTTTCTTACTAGATACATAATCAACATCGGTTCACACAGCTGACACCTCAAAGTTTACTGTTCAGGAATCAGAATTACTTAGACGGTTATAATAGAGATGTATGTAAGCTCAAACATGTCAGTAAAAATATTAAAAACCTATTTAAAAGTGATGTAGGATATGATTTTAGATACATAATGAAGCTAAAGCCACAAGTCTACTAATACTTCATTTTGACATTTCAGAATATAATCTCACAAAGTGTGAATTTTATGAAACCTTTTCTAAGACCGTGTCATGTGTGTTTTTAGAGAAGGCTAGTAAAATTGATTTATGACTCCTGGAATGCAATTATCTCTTGTTTGGACCGGCAAAACTGCCCCATTCATGATTCTATTGTTGTTACAAAACGAGCCTTTCACACATGGGCCAGGTATGACACAAAATCCTGATTCTTCATTTATCATTATTCCAGTATACATTTACCCCACTATTATCAAAAGCCTTACTATAAAATTACAACAAAACATTTTCTTACAACCTTTGACAAAATGATTACAAAATGCATTATGAAGAAGAACTGCACCTGCTATGTAGCTGCATTAGAGCTAACGTTAGCATCAAGCTACATAAGACTATTCATGAAAATTAACCGATTGTTTGTAATAACCTCCTTTTGCGATCACATGTGGAATTTTACTGCTGTAAAAATATGCTATTTATAGCCTTTTACGTCGCTGCACAAGTTAACATTTCAGATGTACATTTATGTTATAAAAACGCCCAAAATCACATACCATTAACTAACGTAATCGTGTGTTAATTATTTGGATATTTCATGGGTACAGAGGTTTCTCTGTGTTGTTGTGGTCAGATATCAACACAGATGTGTACAGGAAATGCATCATGGGTAGGATGGGGCGGGATATGATGCACAGTTATGATGGACAAGACACGGGCGAATCCGGTCTCTGTCAGCAGAGAGGTTTGACGTGCTGTGAAAGTAAAACAATAATCTGGGGCCGGTGACTATCCTTGACAGCAAAGGGGTTAAAGATATTTTGGATGAAAACCGGGAGGCCTGTGACCATCCCATATACTGCCAAGGTCCAGAAAAGCACCATCGGAATTACCCATCTGCCATCAGTGGATGAACCGTAACGTTAGGAAGTGAGGAGAACATATGCTTGTGGCGCGGCTGACACAGAAGAACGTACACAGTCTGACTACTCCGAGGATGCTTTTCTGGACCTTGACAGTGCATTTTACTTGGCAGCCTGTGGGCCAAATCACAAGCCTCCTGGTTTTCATCCAAAATAAGTGGGGTTCCGAAGATGAACGAAGCTCTTATGGGTTCGGAACGACTTGGGGGCAAGTGATGACGATCTTCATTTTGGGGTGGAGTATCCCTTTAGTATTGAAACCGCCCAAGATGTTGCACAAGTGACAAAACCAAAAAAGGTCATTCACTGGGAGTCAATTCGTCAATGATTTTTCAGAATTCTAACTGACCTGCTACTGCACAAAAAACCCCTTACGTCAGTACAGGTTCGGCACACCAAATACTAAACTTAAGCGATGCCTGCCGTTTTCCTAAAATGTAAAGCCTATAAATAACCCATCTGAAGGTGGAAAACGTGGTGCCAGTGTTGATACTGGGAGTGCGCTTCTATTGTACATGGATTTAAAAAGCATGAGAGATGTCAACAAAGAGCATTAGGAAACAAATTTAACTGATCAAACCTATTTGGGGGATGCAAGGGGGAAATTAAACTGCTCATTTGAAGTTACCAACACGAAGAAAATCAAGTTCACTGCATAAGATGCACGCAAAAATCTGCAGTGCTTCAAGGAAGTGGACGTTCACGCAGAACTCTTTTGGCACAAGTGCCAATTAACAGAATTCCCTTTACAGCATCATGGGCAATGTATTCCACCTTTACAGTACTCCTAAAAAAAAAGGGAGCTCACAGCAGGTCCCTTTAAAAAGGTTTATTAACTTCCCTAACGAGAAAAGGGAGCCTTTCCTTCTGGCAAGAGAATAGGTACAGTAGGACTACCCACTTCCTCGCACAAAATCAATTGGTTAAACTAGACAAGAAAAACAGAAACGAGAATAAGTTTGCTCCCCCACATTTATTGAAGACCAGCTAAAGTCTTCTTGTGCTCTTGAACCACTACAGGACCGAGCGAGGCCTTCCCTTCCCACCGAAGGCCTAGAAAAAGCAGACACCAAAGTTAAGTGCTTGAAGGGTCAAAAACCAAGCTTAAAAGCACCTTCCTACCTCCAAAAGGAGAAGCAGCAGTTCCACCATCAGGACCACATGTTGAGTCACAGCAACCACAAACCTGGTTGTTCCCATCAGCAGCAAGCCACCTGCAATACGAAAAATCAGACATGGCACCTTTAATGTATTCGTAAGTGGCATGAACATACCCATTGGCAAAGGAACAGGATTTGTGGAGCGCGTCACTAGGTGCAGAAGCAAGAGTGGCCTTCAGAACACACGTCATGTAGATCTGCAAGAGACACCACGGGTAAGGGGACACAAACCAAAGCAAATGGGAGAGGTCATTCTCCAACACTCATAATACATACAGAAGGACTGGATCCCCCCTGGAACATGAAGGCCTCCAGCTGGAACCGGATTTTGTCTTCCTGGGATCGAGGCATGAAGCGCGAGCTGGAAGCGGTGACCTTGGCATCCACAAGACATCTAAGGAGTAAAAAGTAGTTGTCAGGGACAAAGCGGTTACAAGGAGCAAACTCGAGAACAAGTCAACTCTGCAGCATCTGGTGACATGAACACACCCATGATTCTCAATGAACAAATATCTCGGAAGGGCGTTCACATCAGGTACTTGGGTGGCCACACAGCTGTCCACAAACACACGCAGAGGGACGTGGTTGTATACCTTCACAGATGCCTCAACATTAATAACGTCACCCAGGAAGTAAGAGTTTGAAGGCCTCTCATAGGACCAGTCATCTGCAAGAGGGAAGAACTGCTTAGGCACAGCCTCGTTCAGAAGGCAGAAGGTCTAGAGAAACTGCACAAACCAGTCATGAGCTTCAGGGAGAACACCAAGACTTCTTCACCAGCCTCCGTTGAGGCATAAGGGACCCAAGTTGGCTTCAAGGCACTACTGCTGACATTTTGAAACCTGCAGTTCAAGAAGTGACCAATTAAATGGGCTTCCAGTTCCACCACTGCAAGCAATGCCACAAGTCACAAAAGGTCGCTTACCTTTGATAGTGGCATTGAACTCCAATAACTGCACCACCTGCACGGGTAATCGGAGTGCCAGCAAACGCCTCAGGAGTGTAGGTAAGGGCAAAGGTGTAGACAAGCTCATCCTTGGTCATCTATAGGAGACTGACGTTGTTACCAAGAGGGTTCTCCGAAAAAGAGAACCCATTCCAAAAGGCATCTTAGCAAGTCATGCCATAACACTTGGTTACCCGAGTAAGCAGTTATTAAGAGTCTTTCCCACTATAAGAGAACCGTCCCATGGATGGTTCCCTGAATCTAGAACGTCGATACCAAAACAAGGGCCCCATTTTTAGTAGGGTTCAATAAATCTAGTAACACTTAACAGCTCTTACCATCAAGACACTGTTGCAGTCCTGCAGTTCATTCTCAAAGAAGAGCACCTTAGAGCCTGGGACCAAACCGACAACAGGACATCCTCCCAGAGTCAGACCAGATGGCTGGATCAGTTCACCATTGCTAAACAAGTCCTGCTGTACCTCCACATGAATCCGGTTCTCACCGCATTGAATAGCTACACTACTGGGGGTCACAGGTTGCCTCAAATGGAAATCCACCGCCATCTCACTCGGCACTTCTGGAACAATGGGAAACCTCCAGTCCAAAGGCTTCACTGGACCCTGCAACACCTGCTTCTCCTGAAGACCAAGAGGCTCTTGTGCAAATCCTCTGTAGTCGAGACTCTGAAACAGAGAGGCCTTCTGCAAAGTGTTCCCGAGCACTTGAGAAGAAACAGGCACTCTGGAAGCTGGATATGATTGATGCTTCTTGCTTTTTGGACTTTGACTGGAACTCAAACTTCCAATAGCATTCTTCAGATCAAACACCACAAGCACAACCAGCACTAACAGACATTGCAAAAGACCCATCCTGACAAACGTTAACACAATACCCACCAGTGCTCGTCTTTGCCATTAAGTACAGCTTTGAATTTAAGCGGCTCCTCCCCTTTCAGCTTGATTGATTACCTTTGGACCTCCAAAGGTCTCTGGGCCTGTAATTAACAAATGAGAACGTTCTGGAATGTCACTAGCCAATGGAAGGCTTGATAAGGATCTGAGATTTTCATCTACACTTATTCACAATTTTACAATTAAAGTTTGAAAGTGTGTTTATGATAGACAAAGAATGTCATTAAAAAAGCGCCTGATATGACTCAAATAATAGAGAATATTCATAAAAATCTCTCTCTCTCTTTTTTAAAGAGTTTTTAGTTTATCATTGGAAAAGATTTGGAAAAATGTAGAATTACATCACTTGCTCCCCAGTGAATGGGTGGCATCAAAACGAAAGTCCAAAGAGCTATTATAAATATCAAAATAATCCACAAGTAATTCACATCAATTACGGTCTTGTGAAGGGAAAGGTTGTCTGTTTATAAGAAACAAATCCATCGTTGAGAAATTCAAATGATTGCTTCCGGCCAAAATATGATCTCATAATCCCAACTAAAGGTGCCATAGAATGCATTGATACAATATTTTAAATTAGATCTACATAAAAAGGTACGTGGCTTGGGTATGGGCAAAAATTCTCTGGAACGGTTTTACATGTCCGTTTACAACCCTGGGATTTGTCCCTAGAATTATTTGGAAGGGTCATGAACAATAATGTTGAGCTCTGCTCTGATTGGCTGTTTCACAGCGCAGATCTCTTCTGTCCAGCGTGAACGATGGCGAGATTAGGCATCCAACCTGATATGTTTGAGCCTGTATCAGACGAAGATAAAGATTTGGAAAGAATGTTTAGCGTCCGCGTGAACGAGTCTTGAGAGAGTTGTCAGTGAAGATGTGGACACAGCCTCTGTGTTGCTTTTATACGCGTTTTCTCTCAATAAGAATTGAATCTCGAGATCCAATGAGAATCACCCAGTTGTCAATGAAGAGGGAGGGACTATCGTTAATTAGCTGGAACCTGTAGAATACAAAAAGACCAAAGGGCAATAGCTTCACTTTGTGTTTAGCTGTTGAACAATGGCTGGAAGTTGGTGTTTGGCTCAGATTTTGGTGGTCTGTGCTTTCTGTCATGCTGTCCCACAGTGGAGTCAATCGCTTCAGAATGCTCAAGCTCTGATGATCCAGCAAACTGACCAGCAGTTTCAGCTCCAGAAGCCAGTTCAACAGCTAACTAACCAGCAGTTTCCACCTCAGAAACCAGTTCAACAGCTAACTAACCAGCAGTTTCTGTTTCAGAAGCCAGTTCCACAACAACCTAAGCCGCAGTTTCCGTTTCAGAAGCCAGTTCCACAACAACCTAAGCCGCAGTTTCCGTTTCAGAAGCCAGTTCCACAACAACCTAAGCCGCAGTTTCCGTTTCAGAAGCCAGTTCCACAACAACCTAAGCCGCAGTTTCCGCTTCAGAAGCCAGTTCCACAACAACCTAAGCCGCAGTTTCCGCTTCAGAAGCCAGTTCCACAACAACCTAAGCAGCAGTTCCCTCTTCAGAAGCCAGTTCCACAACAACCTAAGCCGCAGTTTCCGCTTCAGAAGCCAGTTCAACTTGATAAATGTGCTGTAGCTGATTCTGAGCAGATCCAATGCGGTCTACCTGGGATCAGTGGTGCTGCGTGTGAAGCTATCAACTGCTGCTTTAACGGACAGCAGTGTTTCTATGGGAGGGCAGGTAAGCGTTCTCCATCTTATTCTGTTCGTGTTAAACCGTTTCTCTGAATTTAACCTGCTCTTGTTCTAGTGACTGTCCAGTGTATTAGAGATGGTCAGTTTGTGGTAGTGGTGTCTCGAGACGTTACCTTGCCTCGACTGAGTCTGGATTCGGTTCAACTACTGGGTGGAAACGACCCACCTTGTGCTCCTGTGGGGTCTACACCTTCCTTTGCTATATACCAGTTCCCTGTGACCGCATGTGGCACGAGCGTGATGGTTAGCAGCTGCTACTGGTTTTATTCTGCATCGCTTGGACTGGATGCTGACACCGTTTCTATTGACAGGAGGACGGTGGATATGTGGTGTATGAAAACCGAATGACCTCATCGTATGAAGTGGGGATTGGACCATATGGTTCCATCACAAGGGACAGTCATTTTGAGTAGGTGATCCATGACTTGGTGTGACCACTAATCCCTGATAAATGCTACAAGCTCGCTGTGTGTCGTCCAGGTTTCTCTTCCAGTGTAGATATTCGGGAACTTCTGTGGAAGCTCTGGTTGTGGAGGTCAACTCCGTTCCTCCACCTCCACCAGTAGCCGCTCCTGGACCTCTCAGGGTGGAGCTCAGACTGGCCAATGGCCAATGTGTCACCAAAGGCTGTGCTGAAGGTAAGGTCTTGTCCTGTGTCTGCCTAAAGCCTTTCAAACTGGAGTCCGGTTAAACCCCAGTGTTGTTCCTCAGGGGATGAGGCCTACACGTCCTACTACAGTGACGCTGATTATCCCATCACAAAAGTCCTGCGAGAGCCTGTGTATGTTGAGGTGCACATTATGGAGAGGACTGACCCCAACATTGTCCTGATGCTGGGACGTTGTTGGACTACTTCAACCCCCAGTCCACTCAGTCTCCCCCAGTGGGACCTTCTGATCGACGGGTGAGTGTACAGCCAATCTTCATCCTTTTAGTCTGCTGGGAGACCCTTTCTAACCTTCTCCTTTGTCTTCAGATGCCCTTACCAGGACGACCGCTATCTGACCACACTGGTTCCAGTGACTGGATCGTCTGGTCTTCAGTTCCCAACCCACTACAAGCGCTTTGTTGTGAAGATGTTCACATTTGTAGATCCAGCCTCACTGGCTGCTCTGCAGGAAACCGTATGCCCCCCTTTACTTGAACATTTGTGTATTTACTACTTGTGGATTCTATGACTTGAGCCTCTTTCTTCCCTGTCAGGTCTTCATCCACTGCAGTACAGAGGTGTGCCATCCATCATCTGGCTCTTGTGAGCAAAGCTGCACCAGGAAACGTGAGTTCTTGCTTTCTCTCGACAAGAGGAACTGAGCATTTTAGAAGTGCGTTCTCACTTCTAACACCTCTCTTTCAGGAAGAGACACCCGTATCAAGGCTGTCTCTGGGGAGCAGACTGTGGTTTCTAGTGGAGAAGTTACTCTGGTCATGTAAATCTAGTGTTTTTAATAAACCCTGCAGAACCCCGAGGTATCTCTTTGTCTATTGTTTTGGTTCGACAGAATCCGGGATTACGTGCCTCTTCCCAGTTGTTTTTTCCTCGCACCATTAAACCAAGGCATTCCTTTCTCCATCCTCCAGTTGTTAACCTGGGGCAGCACAAGGTTCCCCTATTTTAATTTGTCTTCCAAACGGTAGTTTGGCTCCCGATATTCACAATATAAAGTTATGTGGATTACTTGCGGCTTTTGTTTTAAATCCAGCTCAAGTTTTAAATGGAAATCAATTCTCGACTGTCTTGAAGCAAACACGAAACCGTGTCAATTGTCCTCAACTCAAAGTAATGCTATTAAAGGGATCCTCCTCCCCAAAATGAAAATGGTGTCACTAATCACTTACCCCCGTGTCGTTCCAAACCTGTAGAAACTTCATTCGTCTTTGGAACACAATTGAACCCCTTACTTGTCACCCCCCCATTTTCAGCATGGAGACACGAATGACATGCCCAAAATTAAAAGGTTGCTGCTAAGGAGTCTTTCTTACTAGATACATAATCAACATCGGTTCACACAGCTGACACCTCAAAGTTTACTGTTCAGGAATCAGAATTACTTAGACGGTTATAATAGAGATGTATGTAAGCTCAAACATGTCAGTAAAAATATTAAAAACCTATTTAAAAGTGATGTAGGATATGATTTTAGATACATAATGAAGCTAAAGCCACAAGTCTACTAATACTTCATTTTGACATTTCAGAATATAATCTCACAAAGTGTGAATTTTATGAAACCTTTTCTAAGACCGTGTCATGTGTGTTTTTAGAGAAGGCTAGTAAAATTGATTTATGACTCCTGGAATGCAATTATCTCTTGTTTGGACCGGCAAAACTGCCCCATTCATGATTCTATTGTTGTTACAAAACGAGCCTTTCACACATGGGCCAGGTATGACACAAAATCCTGATTCTTCATTTATCATTATTCCAGTATACATTTACCCCACTATTATCAAAAGCCTTACTATAAAATTACAACAAAACATTTTCTTACAACCTTTGACAAAATGATTACAAAATGCATTATGAAGAAGAACTGCACCTGCTATGTAGCTGCATTAGAGCTAACGTTAGCATCAAGCTACATAAGACTATTCATGAAAATTAACCGATTGTTTGTAATAACCTCCTTTTGCGATCACATGTGGAATTTTACTGCTGTAAAAATATTCTATTTATAGCCTTTTACGTCGCTGCACAAGTTAGCATTTCAGATGTACATTTATGTTATAAAAACGCCCAAAATCACATACCATTAACTAACGTAATCGTGTGTTAATTATTTGGATGTTTCATGGGTACAGAGGTTTCTCTGTGTTGTTGTGGTCAGATATCAACACAGATGTGTACAGGAAATGCATCATGGGTAGGATGGGGCGGGATATGATGCACAGTTATGATGGACAAGACACGGGCGAATCCGGTCTCTGTCAGCAGAGAGGTTTGACGTGCTGTGAAAGTAAAACAATCTGGGGCCGGTGACTATCCTTGACAGCAAAGGGGTTAAAGATATTTTGGATGAAAACCGGGAGGCCTGTGACCATCCCATATACTGTCAAGGTCCAGAAAAGCACCATCGGAATTACCCATCTGCCATCAGTGGATGAACCGTAACGTTAGGAAGCGAGGAGAACATATGCTTGTGGCGCGGCTGACACAGAAGAACGTACACAGTCTGACTACTCCGAGGATGCTTTTCTGGACCTTGACAGTGCATTTTACTTGGCAGCCTGTGGGCCAAATCACAAGCCTCCTGGTTTTCATCCAAAATAAGTGGGGTTCCGAAGATGAACGAAGCTCTTATGGGTTCGGAACGACTTGGGGGCAAGTGATGACGATCTTCATTTTGGGGTGGAGTATCCCTTTAGTATTGAAACCGCCCAAGATGTTGCACAAGTGACAAACCAAAAAAGGTCATTCACTGGGAGTCAATTCGTCAATGATTTTTCAGAATTCTAACTGACCTGCTACTGCACAAAAAACCCCTTACGTCAGTACAGGTTCGGCACACCAAATACTAAACTTAAGCGATGCCTGCCGTTTTCCTAAAATGTAAAGCCTATAAATAACCCATCTGAAGGTGGAAAACGTGGTGCCAGTGTTGATACTGGGAGTGCGCTTCTCTTGTACATGGATTTAAAAAGCATGAGAGATGTCAACAAAGAGCATTAGGAAACAAATTTAACTGATCAAACCTATTTGGGGGATGCAAGGGGGAAATTAAACTGCTCATTTGAAGTTACCAACACGAAGAAAATCAAGTTCACTGCATAAGATGCACGCAAAAATCTGCAGTGCTTCAAGGAAGTGGACGTTCACGCAGAACTCTTTTGGCACAAGTGCCAATTAACAGAATTCCCTTTACAGCATCATGGGCAATGTATTCCACCTTTACAGTACTCCTAAAAAAGGGAGCTCACAGCAGGTCCCTTTAAAAAGGTTTATTAACTTCCCTAACGAGAAAAGGGAGCCTTTCCTTCTGGCAAGAGAATAGGTACAGTAGGACTACCCACTTCCTCGCACAAAATCAATTGGTTAAACTAGACAAGAAAAACAGAAACGAGAATAAGTTTGCTCCCCCACATTTATTGAAGACCAGCTAAAGTCTTCTTGTGCTCTTGAACCACTACAGGACCGAGCGAGGCCTTCCCTTCCCACCGAAGGCCTAGAAAAAGCAGACACCAAAGTTAAGTGCTTGAAGGGTCAAAAACCAAGCTTAAAAGCACCTTCCTACCTCCAAAAGGAGAAGCAGCAGTTCCACCATCAGGACCACATGTTGAGTCACAGCAACCACAAACCTGGTTGTTCCCATCAGCAGCAAGCCACCTGCAATACGAAAAATCAGACATGGCACCTTTAATGTATTCGTAAGTGGCATGAACATACCCATTGGCAAAGGAACAGGATTTGTGGAGCGCGTCACTAGGTGCAGAAGCAAGAGTGGCCTTCAGAACACACGTCATGTAGATCTGCAAGAGACACCACGGGTAAGGGGACACAAACCAAAGCAAATGGGAGAGGTCATTCTCCAACACTCATAATACATACAGAAGGACTGGATCCCCCCTGGAACATGAAGGCCTCCAGCTGGAACCGGATTTTGTCTTCCTGGGATCGAGGCATGAAGCGCGAGCTGGAAGCGGTGACCTTGGCATCCACAAGACATCTAAGGAGTAAAAAGTAGTTGTCAGGGACAAAGCGGTTACAAGGAGCAAACTCGAGAACAAGTCAACTCTGCAGCATCTGGTGACATGAACACACCCATGATTCTCAATGAACAAATATCTCGGAAGGGCGTTCACATCAGGTACTTGGGTGGCCACACAGCTGTCCACAAACACACGCAGAGGGACGTGGTTGTATACCTTCACAGATGCCTCAACATTAATAACGTCACCCAGGAAGTAAGAGTTTGAAGGCCTCTCATAGGACCAGTCATCTGCAAGAGGGAAGAACTGCTTAGGCACAGCCTCGTTCAGAAGGCAGAAGGTCTAGAGAAACTGCACAAACCAGTCATGAGCTTCAGGGAGAACACCAAGACTTCTTCACCAGCCTCCGTTGAGGCATAAGGGACCCAAGTTGGCTTCAAGGCACTACTGCTGACATTTTGAAACCTGCAGTTCAAGAAGTGACCAATTAAATGGGCTTCCAGTTCCACCACTGCAAGCAATGCCACAAGTCACAAAAGGTCGCTTACCTTTGATAGTGGCATTGAACTCCAATAACTGCACCACCTGCACGGGTAATCGGAGTGCCAGCAAACGCCTCAGGAGTGTAGGTAAGGGCAAAGGTGTAGACAAGCTCATCCTTGGTCATCTATAGGAGACTGACATTGTTACCAAGAGGGTTCTCCGAAAAAGAGAACCCATTCCAAAAGGCATCTTAGCAAGTCATGCCATAACACTTGGTTACCCGAGTAAGCAGTTATTAAGAGTCTTTCCCACTATAAGAGAACCGTCCCATGGATGGTTCCCTGAATCTAGAACGTCGATACCAAAACAAGGGCCCCATTTTTAGTAGGGTTCAATAAATCTAGTAACACTTAACAGCTCTTACCATCAAGACACTGTTGCAGTCCTGCAGTTCATTCTCAAAGAAGAGCACCTTAGAGCCTGGGACCAAACCGACAACAGGACATCCTCCCAGAGTCAGACCAGATGGCTGGATCAGTTCACCATTGCTAAACAAGTCCTGCTGTACCTCCACATGAATCCGGTTCTCACCGCATTGAATAGCTACACTACTGGGGGTCACAGGTTGCCTCAAATGGAAATCCACCGCCATCTCACTCGGCACTTCTGGAACAATGGGAAACCTCCAGTCCAAAGGCTTCACTGGACCCTGCAACACCTGCTTCTCCTGAAGACCAAGAGGCTCTTGTGCAAATCCTCTGTAGTCGAGACTCTGAAACAGAGAGGCCTTCTGCAAAGTGTTCCCGAGCACTTGAGAAGAAACAGGCACTCTGGAAGCTGGATATGATTGATGCTTCTTGCTTTTTGGACTTTGACTGGAACTCAAACTTCCAATAGCATTCTTCAGATCAAACACCACAAGCACAACCAGCACTAACAGACATTGCAAAAGACCCATCCTGACAAACGTTAACACAATACCCACCAGTGCTCGTCTTTGCCATTAAGTACAGCTTTGAATTTAAGCGGCTCCTCCCCTTTCAGCTTGATTGATTACCTTTGGACCTCCAAAGGTCTCTGGGCCTGTAATTAACAAATGAGAACGTTCTGGAATGTCACTAGCCAATGGAAGGCTTGATAAGGATCTGAGATTTTCATCTACACTTATTCACAATTTTACAATTAAAGTTTGAAAGTGTGTTTATGATAGACAAAGAATGTCATTAAAAAAGCGCCTGATATGACTCAAATAATAGAGAATATTCATAAAAATCTCTCTCTCTCTTTTTTAAAGAGTTTTTAGTTTATCATTGGAAAAGATTTGGAAAAATGTAGAATTACATCACTTGCTCCCCAGTGAATGGGTGGCATCAAAACGAAAGTCCAAAGAGCTATTATAAATATCAAAATAATCCACAAGTAATTCACATCAATTACGGTCTTGTGAAGGGAAAGGTTGTCTGTTTATAAGAAACAAATCCATCGTTGAGAAATTCAAATGATTGCTTCCGGCCAAAATATGATCTCATAATCCCAACTAAAGGTGCCATAGAATGCATTGATACAATATTTTAAATGAGATCTACATAAAAAGGTACGTGGCTTGGGTATGGGCAAAAATTCTCTGGAACGGTTTTACATGTCCGTTTACAACCCTGGGATTTGTCCCTAGAATTATTTGGAAGGGTCATGAACAATAATGTTGAGCTCTGCTCTGATTGGCTGTTTCACAGCGCAGATCTCTTCTGTCCAGCGTGAACGATGGCGAGATTAGGCATCCAACCTGATATGTTTGAGCCTGTATCAGACGAAGATAAAGATTTGGAAAGAATGTTTAGCGTCCGCGTGAACGAGTCTTGAGAGAGTTGTCAGTGAAGATGTGGACACAGCCTCTGTGTTGCTTTTATACGCGTTTTCTCTCAATAAGAATTGAATCTCGAGATCCAATGAGAATCACCCAGTTGTCAATGAAGAGGGAGGGACTATCGTTAATTAGCTGGAACCTGTAGAATACAAAAAGACCAAAGGGCAATAGCTTCACTTTGTGTTTAGCTGTTGAACAATGGCTGGAAGTTGGTGTTTGGCTCAGATTTTGGTGGTCTGTGCTTTCTGTCATGCTGTCCCACAGTGGAGTCAATCGCTTCAGAATGCTCAAGCTCTGATGATCCAGCAAACTGACCAGCAGTTTCAGCTCCAGAAGCCAGTTCAACAGCTAACTAACCAGCAGTTTCCACCTCAGAAACCAGTTCAACAGCTAACTAACCAGCAGTTTCTGTTTCAGAAGCCAGTTCCACAACAACCTAAGCCGCAGTTTCCGTTTCAGAAGCCAGTTCCACAACAACCTAAGCCGCAGTTTCCGTTTCAGAAGCCAGTTCCACAACAACCTAAGCCGCAGTTTCCGCTTCAGAAGCCAGTTCCACAACAACCTAAGCCGCAGTTTCCGCTTCAGAAGCCAGTTCCACAACAACCTAAGCCGCAGTTTCCGCTTCAGAAGCCAGTTCCACAACAACCTAAGCCGCAGTTCCCTCTTCAGAAGCCAGTTCCACAACAACCTAAGCCGCAGTTTCCGCTTCAGAAGCCAGTTCAACTTGATAAATGTGCTGTAGCTGATTCTGAGCAGATCCAATGCGGTCTACCTGGGATCAGTGGTGCTGCGTGTGAAGCTATCAACTGCTGCTTTAACGGACAGCAGTGTTTCTATGGGAGGGCAGGTAAGCGTTCTCCATCTTATTCTGTTCGTGTTAAACCGTTTCTCTGAATTTAACCTGCTCTTGTTCTAGTGACTGTCCAGTGTATTAGAGATGGTCAGTTTGTGGTAGTGGTGTCTCGAGACGTTACCTTGCCTCGACTGAGTCTGGATTCGGTTCAACTACTGGGTGGAAACGACCCACCTTGTGCTCCTGTGGGGTCTACACCTTCCTTTGCTATATACCAGTTCCCTGTGACCGCATGTGGCACGAGCGTGATGGTTAGCAGCTGCTACTGGTTTTATTCTGCATCGCTTGGACTGGATGCTGACACCGTTTCTATTGACAGGAGGACGGTGGATATGTGGTGTATGAAAACCGAATGACCTCATCGTATGAAGTGGGGATTGGACCATATGGTTCCATCACAAGGGACAGTCATTTTGAGTAGGTGATCCATGACTTGGTGTGACCACTAATCCCTGATAAATGCTACAAGCTCGCTGTGTGTCGTCCAGGTTTCTCTTCCAGTGTAGATATTCGGGAACTTCTGTGGAAGCTCTGGTTGTGGAGGTCAACTCCGTTCCTCCACCTCCACCAGTAGCCGCTCCTGGACCTCTCAGGGTGGAGCTCAGACTGGCCAATGGCCAATGTGTCACCAAAGGCTGTGCTGAAGGTAAGGTCTTGTCCTGTGTCTGCCTAAAGCCTTTCAAACTGGAGTCCGGTTAAACCCCAGTGTTGTTCCTCAGGGGATGAGGCTTACACGTCCTACTACAGTGACGCTGATTATCCCATCACAAAAGTCCTGCGAGAGCCTGTGTATGTTGAGGTGCACATTATGGAGAGGACTGACCCCAACATTGTCCTGATGCTGGGACGTTGTTGGACTACTTCAACCCCCAGTCCACTCAGTCTCCCCCAGTGGGACCTTCTGATCGACGGGTGAGTGTACAGCCAATCTTCATCCTTTTAGTCTGCTGGGAGACCCTTTCTAACCTTCTCCTTTGTCTTCAGATGCCCTTACCAGGACGACCGCTATCTGACCACACTGGTTCCAGTGACTGGATCGTCTGGTCTTCAGTTCCCAACCCACTACAAGCGCTTTGTTGTGAAGATGTTCACATTTGTAGATCCAGCCTCACTGGCTGCTCTGCAGGAAACCGTATGCCCCCCTTTACTTGAACATTTGTGTATTTACTACTTGTGGATTCTATGACTTGAGCCTCTTTCTTCCCTGTCAGGTCTTCATCCACTGCAGTACAGAGGTGTGCCATCCATCATCTGGCTCTTGTGAGCAAAGCTGCACCAGGAAACGTGAGTTCTTGCTTTCTCTCGACAAGAGGAACTGAGCATTTTAGAAGTGTGTTCTCACTTCTAACACCTCTCTTTCAGGAAGAGACACCCGTATCAAGGCTGTCTCTGGGGAGCAGACTGTGGTTTCTAGTGGAGAAGTTACTCTGGTCATGTAAATCTAGTGTTTTTAATAAACCCTGCAGAACCCCGAGGTATCTCTTTGTCTATTGTTTTGGTTCGACAGAATCCGGGATTACGTGCCTCTTCCCAGTTGTTTTTTCCTCGCACCATTAAACCAAGGCATTCCTTTCTCCATCCTCCAGTTGTTAACCTGGGGCAGCACAAGGTTCCCCTATTTTAATTTGTCTTCCAAACGGTAGTTTGGCTCCCGATATTCACAATATAAAGTTATGTGGATTACTTGCGGCTTTTGTTTTAAATCCAGCTCAAGTTTTAAATGGAAATCAATTCTCGACTGTCTTGAAGCAAACACGAAACCGTGTCAATTGTCCTCAACTCAAAGTAATGCTATTAAAGGGATCCTCCTCCCCAAAATGAAAATGGTGTCACTAATCACTTACCCCCGTGTCGTTCCAAACCTGTAGAAACTTCATTCGTCTTTGGAACACAATTGAACCCCTTACTTGTCACCCCCCCCATTTTCAGCATGGAGACACGAATGACATGCCCAAAATTAAAAGGTTGCTGCTAAGGAGTCTTTCTTACTAGATACATAATCAACATCGGTTCACACAGCTGACACCTCAAAGTTTACTGTTCAGGAATCAGAATTACTTAGACGGTTATAATAGAGATGTATGTAAGCTCAAACATGTCAGTAAAAATATTAAAAACCTATTTAAAAGTGATGTAGGATATGATTTTAGATACATAATGAAGCTAAAGCCACAAGTCTACTAATACTTCATTTTGACATTTCAGAATATAATCTCACAAAGTGTGAATTTTATGAAACCTTTTCTAAGACCGTGTCATGTGTGTTTTTAGAGAAGGCTAGTAAAATTGATTTATGACTCCTGGAATGCAATTATCTCTTGTTTGGACCGGCAAAACTGCCCCATTCATGATTCTATTGTTGTTACAAAACGAGCCTTTCACACATGGGCCAGGTATGACACAAAATCCTGATTCTTCATTTATCATTATTCCAGTATACATTTACCCCACTATTATCAAAAGCCTTACTATAAAATTACAACAAAACATTTTCTTACAACCTTTGACAAAATGATTACAAAATGCATTATGAAGAAGAACTGCACCTGCTATGTAGCTGCATTAGAGCTAACGTTAGCATCAAGCTACATAAGACTATTCATGAAAATTAACCGATTGTTTGTAATAACCTCCTTTTGCGATCACATGTGGAATTTTACTGCTGTAAAAATATGCTATTTATAGCCTTTTACGTCGCTGCACAAGTTAGCATTTCAGATGTACATTTATGTTATAAAAACGCCCAAAATCACATACCATTAACTAACGTAATCGTGTGTTAATTATTTGGATGTTTCATGGGTACAGAGGTTTCTCTGTGTTGTTGTGGTCAGATATCAACACAGATGTGTACAGGAAATGCATCATGGGTAGGATGGGGCGGGATATGATGCACAGTTATGATGGACAAGACACGGGCGAATCCGGTCTCTGTCAGCAGAGAGGTTTGACGTGCTGTGAAAGTAAAACAATCTGGGGCCGGTGACTATCCTTGACAGCAAAGGGGTTAAAGATATTTTGGATGAAAACCGGGAGGCCTGTGACCATCCCATATACTGCCAAGGTCCAGAAAAGCACCATCGGAATTACCCATCTGCCATCAGTGGATGAACCGTAACGTTAGGAAGCGAGGAGAACATATGCTTGTGGCGCGGCTGACACAGAAGAACGTACACAGTCTGACTACTCCGAGGATGCTTTTCTGGACCTTGACAGTGCATTTTACTTGGCAGCCTGTGGGCCAAATCACAAGCCTCCTGGTTTTCATCCAAAATAAGTGGGGTTCCGAAGATGAACGAAGCTCTTATGGGTTCGGAACGACTTGGGGGCAAGTGATGACGATCTTCATTTTGGGGTGGAGTATTCCTTTAGTATTGAAACCGCCCAAGATGTTGCACAAGTGACAAACCAAAAAAGGTCATTCACTGGGAGTCAATTCGTCAATGATTTTTCAGAATTCTAACTGACCTGCTACTGCACAAAAAACCCCTTACGTCAGTACAGGTTCGGCACACCAAATACTAAACTTAAGCGATGCCTGCCGTTTTCCTAAAATGTAAAGCCTATAAATAACCCATCTGAAGGTGGAAAACGTGGTGCCAGTGTTGATACTGGGAGTGCGCTTCTATTGTACATGGATTTAAAAAGCATGAGAGATGTCAACAAAGAGCATTAGGAAACAAATTTAACTGATCAAACCTATTTGGGGGATGCAAGGGGGAAATTAAACTGCTCATTTGAAGTTACCAACACGAAGAAAATCAAGTTCACTGCATAAGATGCACGCAAAAATCTGCAGTGCTTCAAGGAAGTGGACGTTCACGCAGAACTCTTTTGGCACAAGTGCCAATTAACAGAATTCCCTTTACAGCATCATGGGCAATGTATTCCACCTTTACAGTACTCCTAAAAAAGGGAGCTCACAGCAGGTCCCTTTAAAAGGTTTATTAACTTCCCTAACGAGAAAAGGGAGCCTTTCCTTCTGGCAAGAGAATAGGTACAGTAGGACTACTCACTTCCTCGCACAAAATCAATTGGTTAAACTAGACAAGAAAAACAGAAACGAGAATAAGTTTGCTCCCCCACATTTATTGAAGACCAGCTAAAGTCTTCTTGTGCTCTTGAACCACTACAGGACCGAGCGAGGCCTTCCCTTCCCACCGAAGGCCTAGAAAAAGCAGACACCAAAGTTAAGTGCTTGAAGGGTCAAAAACCAAGCTTAAAAGCACCTTCCTACCTCCAAAAGGAGAAGCAGCAGTTCCACCATCAGGACCACATGTTGAGTCACAGCAACCACAAACCTGGTTGTTCCCATCAGCAGCAAGCCACCTGCAATACGAAAAATCAGACATGGCACCTTTAATGTATTCGTAAGTGGCATGAACATACCCATTGGCAAAGGAACAGGATTTGTGGAGCGCGTCACTAGGTGCAGAAGCAAGAGTGGCCTTCAGAACACACGTCATGTAGATCTGCAAGAGACACCACGGGTAAGGGGACACAAACCAAAGCAAATGGGAGAGGTCATTCTCCAACACTCATAATACATACAGAAGGACTGGATCCCCCCTGGAACATGAAGGCCTCCAGCTGGAACCGGATTTTGTCTTCCTGGGATCGAGGCATGAAGCGCGAGCTGGAAGCGGTGACCTTGGCATCCACAAGACATCTAAGGAGTAAAAAGTAGTTGTCAGGGACAAAGCGGTTACAAGGAGCAAACTCGAGAACAAGTCAACTCTGCAGCATCTGGTGACATGAACACACCCATGATTCTCAATGAACAAATATCTCGGAAGGGCGTTCACATCAGGTACTTGGGTGGCCACACAGCTGTCCACAAACACACGCAGAGGGACGTGGTTGTATACCTTCACAGATGCCTCAACATTAATAACGTCACCCAGGAAGTAAGAGTTTGAAGGCCTCTCATAGGACCAGTCATCTGCAAGAGGGAAGAACTGCTTAGGCACAGCCTCGTTCAGAAGGCAGAAGGTCTAGAGAAACTGCACAAACCAGTCATGAGCTTCAGGGAGAACACCAAGACTTCTTCACCAGCCTCCGTTGAGGCATAAGGGACCCAAGTTGGCTTCAAGGCACTACTGCTGACATTTTGAAACCTGCAGTTCAAGAAGTGACCAATTAAATGGGCTTCCAGTTCCACCACTGCAAGCAATGCCACAAGTCACAAAAGGTCGCTTACCTTTGATAGTGGCATTGAACTCCAATAACTGCACCACCTGCACGGGTAATCGGAGTGCCAGCAAACGCCTCAGGAGTGTAGGTAAGGGCAAAGGTGTAGACAAGCTCATCCTTGGTCATCTATAGGAGACTGACGTTGTTACCAAGAGGGTTCTCCGAAAAAGAGAACCCATTCCAAAAGGCATCTTAGCAAGTCATGCCATAACACTTGGTTACCCGAGTAAGCAGTTATTAAGAGTCTTTCCCACTATAAGAGAACCGTCCCATGGATGGTTCCCTGAATCTAGAACGTCGATACCAAAACAAGGGCCCCATTTTTAGTAGGGTTCAATAAATCTACTAGCTCTTACCATCAAGACACTGTTGCAGTCCTGCAGTTCATTCTCAAAGAAGAGCACCTTAGAGCCTGGGACCAAACCGACAACAGGACATCCTCCCAGAGTCAGACCAGATGGCTGGATCAGTTCACCATTGCTAAACAAGTCCTGCTGTACCTCCACATGAATCCGGTTCTCACCGCATTGAATAGCTACACTACTGGGGGTCACAGGTTGCCTCAAATGGAAATCCACCGCCATCTCACTCGGCACTTCTGGAACAATGGGAAACCTCCAGTCCAAAGGCTTCACTGGACCCTGCAACACCTGCTTCTCCTGAAGACCAAGAGGCTCTTGTGCAAATCCTCTGTAGTCGAGACTCTGAAACAGAGAGGCCTTCTGCAAAGTGTTCCCGAGCACTTGAGAAGAAACAGGCACTCTGGAAGCTGGATATGATTGATGCTTCTTGCTTTTTGGACTTTGACTGGAACTCAAACTTCCAATAGCATTCTTCAGATCAAACACCACAAGCACAACCAGCACTAACAGACATTGCAAAAGACCCATCCTGACAAACGTTAACACAATACCCACCAGTGCTCGTCTTTGCCATTAAGTACAGCTTTGAATTTAAGCGGCTCCTCCCCTTTCAGCTTGATTGATTACCTTTGGACCTCCAAAGGTCTCTGGGCCTGTAATTAACAAATGAGAACGTTCTGGAATGTCACTAGCCAATGGAAGGCTTGATAAGGATCTGAGATTTTCATCTACACTTATTCACAATTTTACAATTAAAGTTTGAAAGTGTGTTTATGATAGACAAAGAATGTCATTAAAAAAGCGCCTGATATGACTCAAATAATAGAGAATATTCATAAAAATCTCTCTCTCTCTTTTTTAAAGAGTTTTTAGTTTATCATTGGAAAAGATTTGGAAAAATGTAGAATTACATCACTTGCTCCCCAGTGAATGGGTGGCATCAAAACGAAAGTCCAAAGAGCTATTATAAATATCAAAATAATCCACAAGTAATTCACATCAATTACGGTCTTGTGAAGGGAAAGGTTGTCTGTTTATAAGAAACAAATCCATCGTTGAGAAATTCAAATGATTGCTTCCGGCCAAAATATGATCTCATAATCCCAACTAAAGGTGCCATAGAATGCATTGATACAATATTTTAAATGAGATCTACATAAAAAGGTACGTGGCTTGGGTATGGGCAAAAATTCTCTGGAACGGTTTTACATGTCCGTTTACAACCCTGGGATTTGTCCCTAGAATTATTTGGAAGGGTCATGAACAATAATGTTGAGCTCTGCTCTGATTGGCTGTTTCACAGCGCAGATCTCTTCTGTCCAGCGTGAACGATGGCGAGATTAGGCATCCAACCTGATATGTTTGAGCCTGTATCAGACGAAGATAAAGATTTGGAAAGAATGTTTAGCGTCCGCGTGAACGAGTCTTGAGAGAGTTGTCAGTGAAGATGTGGACACAGCCTCTGTGTTGCTTTTATACGCGTTTTCTCTCAATAAGAATTGAATCTCGAGATCCAATGAGAATCACCCAGTTGTCAATGAAGAGGGAGGGACTATCGTTAATTAGCTGGAACCTGTAGAATACAAAAAGACCAAAGGGCAATAGCTTCACTTTGTGTTTAGCTGTTGAACAATGGCTGGAAGTTGGTGTTTGGCTCAGATTTTGGTGGTCTGTGCTTTCTGTCATGCTGTCCCACAGTGGAGTCAATCGCTTCAGAATGCTCAAGCTCTGATGATCCAGCAAACTGACCAGCAGTTTCAGCTCCAGAAGCCAGTTCAACAGCTAACTAACCAGCAGTTTCCACCTCAGAAACCAGTTCAACAGCTAACTAACCAGCAGTTTCTGTTTCAGAAGCCAGTTCCACAACAACCTAAGCCGCAGTTTCCGTTTCAGAAGCCAGTTCCACAACAACCTAAGCCGCAGTTTCCGTTTCAGAAGCCAGTTCCACAACAACCTAAGCCGCAGTTTCCGCTTCAGAAGCCAGTTCCACAACAACCTAAGCCGCAGTTTCCGCTTCAGAAGCCAGTTCCACAACAACCTAAGCCGCAGTTTCCGCTTCAGAAGCCAGTTCCACAACAACCTAAGCCGCAGTTCCCTCTTCAGAAGCCAGTTCCACAACAACCTAAGCCGCAGTTTCCGCTTCAGAAGCCAGTTCAACTTGATAAATGTGCTGTAGCTGATTCTGAGCAGATCCAATGCGGTCTACCTGGGATCAGTGGTGCTGCGTGTGAAGCTATCAACTGCTGCTTTAACGGACAGCAGTGTTTCTATGGGAGGGCAGGTAAGCGTTCTCCATCTTATTCTGTTCGTGTTAAACCGTTTCTCTGAATTTAACCTGCTCTTGTTCTAGTGACTGTCCAGTGTATTAGAGATGGTCAGTTTGTGGTAGTGGTGTCTCGAGACGTTACCTTGCCTCGACTGAGTCTGGATTCGGTTCAACTACTGGGTGGAAACGACCCACCTTGT
This sequence comes from Carassius gibelio, assembly GCF_023724105.1. Taxonomy (NCBI): domain Eukaryota; kingdom Metazoa; phylum Chordata; class Actinopteri; order Cypriniformes; family Cyprinidae; genus Carassius; species Carassius gibelio. The sequence continues at coordinate 14,995,727 of NC_068392.1, forward strand.
GCTCCTGTGGGGTCTACACCTTCCTTTGCTATATACCAGTTCCCTGTGACCGCATGTGGCACGAGCGTGATGGTTAGCAGCTGCTACTGGTTTTATTCTGCATCGCTTGGACTGGATGCTGACACCGTTTCTATTGACAGGAGGACGGTGGATATGTGGTGTATGAAAACCGAATGACCTCATCGTATGAAGTGGGGATTGGACCATATGGTTCCATCACAAGGGACAGTCATTTTGAGTAGGTGATCCATGACTTGGTGTGACCACTAATCCCTGATAAATGCTACAAGCTCGCTGTGTGTCGTCCAGGTTTCTCTTCCAGTGTAGATATTCGGGAACTTCTGTGGAAGCTCTGGTTGTGGAGGTCAACTCCGTTCCTCCACCTCCACCAGTAGCCGCTCCTGGACCTCTCAGGGTGGAGCTCAGACTGGCCAATGGCCAATGTGTCACCAAAGGCTGTGCTGAAGGTAAGGTCTTGTCCTGTGTCTGCCTAAAGCCTTTCAAACTGGAGTCCGGTTAAACCCCAGTGTTGTTCCTCAGGGGATGAGGCTTACACGTCCTACTACAGTGACGCTGATTATCCCATCACAAAAGTCCTGCGAGAGCCTGTGTATGTTGAGGTGCACATTATGGAGAGGACTGACCCCAACATTGTCCTGATGCTGGGACGTTGTTGGACTACTTCAACCCCCAGTCCACTCAGTCTCCCCCAGTGGGACCTTCTGATCGACGGGTGAGTGTACAGCCAATCTTCATCCTTTTAGTCTGCTGGGAGACCCTTTCTAACCTTCTCCTTTGTCTTCAGATGCCCTTACCAGGACGACCGCTATCTGACCACACTGGTTCCAGTGACTGGATCGTCTGGTCTTCAGTTCCCAACCCACTACAAGCGCTTTGTTGTGAAGATGTTCACATTTGTAGATCCAGCCTCACTGGCTGCTCTGCAGGAAACCGTATGCCCCCCTTTACTTGAACATTTGTGTATTTACTACTTGTGGATTCTATGACTTGAGCCTCTTTCTTCCCTGTCAGGTCTTCATCCACTGCAGTACAGAGGTGTGCCATCCATCATCTGGCTCTTGTGAGCAAAGCTGCACCAGGAAACGTGAGTTCTTGCTTTCTCTCGACAAGAGGAACTGAGCATTTTAGAAGTGTGTTCTCACTTCTAACACCTCTCTTTCAGGAAGAGACACCCGTATCAAGGCTGTCTCTGGGGAGCAGACTGTGGTTTCTAGTGGAGAAGTTACTCTGGTCATGTAAATCTAGTGTTTTTAATAAACCCTGCAGAACCCCGAGGTATCTCTTTGTCTATTGTTTTGGTTCGACAGAATCCGGGATTACGTGCCTCTTCCCAGTTGTTTTTTCCTCGCACCATTAAACCAAGGCATTCCTTTCTCCATCCTCCAGTTGTTAACCTGGGGCAGCACAAGGTTCCCCTATTTTAATTTGTCTTCCAAACGGTAGTTTGGCTCCCGATATTCACAATATAAAGTTATGTGGATTACTTGCGGCTTTTGTTTTAAATCCAGCTCAAGTTTTAAATGGAAATCAATTCTCGACTGTCTTGAAGCAAACACGAAACCGTGTCAATTGTCCTCAACTCAAAGTAATGCTATTAAAGGGATCCTCCTCCCCAAAATGAAAATGGTGTCACTAATCACTTACCCCCGTGTCGTTCCAAACCTGTAGAAACTTCATTCGTCTTTGGAACACAATTGAACCCCTTACTTGTCACCCCCCCCATTTTCAGCATGGAGACACGAATGACATGCCCAAAATTAAAAGGTTGCTGCTAAGGAGTCTTTCTTACTAGATACATAATCAACATCGGTTCACACAGCTGACACCTCAAAGTTTACTGTTCAGGAATCAGAATTACTTAGACGGTTATAATAGAGATGTATGTAAGCTCAAACATGTCAGTAAAAATATTAAAAACCTATTTAAAAGTGATGTAGGATATGATTTTAGATACATAATGAAGCTAAAGCCACAAGTCTACTAATACTTCATTTTGACATTTCAGAATATAATCTCACAAAGTGTGAATTTTATGAAACCTTTTCTAAGACCGTGTCATGTGTGTTTTTAGAGAAGGCTAGTAAAATTGATTTATGACTCCTGGAATGCAATTATCTCTTGTTTGGACCGGCAAAACTGCCCCATTCATGATTCTATTGTTGTTACAAAACGAGCCTTTCACACATGGGCCAGGTATGACACAAAATCCTGATTCTTCATTTATCATTATTCCAGTATACATTTACCCCACTATTATCAAAAGCCTTACTATAAAATTACAACAAAACATTTTCTTACAACCTTTGACAAAATGATTACAAAATGCATTATGAAGAAGAACTGCACCTGCTATGTAGCTGCATTAGAGCTAACGTTAGCATCAAGCTACATAAGACTATTCATGAAAATTAACCGATTGTTTGTAATAACCTCCTTTTGCGATCACATGTGGAATTTTACTGCTGTAAAAATATGCTATTTATAGCCTTTTACGTCGCTGCACAAGTTAGCATTTCAGATGTACATTTATGTTATAAAAACGCCCAAAATCACATACCATTAACTAACGTAATCGTGTGTTAATTATTTGGATGTTTCATGGGTACAGAGGTTTCTCTGTGTTGTTGTGGTCAGATATCAACACAGATGTGTACAGGAAATGCATCATGGGTAGGATGGGGCGGGATATGATGCACAGTTATGATGGACAAGACACGGGCGAATCCGGTCTCTGTCAGCAGAGAGGTTTGACGTGCTGTGAAAGTAAAACAATCTGGGGCCGGTGACTATCCTTGACAGCAAAGGGGTTAAAGATATTTTGGATGAAAACCGGGAGGCCTGTGACCATCCCATATACTGCCAAGGTCCAGAAAAGCACCATCGGAATTACCCATCTGCCATCAGTGGATGAACCGTAACGTTAGGAAGCGAGGAGAACATATGCTTGTGGCGCGGCTGACACAGAAGAACGTACACAGTCTGACTACTCCGAGGATGCTTTTCTGGACCTTGACAGTGCATTTTACTTGGCAGCCTGTGGGCCAAATCACAAGCCTCCTGGTTTTCATCCAAAATAAGTGGGGTTCCGAAGATGAACGAAGCGCTTATGGGTTCGGAACGACTTGGGGGCAAGTGATGACGATCTTCATTTTGGGGTGGAGTATCCCTTTAGTATTGAAACCGCCCAAGATGTTGCACAAGTGACAAACCAAAAAAGGTCATTCACTGGGAGTCAATTCGTCAATGATTTTTCAGAATTCTAACTGACCTGCTACTGCACAAAAAACCCCTTACGTCAGTACAGGTTCGGCACACCAAATACTAAACTTAAGCGATGCCTGCCGTTTTCCTAAAATGTAAAGCCTATAAATAACCCATCTGAAGGTGGAAAACGTGGTGCCAGTGTTGATACTGGGAGTGCGCTTCTATTGTACATGGATTTAAAAAGCATGAGAGATGTCAACAAAGAGCATTAGGAAACAAATTTAACTGATCAAACCTATTTGGGGGATGCAAGGGGGAAATTAAACTGCTCATTTGAAGTTACCAACACGAAGAAAATCAAGTTCACTGCATAAGATGCACGCAAAAATCTGCAGTGCTTCAAGGAAGTGGACGTTCACGCAGAACTCTTTTGGCACAAGTGCCAATTAACAGAATTCCCTTTACAGCATCATGGGCAATGTATTCCACCTTTACAGTACTCCTAAAAAAGGGAGCTCACAGCAGGTCCCTTTAAAAAGGTTTATTAACTTCCCTAACGAGAAAAGGGAGCCTTTCCTTCTGGCAAGAGAATAGGTACAGTAGGACTACTCACTTCCTCGCACAAAATCAATTGGTTAAACTAGACAAGAAAAACAGAAACGAGAATAAGTTTGCTCCCCCACATTTATTGAAGACCAGCTAAAGTCTTCTTGTGCTCTTGAACCACTACAGGACCGAGCGAGGCCTTCCCTTCCCACCGAAGGCCTAGAAAAAGCAGACACCAAAGTTAAGTGCTTGAAGGGTCAAAAACCAAGCTTAAAAGCACCTTCCTACCTCCAAAAGGAGAAGCAGCAGTTCCACCATCAGGACCACATGTTGAGTCACAGCAACCACAAACCTGGTTGTTCCCATCAGCAGCAAGCCACCTGCAATACGAAAAATCAGACATGGCACCTTTAATGTATTCGTAAGTGGCATGAACATACCCATTGGCAAAGGAACAGGATTTGTGGAGCGCGTCACTAGGTGCAGAAGCAAGAGTGGCCTTCAGAACACACGTCATGTAGATCTGCAAGAGACACCACGGGTAAGGGGACACAAACCAAAGCAAATGGGAGAGGTCATTCTCCAACACTCATAATACATACAGAAGGACTGGATCCCCCCTGGAACATGAAGGCCTCCAGCTGGAACCGGATTTTGTCTTCCTGGGATCGAGGCATGAAGCGCGAGCTGGAAGCGGTGACCTTGGCATCCACAAGACATCTAAGGAGTAAAAAGTAGTTGTCAGGGACAAAGCGGTTACAAGGAGCAAACTCGAGAACAAGTCAACTCTGCAGCATCTGGTGACATGAACACACCCATGATTCTCAATGAACAAATATCTCGGAAGGGCGTTCACATCAGGTACTTGGGTGGCCACACAGCTGTCCACAAACACACGCAGAGGGACGTGGTTGTATACCTTCACAGATGCCTCAACATTAATAACGTCACCCAGGAAGTAAGAGTTTGAAGGCCTCTCATAGGACCAGTCATCTGCAAGAGGGAAGAACTGCTTAGGCACAGCCTCGTTCAGAAGGCAGAAGGTCTAGAGAAACTGCACAAACCAGTCATGAGCTTCAGGGAGAACACCAAGACTTCTTCACCAGCCTCCGTTGAGGCATAAGGGACCCAAGTTGGCTTCAAGGCACTACTGCTGACATTTTGAAACCTGCAGTTCAAGAAGTGACCAATTAAATGGGCTTCCAGTTCCACCACTGCAAGCAATGCCACAAGTCACAAAAGGTCGCTTACCTTTGATAGTGGCATTGAACTCCAATAACTGCACCACCTGCACGGGTAATCGGAGTGCCAGCAAACGCCTCAGGAGTGTAGGTAAGGGCAAAGGTGTAGACAAGCTCATCCTTGGTCATCTATAGGAGACTGACGTTGTTACCAAGAGGGTTCTCCGAAAAAGAGAACCCATTCCAAAAGGCATCTTAGCAAGTCATGCCATAACACTTGGTTACCCGAGTAAGCAGTTATTAAGAGTCTTTCCCACTATAAGAGAACCGTCCCATGGATGGTTCCCTGAATCTAGAACGTCGATACCAAAACAAGGGCCCCATTTTTAGTAGGGTTCAATAAATCTACTAGCTCTTACCATCAAGACACTGTTGCAGTCCTGCAGTTCATTCTCAAAGAAGAGCACCTTAGAGCCTGGGACCAAACCGACAACAGGACATCCTCCCAGAGTCAGACCAGATGGCTGGATCAGTTCACCATTGCTAAACAAGTCCTGCTGTACCTCCACATGAATCCGGTTCTCACCGCATTGAATAGCTACACTACTGGGGGTCACAGGTTGCCTCAAATGGAAATCCACCGCCATCTCACTCGGCACTTCTGGAACAATGGGAAACCTCCAGTCCAAAGGCTTCACTGGACCCTGCAACACCTGCTTCTCCTGAAGACCAAGAGGCTCTTGTGCAAATCCTCTGTAGTCGAGACTCTGAAACAGAGAGGCCTTCTGCAAAGTGTTCCCGAGCACTTGAGAAGAAACAGGCACTCTGGAAGCTGGATATGATTGATGCTTCTTGCTTTTTGGACTTTGACTGGAACTCAAACTTCCAATAGCATTCTTCAGATCAAACACCACAAGCACAACCAGCACTAACAGACATTGCAAAAGACCCATCCTGACAAACGTTAACACAATACCCACCAGTGCTCGTCTTTGCCATTAAGTACAGCTTTGAATTTAAGCGGCTCCTCCCCTTTCAGCTTGATTGATTACCTTTGGACCTCCAAAGGTCTCTGGGCCTGTAATTAACAAATGAGAACGTTCTGGAATGTCACTAGCCAATGGAAGGCTTGATAAGGATCTGAGATTTTCATCTACACTTATTCACAATTTTACAATTAAAGTTTGAAAGTGTGTTTATGATAGACAAAGAATGTCATTAAAAAAGCGCCTGATATGACTCAAATAATAGAGAATATTCATAAAAATCTCTCTCTCTCTTTTTTAAAGAGTTTTTAGTTTATCATTGGAAAAGATTTGGAAAAATGTAGAATTACATCACTTGCTCCCCAGTGAATGGGTGGCATCAAAACGAAAGTCCAAAGAGCTATTATAAATATCAAAATAATCCACAAGTAATTCACATCAATTACGGTCTTGTGAAGGGAAAGGTTGTCTGTTTATAAGAAACAAATCCATCGTTGAGAAATTCAAATGATTGCTTCCGGCCAAAATATGATCTCATAATCCCAACTAAAGGTGCCATAGAATGCATTGATACAATATTTTAAATGAGATCTACATAAAAAGGTACGTGGCTTGGGTATGGGCAAAAATTCTCTGGAACGGTTTTACATGTCCGTTTACAACCCTGGGATTTGTCCCTAGAATTATTTGGAAGGGTCATGAACAATAATGTTGAGCTCTGCTCTGATTGGCTGTTTCACAGCGCAGATCTCTTCTGTCCAGCGTGAACGATGGCGAGATTAGGCATCCAACCTGATATGTTTGAGCCTGTATCAGACGAAGATAAAGATTTGGAAAGAATGTTTAGCGTCCGCGTGAACGAGTCTTGAGAGAGTTGTCAGTGAAGATGTGGACACAGCCTCTGTGTTGCTTTTATACGCGTTTTCTCTCAATAAGAATTGAATCTCGAGATCCAATGAGAATCACCCAGTTGTCAATGAAGAGGGAGGGACTATCGTTAATTAGCTGGAACCTGTAGAATACAAAAAGACCAAAGGGCAATAGCTTCACTTTGTGTTTAGCTGTTGAACAATGGCTGGAAGTTGGTGTTTGGCTCAGATTTTGGTGGTCTGTGCTTTCTGTCATGCTGTCCCACAGTGGAGTCAATCGCTTCAGAATGCTCAAGCTCTGATGATCCAGCAAACTGACCAGCAGTTTCAGCTCCAGAAGCCAGTTCAACAGCTAACTAACCAGCAGTTTCCACCTCAGAAACCAGTTCAACAGCTAACTAACCAGCAGTTTCTGTTTCAGAAGCCAGTTCCACAACAACCTAAGCCGCAGTTTCCGTTTCAGAAGCCAGTTCCACAACAACCTAAGCCGCAGTTTCCGTTTCAGAAGCCAGTTCCACAACAACCTAAGCCGCAGTTTCCGCTTCAGAAGCCAGTTCCACAACAACCTAAGCCGCAGTTTCCGCTTCAGAAGCCAGTTCCACAACAACCTAAGCTGCAGTTTCCGCTTCAGAAGCCAGTTCCACAACAACCTAAGCCGCAGTTCCCTCTTCAGAAGCCAGTTCCACAACAACCTAAGCCGCAGTTTCCGCTTCAGAAGCCAGTTCAACTTGATAAATGTGCTGTAGCTGATTCTGAGCAGATCCAATGCGGTCTACCTGGGATCAGTGGTGCTGCGTGTGAAGCTATCAACTGCTGCTTTAACGGACAGCAGTGTTTCTATGGGAGGGCAGGTAAGCGTTCTCCATCTTATTCTGTTCGTGTTAAACCGTTTCTCTGAATTTAACCTGCTCTTGTTCTAGTGACTGTCCAGTGTATTAGAGATGGTCAGTTTGTGGTAGTGGTGTCTCGAGACGTTACCTTGCCTCGACTGAGTCTGGATTCGGTTCAACTACTGGGTGGAAACGACCCACCTTGTGCTCCTGTGGGGTCTACACCTTCCTTTGCTATATACCAGTTCCCTGTGACCGCATGTGGCACGAGCGTGATGGTTAGCAGCTGCTACTGGTTTTATTCTGCATCGCTTGGACTGGATGCTGACACCGTTTCTATTGACAGGAGGACGGTGGATATGTGGTGTATGAAAACCGAATGACCTCATCGTATGAAGTGGGGATTGGACCATATGGTTCCATCACAAGGGACAGTCATTTTGAGTAGGTGATCCATGACTTGGTGTGACCACTAATCCCTGATAAATGCTACAAGCTCGCTGTGTGTCGTCCAGGTTTCTCTTCCAGTGTAGATATTCGGGAACTTCTGTGGAAGCTCTGGTTGTGGAGGTCAACTCCGTTCCTCCACCTCCACCAGTAGCCGCTCCTGGACCTCTCAGGGTGGAGCTCAGACTGGCCAATGGCCAATGTGTCACCAAAGGCTGTGCTGAAGGTAAGGTCTTGTCCTGTGTCTGCCTAAAGCCTTTCAAACTGGAGTCCGGTTAAACCCCAGTGTTGTTCCTCAGGGGATGAGGCCTACACGTCCTACTACAGTGACGCTGATTATCCCATCACAAAAGTCCTGCGAGAGCCTGTGTATGTTGAGGTGCACATTATGGAGAGGACTGACCCCAACATTGTCCTGATGCTGGGACGTTGTTGGACTACTTCAACCCCCAGTCCACTCAGTCTCCCCCAGTGGGACCTTCTGATCGACGGGTGAGTGTACAGCCAATCTTCATCCTTTTAGTCTGCTGGGAGACCCTTTCTAACCTTCTCCTTTGTCTTCAGATGCCCTTACCAGGACGACCGCTATCTGACCACACTGGTTCCAGTGACTGGATCGTCTGGTCTTCAGTTCCCAACCCACTACAAGCGCTTTGTTGTGAAGATGTTCACATTTGTAGATCCAGCCTCACTGGCTGCTCTGCAGGAAACCGTATGCCCCCCTTTACTTGAACATTTGTGTATTTACTACTTGTGGATTCTATGACTTGAGCCTCTTTCTTCCCTGTCAGGTCTTCATCCACTGCAGTACAGAGGTGTGCCATCCATCATCTGGCTCTTGTGAGCAAAGCTGCACCAGGAAACGTGAGTTCTTGCTTTCTCTCGACAAGAGGAACTGAGCATTTTAGAAGTGTGTTCTCACTTCTAACACCTCTCTTTCAGGAAGAGACACCCGTATCAAGGCTGTCTCTGGGGAGCAGACTGTGGTTTCTAGTGGAGAAGTTACTCTGGTCATGTAAATCTAGTGTTTTTAATAAACCCTGCAGAACCCCGAGGTATCTCTTTGTCTATTGTTTTGGTTCGACAGAATCCGGGATTACGTGCCTCTTCCCAGTTGTTTTTTCCTCGCACCATTAAACCAAGGCATTCCTTTCTCCATCCTCCAGTTGTTAACCTGGGGCAGCACAAGGTTCCCCTATTTTAATTTGTCTTCCAAACGGTAGTTTGGCTCCCGATATTCACAATATAAAGTTATGTGGATTACTTGCGGCTTTTGTTTTAAATCCAGCTCAAGTTTTAAATGGAAATCAATTCTCGACTGTCTTGAAGCAAACACGAAACCGTGTCAATTGTCCTCAACTCAAAGTAATGCTATTAAAGGGATCCTCCTCCCCAAAATGAAAATGGTGTCACTAATCACTTACCCCCGTGTCGTTCCAAACCTGTAGAAACTTCATTCGTCTTTGGAACACAATTGAACCCCTTACTTGTCACCCCCCCCATTTTCAGCATGGAGACACGAATGACATGCCCAAAATTAAAAGGTTGCTGCTAAGGAGTCTTTCTTACTAGATACATAATCAACATCGGTTCACACAGCTGACACCTCAAAGTTTACTGTTCAGGAATCAGAATTACTTAGACGGTTATAATAGAGATGTATGTAAGCTCAAACATGTCAGTAAAAATATTAAAAACCTATTTAAAAGTGATGTAGGATATGATTTTAGATACATAATGAAGCTAAAGCCACAAGTCTACTAATACTTCATTTTGACATTTCAGAATATAATCTCACAAAGTGTGAATTTTATGAAACCTTTTCTAAGACCGTGTCATGTGTGTTTTTAGAGAAGGCTAGTAAAATTGATTTATGACTCCTGGAATGCAATTATCTCTTGTTTGGACCGGCAAAACTGCCCCATTCATGATTCTATTGTTGTTACAAAACGAGCCTTTCACACATGGGCCAGGTATGACACAAAATCCTGATTCTTCATTTATCATTATTCCAGTATACATTTACCCCACTATTATCAAAAGCCTTACTATAAAATTACAACAAAACATTTTCTTACAACCTTTGACAAAATGATTACAAAATGCATTATGAAGAAGAACTGCACCTGCTATGTAGCTGCATTAGAGCTAACGTTAGCATCAAGCTACATAAGACTATTCATGAAAATTAACCGATTGTTTGTAATAACCTCCTTTTGCGATCACATGTGGAATTTTACTGCTGTAAAAATATGCTATTTATAGCCTTTTACGTCGCTGCACAAGTTAGCATTTCAGATGTACATTTATGTTATAAAAACGCCCAAAATCACATACCATTAACTAACGTAATCGTGTGTTAATTATTTGGATGTTTCATGGGTACAGAGGTTTCTCTGTGTTGTTGTGGTCAGATATCAACACAGATGTGTACAGGAAATGCATCATGGGTAGGATGGGGCGGGATATGATGCACAGTTATGATGGACAAGACACGGGCGAATCCGGTCTCTGTCAGCAGAGAGGTTTGACGTGCTGTGAAAGTAAAACAATCTGGGGCCGGTGACTATCCTTGACAGCAAAGGGGTTAAAGATATTTTGGATGAAAACCGGGAGGCCTGTGACCATCCCATATACTGCCAAGGTCCAGAAAAGCACCATCGGAATTACCCATCTGCCATCAGTGGATGAACCGTAACGTTAGGAAGCGAGGAGAACATATGCTTGTGGCGCGGCTGACACAGAAGAACGTACACAGTCTGACTACTCCGAGGATGCTTTTCTGGACCTTGACAGTGCATTTTACTTGGCAGCCTGTGGGCCAAATCACAAGCCTCCTGGTTTTCATCCAAAATAAGTGGGGTTCCGAAGATGAACGAAGCTCTTATGGGTTCGGAACGACTTGGGGGCAAGTGATGACGATCTTCATTTTGGGGTGGAGTATTCCTTTAGTATTGAAACCGCCCAAGATGTTGCACAAGTGACAAACCAAAAAAGGTCATTCACTGGGAGTCAATTCGTCAATGATTTTTCAGAATTCTAACTGACCTGCTACTGCACAAAAAACCCCTTACGTCAGTACAGGTTCGGCACACCAAATACTAAACTTAAGCGATGCCTGCCGTTTTCCTAAAATGTAAAGCCTATAAATAACCCATCTGAAGGTGGAAAACGTGGTGCCAGTGTTGATACTGGGAGTGCGCTTCTATTGTACATGGATTTAAAAAGCATGAGAGATGTCAACAAAGAGCATTAGGAAACAAATTTAACTGATCAAACCTATTTGGGGGATGCAAGGGGGAAATTAAACTGCTCATTTGAAGTTACCAACACGAAGAAAATCAAGTTCACTGCATAAGATGCACGCAAAAATCTGCAGTGCTTCAAGGAAGTGGACGTTCACGCAGAACTCTTTTGGCACAAGTGCCAATTAACAGAATTCCCTTTACAGCATCATGGGCAATGTATTCCACCTTTACAGTACTCCTAAAAAAGGGAGCTCACAGCAGGTCCCTTTAAAAGGTTTATTAACTTCCCTAACGAGAAAAGGGAGCCTTTCCTTCTGGCAAGAGAATAGGTACAGTAGGACTACTCACTTCCTCGCACAAAATCAATTGGTTAAACTAGACAAGAAAAACAGAAACGAGAATAAGTTTGCTCCCCCACATTTATTGAAGACCAGCTAAAGTCTTCTTGTGCTCTTGAACCACTACAGGACCGAGCGAGGCCTTCCCTTCCCACCGAAGGCCTAGAAAAAGCAGACACCAAAGTTAAGTGCTTGAAGGGTCAAAAACCAAGCTTAAAAGCACCTTCCTACCTCCAAAAGGAGAAGCAGCAGTTCCACCATCAGGACCACATGTTGAGTCACAGCAACCACAAACCTGGTTGTTCCCATCAGCAGCAAGCCACCTGCAATACGAAAAATCAGACATGGCACCTTTAATGTATTCGTAAGTGGCATGAACATACCCATTGGCAAAGGAACAGGATTTGTGGAGCGCGTCACTAGGTGCAGAAGCAAGAGTGGCCTTCAGAACACACGTCATGTAGATCTGCAAGAGACACCACGGGTAAGGGGACACAAACCAAAGCAAATGGGAGAGGTCATTCTCCAACACTCATAATACATACAGAAGGACTGGATCCCCCCTGGAACATGAAGGCCTCCAGCTGGAACCGGATTTTGTCTTCCTGGGATCGAGGCATGAAGCGCGAGCTGGAAGCGGTGACCTTGGCATCCACAAGACATCTAAGGAGTAAAAAGTAGTTGTCAGGGACAAAGCGGTTACAAGGAGCAAACTCGAGAACAAGTCAACTCTGCAGCATCTGGTGACATGAACACACCCATGATTCTCAATGAACAAATATCTCGGAAGGGCGTTCACATCAGGTACTTGGGTGGCCACACAGCTGTCCACAAACACACGCAGAGGGACGTGGTTGTATACCTTCACAGATGCCTCAACATTAATAACGTCACCCAGGAAGTAAGAGTTTGAAGGCCTCTCATAGGACCAGTCATCTGCAAGAGGGAAGAACTGCTTAGGCACAGCCTCGTTCAGAAGGCAGAAGGTCTAGAGAAACTGCACAAACCAGTCATGAGCTTCAGGGAGAACACCAAGACTTCTTCACCAGCCTCCGTTGAGGCATAAGGGACCCAAGTTGGCTTCAAGGCACTACTGCTGACATTTTGAAACCTGCAGTTCAAGAAGTGACCAATTAAATGGGCTTCCAGTTCCACCACTGCAAGCAATGCCACAAGTCACAAAAGGTCGCTTACCTTTGATAGTGGCATTGAACTCCAATAACTGCACCACCTGCACGGGTAATCGGAGTGCCAGCAAACGCCTCAGGAGTGTAGGTAAGGGCAAAGGTGTAGACAAGCTCATCCTTGGTCATCTATAGGAGACTGACGTTGTTACCAAGAGGGTTCTCCGAAAAAGAGAACCCATTCCAAAAGGCATCTTAGCAAGTCATGCCATAACACTTGGTTACCCGAGTAAGCAGTTATTAAGAGTCTTTCCCACTATAAGAGAACCGTCCCATGGATGGTTCCCTGAATCTAGAACGTCGATACCAAAACAAGGGCCCCATTTTTAGTAGGGTTCAATAAATCTACTAGCTCTTACCATCAAGACACTGTTGCAGTCCTGCAGTTCATTCTCAAAGAAGAGCACCTTAGAGCCTGGGACCAAACCGACAACAGGACATCCTCCCAGAGTCAGACCAGATGGCTGGATCAGTTCACCATTGCTAAACAAGTCCTGCTGTACCTCCACATGAATCCGGTTCTCACCGCATTGAATAGCTACACTACTGGGGGTCACAGGTTGCCTCAAATGGAAATCCACCGCCATCTCACTCGGCACTTCTGGAACAATGGGAAACCTCCAGTCCAAAGGCTTCACTGGACCCTGCAACACCTGCTTCTCCTGAAGACCAAGAGGCTCTTGTGCAAATCCTCTGTAGTCGAGACTCTGAAACAGAGAGGCCTTCTGCAAAGTGTTCCCGAGCACTTGAGAAGAAACAGGCACTCTGGAAGCTGGATATGATTGATGCTTCTTGCTTTTTGGACTTTGACTGGAACTCAAACTTCCAATAGCATTCTTCAGATCAAACACCACAAGCACAACCAGCACTAACAGACATTGCAAAAGACCCATCCTGACAAACGTTAACACAATACCCACCAGTGCTCGTCTTTGCCATTAAGTACAGCTTTGAATTTAAGCGGCTCCTCCCCTTTCAGCTTGATTGATTACCTTTGGACCTCCAAAGGTCTCTGGGCCTGTAATTAACAAATGAGAACGTTCTGGAATGTCACTAGCCAATGGAAGGCTTGATAAGGATCTGAGATTTTCATCTACACTTATTCACAATTTTACAATTAAAGTTTGAAAGTGTGTTTATGATAGACAAAGAATGTCATTAAAAAAGCGCCTGATATGACTCAAATAATAGAGAATATTCATAAAAATCTCTCTCTCTCTTTTTTAAAGAGTTTTTAGTTTATTATTGGAAAAGATTTGGAAAAATGTAGAATTACATCACTTGCTCCCCAGTGAATGGGTGGCATCAAAACGAAAGTCCAAAGAGCTATTATAAATATCAAAATAATCCACAAGTAATTCACATCAATTACGGTCTTGTGAAGGGAAAGGTTGTCTGTTTATAAGAAACAAATCCATCGTTGAGAAATTCAAATGATTGCTTCCGGCCAAAATATGATCTCATAATCCCAACTAAAGGTGCCATAGAATGCATTGATACAATATTTTAAATTAGATCTACATAAAAAGGTACGTGGCTTGGGTATGGGCAAAAATTCTCTGGAACGGTTTTACATGTCTGTTTACAACCCTGGGATTTGTCCCTAGAATTATTTGGAAGGGTCATGAACAATAATGTTGAGCTCTGCTCTGATTGGCTGTTTCACAGCGCAGATCTCTTCTGTCCAGCGTGAACGATGGCGAGATTAGGCATCCAACCTGATATGTTTGAGCCTGTATCAGACGAAGATAAAGATTTGGAAAGAATGTTTAGCGTCCGCGTGAACGAGTCTTGAGAGAGTTGTCAGTGAAGATGTGGACACAGCCTCTGTGTTGCTTTTATACGCGTTTTCTCTCAATAAGAATTGAATCTCGAGATCCAATGAGAATCACCCAGTTGTCAATGAAGAGGGAGGGACTATCGTTAATTAGCTGGAACCTGTAGAATACAAAAAGACCAAAGGGCAATAGCTTCACTTTGTGTTTAGCTGTTGAACAATGGCTGGAAGTTGGTGTTTGGCTCAGATTTTGGTGGTCTGTGCTTTCTGTCATGCTGTCCCACAGTGGAGTCAATCGCTTCAGAATGCTCAAGCTCTGATGATCCAGCAAACTGACCAGCAGTTTCAGCTCCAGAAGCCAGTTCAACAGCTAACTAACCAGCAGTTTCCACCTCAGAAACCAGTTCAACAGCTAACTAACCAGCAGTTTCTGTTTCAGAAGCCAGTTCCACAACAACCTAAGCCGCAGTTTCCGTTTCAGAAGCCAGTTCCACAACAACCTAAGCCGCAGTTTCCGTTTCAGAAGCCAGTTCCACAACAACCTAAGCCGCAGTTTCCGTTTCAGAAGCCAGTTCCACAACAACCTAAGCCGCAGTTTCCGCTTCAGAAGCCAGTTCCACAACAACCTAAGCCACAGTTTCCGCTTCAGAAGCCAGTTCCACAACAACCTAAGCAGCAGTTCCCTCTTCAGAAGCCAGTTCCACAACAACCTAAGCCGCAGTTTCCGCTTCAGAAGCCAGTTCAACTTGATAAATGTGCTGTAGCTGATTCTGAGCAGATCCAATGCGGTCTACCTGGGATCAGTGGTGCTGCGTGTGAAGCTATCAACTGCTGCTTTAACGGACAGCAGTGTTTCTATGGGAGGGCAGGTAAGCGTTCTCCATCTTATTCTGTTCGTGTTAAACCGTTTCTCTGAATTTAACCTGCTCTTGTTCTAGTGACTGTCCAGTGTATTAGAGATGGTCAGTTTGTGGTAGTGGTGTCTCGAGACGTTACCTTGCCTCGACTGAGTCTGGATTCGGTTCAACTACTGGGTGGAAACGACCCACCTTGTGCTCCTGTGGGGTCTACACCTTCCTTTGCTATATACCAGTTCCCTGTGACCGCATGTGGCACGAGCGTGATGGTTAGCAGCTGCTACTGGTTTTATTCTGCATCGCTTGGACTGGATGCTGACACCGTTTCTATTGACAGGAGGACGGTGGATATGTGGTGTATGAAAACCGAATGACCTCATCGTATGAAGTGGGGATTGGACCATATGGTTCCATCACAAGGGACAGTCATTTTGAGTAGGTGATCCATGACTTGGTGTGACCACTAATCCCTGATAAATGCTACAAGCTCGCTGTGTGTCGTCCAGGTTTCTCTTCCAGTGTAGATATTCGGGAACTTCTGTGGAAGCTCTGGTTGTGGAGGTCAACTCCGTTCCTCCACCTCCACCAGTAGCCGCTCCTGGACCTCTCAGGGTGGAGCTCAGACTGGCCAATGGCCAATGTGTCACCAAAGGCTGTGCTGAAGGTAAGGTCTTGTCCTGTGTCTGCCTAAAGCCTTTCAAACTGGAGTCCGGTTAAACCCCAGTGTTGTTCCTCAGGGGATGAGGCCTACACGTCCTACTACAGTGACGCTGATTATCCCATCACAAAAGTCCTGCGAGAGCCTGTGTATGTTGAGGTGCACATTATGGAGAGGACTGACCCCAACATTGTCCTGATGCTGGGACGTTGTTGGACTACTTCAACCCCCAGTCCACTCAGTCTCCCCCAGTGGGACCTTCTGATCGACGGGTGAGTGTACAGCCAATCTTCATCCTTTTAGTCTGCTGGGAGACCCTTTCTAACCTTCTCCTTTGTCTTCAGATGCCCTTACCAGGACGACCGCTATCTGACCACACTGGTTCCAGTGACTGGATCGTCTGGTCTTCAGTTCCCAACCCACTACAAGCGCTTTGTTGTGAAGATGTTCACATTTGTAGATCCAGCCTCACTGGCTGCTCTGCAGGAAACCGTATGCCCCCCTTTACTTGAACATTTGTGTATTTACTACTTGTGGATTCTATGACTTGAGCCTCTTTCTTCCCTGTCAGGTCTTCATCCACTGCAGTACAGAGGTGTGCCATCCATCATCTGGCTCTTGTGAGCAAAGCTGCACCAGGAAACGTGAGTTCTTGCTTTCTCTCGACAAGAGGAACTGAGCATTTTAGAAGTGCGTTCTCACTTCTAACACCTCTCTTTCAGGAAGAGACACCCGTATCAAGGCTGTCTCTGGGGAGCAGACTGTGGTTTCTAGTGGAGAAGTTACTCTGGTCATGTAAATCTAGTGTTTTTAATAAACCCTGCAGAACCCCGAGGTATCTCTTTGTCTATTGTTTTGGTTCGACAGAATCCGGGATTACGTGCCTCTTCCCAGTTGTTTTTTCCTCGCACCATTAAACCAAGGCATTCCTTTCTCCATCCTCCAGTTGTTAACCTGGGGCAGCACAAGGTTCCCCTATTTTAATTTGTCTTCCAAACGGTAGTTTGGCTCCCGATATTCACAATATAAAGTTATGTGGATTACTTGCGGCTTTTGTTTTAAATCCAGCTCAAGTTTTAAATGGAAATCAATTCTCGACTGTCTTGAAGCAAACACGAAACCGTGTCAATTGTCCTCAACTCAAAGTAATGCTATTAAAGGGATCCTCCTCCCCAAAATGAAAATGGTGTCACTAATCACTTACCCCCGTGTCGTTCCAAACCTGTAGAAACTTCATTCGTCTTTGGAACACAATTGAACCCCTTACTTGTCACCCCCCCCATTTTCAGCATGGAGACACGAATGACATGCCCAAAATTAAAAGGTTGCTGCTAAGGAGTCTTTCTTACTAGATACATAATCAACATCGGTTCACACAGCTGACACCTCAAAGTTTACTGTTCAGGAATCAGAATTACTTAGACGGTTATAATAGAGATGTATGTAAGCTCAAACATGTCAGTAAAAATATTAAAAACCTATTTAAAAGTGATGTAGGATATGATTTTAGATACATAATGAAGCTAAAGCCACAAGTCTACTAATACTTCATTTTGACATTTCAGAATATAATCTCACAAAGTGTGAATTTTATGAAACCTTTTCTAAGACCGTGTCATGTGTGTTTTTAGAGAAGGCTAGTAAAATTGATTTATGACTCCTGGAATGCAATTATCTCTTGTTTGGACCGGCAAAACTGCCCCATTCATGATTCTATTGTTGTTACAAAACGAGCCTTTCACACATGGGCCAGGTATGACACAAAATCCTGATTCTTCATTTATCATTATTCCAGTATACATTTACCCCACTATTATCAAAAGCCTTACTATAAAATTACAACAAAACATTTTCTTACAACCTTTGACAAAATGATTACAAAATGCATTATGAAGAAGAACTGCACCTGCTATGTAGCTGCATTAGAGCTAACGTTAGCATCAAGCTACATAAGACTATTCATGAAAATTAACCGATTGTTTGTAATAACCTCCTTTTGCGATCACATGTGGAATTTTACTGCTGTAAAAATATTCTATTTATAGCCTTTTACGTCGCTGCACAAGTTAGCATTTCAGATGTACATTTATGTTATAAAAACGCCCAAAATCACATACCATTAACTAACGTAATCGTGTGTTAATTATTTGGATGTTTCATGGGTACAGAGGTTTCTCTGTGTTGTTGTGGTCAGATATCAACACAGATGTGTACAGGAAATGCATCATGGGTAGGATGGGGCGGGATATGATGCACAGTTATGATGGACAAGACACGGGCGAATCCGGTCTCTGTCAGCAGAGAGGTTTGACGTGCTGTGAAAGTAAAACAATCTGGGGCCGGTGACTATCCTTGACAGCAAAGGGGTTAAAGATATTTTGGATGAAAACCGGGAGGCCTGTGACCATCCCATATACTGCCAAGGTCCAGAAAAGCACCATCGGAATTACCCATCTGCCATCAGTGGATGAACCGTAACGTTAGGAAGCGAGGAGAACATATGCTTGTGGCGCGGCTGACACAGAAGAACGTACACAGTCTGACTACTCCGAGGATGCTTTTCTGGACCTTGACAGTGCATTTTACTTGGCAGCCTGTGGGCCAAAGCACAAGCCTCCTGGTTTTCATCCAAAATAAGTGGGGTTCCGAAGATGAACGAAGCTCTTATGGGTTCGGAACGACTTGGGGGCAAGTGATGACGATCTTCATTTTGGGGTGGAGTATCCCTTTAGTATTGAAACCGCCCAAGATGTTGCACAAGTGACAAACCAAAAAAGGTCATTCACTGGGAGTCAATTCGTCAATGATTTTTCAGAATTCTAACTGACCTGCTACTGCACAAAAAACCCCTTACGTCAGTACAGGTTCGGCACACCAAATACTAAACTTAAGCGATGCCTGCCGTTTTCCTAAAATGTAAAGCCTATAAATAACCCATCTGAAGGTGGAAAACGTGGTGCCAGTGTTGATACTGGGAGTGCGCTTCTCTTGTACATGGATTTAAAAAGCATGAGAGATGTCAACAAAGAGCATTAGGAAACAAATTTAACTGATCAAACCTATTTGGGGGATGCAAGGGGGAAATTAAACTGCTCATTTGAAGTTACCAACACGAAGAAAATCAAGTTCACTGCATAAGATGCACGCAAAAATCTGCAGTGCTTCAAGGAAGTGGACGTTCACGCAGAACTCTTTTGGCACAAGTGCCAATTAACAGAATTCCCTTTACAGCATCATGGGCAATGTATTCCACCTTTACAGTACTCCTAAAAAAGGGAGCTCACAGCAGGTCCCTTTAAAAAGGTTTATTAACTTCCCTAACGAGAAAAGGGAGCCTTTCCTTCTGGCAAGAGAATAGGTACAGTAGGACTACCCACTTCCTCGCACAAAATCAATTGGTTAAACTAGACAAGAAAAACAGAAACGAGAATAAGTTTGCTCCCCCACATTTATTGAAGACCAGCTAAAGTCTTCTTGTGCTCTTGAACCACTACAGGACCGAGCGAGGCCTTCCCTTCCCACCGAAGGCCTAGAAAAAGCAGACACCAAAGTTAAGTGCTTGAAGGGTCAAAAACCAAGCTTAAAAGCACCTTCCTACCTCCAAAAGGAGAAGCAGCAGTTCCACCATCAGGACCACATGTTGAGTCACAGCAACCACAAACCTGGTTGTTCCCATCAGCAGCAAGCCACCTGCAATACGAAAAATCAGACATGGCACCTTTAATGTATTCGTAAGTGGCATGAACATACCCATTGGCAAAGGAACAGGATTTGTGGAGCGCGTCACTAGGTGCAGAAGCAAGAGTGGCCTTCAGAACACACGTCATGTAGATCTGCAAGAGACACCACGGGTAAGGGGACACAAACCAAAGCAAATGGGAGAGGTCATTCTCCAACACTCATAATACATACAGAAGGACTGGATCCCCCCTGGAACATGAAGGCCTCCAGCTGGAACCGGATTTTGTCTTCCTGGGATCGAGGCATGAAGCGCGAGCTGGAAGCGGTGACCTTGGCATCCACAAGACATCTAAGGAGTAAAAAGTAGTTGTCAGGGACAAAGCGGTTACAAGGAGCAAACTCGAGAACAAGTCAACTCTGCAGCATCTGGTGACATGAACACACCCATGATTCTCAATGAACAAATATCTCGGAAGGGCGTTCACATCAGGTACTTGGGTGGCCACACAGCTGTCCACAAACACACGCAGAGGGACGTGGTTGTATACCTTCACAGATGCCTCAACATTAATAACGTCACCCAGGAAGTAAGAGTTTGAAGGCCTCTCATAGGACCAGTCATCTGCAAGAGGGAAGAACTGCTTAGGCACAGCCTCGTTCAGAAGGCAGAAGGTCTAGAGAAACTGCACAAACCAGTCATGAGCTTCAGGGAGAACACCAAGACTTCTTCACCAGCCTCCGTTGAGGCATAAGGGACCCAAGTTGGCTTCAAGGCACTACTGCTGACATTTTGAAACCTGCAGTTCAAGAAGTGACCAATTAAATGGGCTTCCAGTTCCACCACTGCAAGCAATGCCACAAGTCACAAAAGGTCGCTTACCTTTGATAGTGGCATTGAACTCCAATAACTGCACCACCTGCACGGGTAATCGGAGTGCCAGCAAACGCCTCAGGAGTGTAGGTAAGGGCAAAGGTGTAGACAAGCTCATCCTTGGTCATCTATAGGAGACTGACGTTGTTACCAAGAGGGTTCTCCGAAAAAGAGAACCCATTCCAAAAGGCATCTTAGCAAGTCATGCCATAACACTTGGTTACCCGAGTAAGCAGTTATTAAGAGTCTTTCCCACTATAAGAGAACCGTCCCATGGATGGTTCCCTGAATCTAGAACGTCGATACCAAAACAAGGGCCCCATTTTTAGTAGGGTTCAATAAATCTAGTAACACTTAACAGCTCTTACCATCAAGACACTGTTGCAGTCCTGCAGTTCATTCTCAAAGAAGAGCACCTTAGAGCCTGGGACCAAACCGACAACAGGACATCCTCCCAGAGTCAGACCAGATGGCTGGATCAGTTCACCATTGCTAAACAAGTCCTGCTGTACCTCCACATGAATCCGGTTCTCACCGCATTGAATAGCTACACTACTGGGGGTCACAGGTTGCCTCAAATGGAAATCCACCGCCATCTCACTCAGCACTTCTGGAACAATGGGAAACCTCCAGTCCAAAGGCTTCACTGGACCCTGCAACACCTGCTTCTCCTGAAGACCAAGAGGCTCTTGTGCAAATCCTCTGTAGTCGAGACTCTGAAACAGAGAGGCCTTCTGCAAAGTGTTCCCGAGCACTTGAGAAGAAACAGGCACTCTGGAAGCTGGATATGATTGATGCTTCTTGCTTTTTGGACTTTGACTGGAACTCAAACTTCCAATAGCATTCTTCAGATCAAACACCACAAGCACAACCAGCACTAACAGACATTGCAAAAGACCCATCCTGACAAACGTTAACACAATACCCACCAGTGCTCGTCTTTGCCATTAAGTACAGCTTTGAATTTAAGCGGCTCCTCCCCTTTCAGCTTGATTGATTACCTTTGGACCTCCAAAGGTCTCTGGGCCTGTAATTAACAAATGAGAACGTTCTGGAATGTCACTAGCCAATGGAAGGCTTGATAAGGATCTGAGATTTTCATCTACACTTATTCACAATTTTACAATTAAAGTTTGAAAGTGTGTTTATGATAGACAAAGAATGTCATTAAAAAAGCGCCTGATATGACTCAAATAATAGAGAATATTCATAAAAATCTCTCTCTCTCTTTTTTAAAGAGTTTTTAGTTTATCATTGGAGAAGATTTGGAAAAATGTAGAATTACATCACTTGCTCCCCAGTGAATGGGTGGCATCAAAACGAAAGTCCAAAGAGCTATTATAAATATCAAAATAATCCACAAGTAATTTACATCAATTACGGTCTTGTGAAGGGAAAGGTTGTCTGTTTATAAGAAACAAATCCATCGTTGAGAAATTCAAATGATTGCTTCCGGCCAAAATATGATCTCATAATCCCAACTAAAGGTGCCATAGAATGCATTGATACAATATTTTAAATTAGATCTACATAAAAAGGTACGTGGCTTGGGTATGGGCAAAAATTCTCTGGAACGGTTTTACATGTCCGTTTACAACCCTGGGATTTGTCCCTAGAATTATTTGGAAGGGTCATGAACAATAATGTTGAGCTCTGCTCTGATTGGCTGTTTCACAGCGCAGATCTCTTCTGTCCAGCGTGAACGATGGCGAGATTAGGCATCCAACCTGATATGTTTGAGCCTGTATCAGACGAAGATAAAGATTTGGAAAGAATGTTTAGCGTCCGCGTGAACGAGTCTTGAGAGAGTTGTCAGTGAAGATGTGGACACAGCCTCTGTGTTGCTTTTATACGCGTTTTCTCTCAATAAGAATTGAATCTCGAGATCCAATGAGAATCACCCAGTTGTCAATGAAGAGGGAGGGACTATCGTTAATTAGCTGGAACCTGTAGAATACAAAAAGACCAAAGGGCAATAGCTTCACTTTGTGTTTAGCTGTTGAACAATGGCTGGAAGTTGGTGTTTGGCTCAGATTTTGGTGGTCTGTGCTTTCTGTCATGCTGTCCCACAGTGGAGTCAATCGCTTCAGAATGCTCAAGCTCTGATGATCCAGCAAACTGACCAGCAGTTTCAGCTCCAGAAGCCAGTTCAACAGCTAACTAACCAGCAGTTTCCACCTCAGAAACCAGTTCAACAGCTAACTAACCAGCAGTTTCTGTTTCAGAAGCCAGTTCCACAACAACCTAAGCCGCAGTTTCCGTTTCAGAAGCCAGTTCCACAACAACCTAAGCCGCAGTTTCCGTTTCAGAAGCCAGTTCCACAACAACCTAAGCCGCAGTTTCCGTTTCAGAAGCCAGTTCCACAACAACCTAAGCCGCAGTTTCCGCTTCAGAAGCCAGTTCCACAACAACCTAAGCCGCAGTTTCCGCTTCAGAAGCCAGTTCCACAACAACCTAAGCCGCAGTTCCCTCTTCAGAAGCCAGTTCCACAACAACCTAAGCCGCAGTTTCCGCTTCAGAAGCCAGTTCAACTTGATAAATGTGCTGTAGCTGATTCTGAGCAGATCCAATGCGGTCTACCTGGGATCAGTGGTGCTGCGTGTGAAGCTATCAACTGCTGCTTTAACGGACAGCAGTGTTTCTATGGGAGGGCAGGTAAGCGTTCTCCATCTTATTCTGTTCGTGTTAAACCGTTTCTCTGAATTTAACCTGCTCTTGTTCTAGTGACTGTCCAGTGTATTAGAGATGGTCAGTTTGTGGTAGTGGTGTCTCGAGACGTTACCTTGCCTCGACTGAGTCTGGATTCGGTTCAACTACTGGGTGGAAACGACCCACCTTGTGCTCCTGTGGGGTCTACACCTTCCTTTGCTATATACCAGTTCCCTGTGACCGCATGTGGCACGAGCGTGATGGTTAGCAGCTGCTACTGGTTTTATTCTGCATCGCTTGGACTGGATGCTGACACCGTTTCTATTGACAGGAGGACGGTGGATATGTGGTGTATGAAAACCGAATGACCTCATCGTATGAAGTGGGGATTGGACCATATGGTTCCATCACAAGGGACAGTCATTTTGAGTAGGTGATCCATGACTTGGTGTGACCACTAATCCCTGATAAATGCTACAAGCTCGCTGTGTGTCGTCCAGGTTTCTCTTCCAGTGTAGATATTCGGGAACTTCTGTGGAAGCTCTGGTTGTGGAGGTCAACTCCGTTCCTCCACCTCCACCAGTAGCCGCTCCTGGACCTCTCAGGGTGGAGCTCAGACTGGCCAATGGCCAATGTGTCACCAAAGGCTGTGCTGAAGGTAAGGTCTTGTCCTGTGTCTGCCTAAAGCCTTTCAAACTGGAGTCCGGTTAAACCCCAGTGTTGTTCCTCAGGGGATGAGGCCTACACGTCCTACTACAGTGACGCTGATTATCCCATCACAAAAGTCCTGCGAGAGCCTGTGTATGTTGAGGTGCACATTATGGAGAGGACTGACCCCAACATTGTCCTGATGCTGGGACGTTGTTGGACTACTTCAACCCCCAGTCCACTCAGTCTCCCCCAGTGGGACCTTCTGATCGACGGGTGAGTGTACAGCCAATCTTCATCCTTTTAGTCTGCTGGGAGACCCTTTCTAACCTTCTCCTTTGTCTTCAGATGCCCTTACCAGGACGACCGCTATCTGACCACACTGGTTCCAGTGACTGGATCGTCTGGTCTTCAGTTCCCAACCCACTACAAGCGCTTTGTTGTGAAGATGTTCACATTTGTAGATCCAGCCTCACTGGCTGCTCTGCAGGAAACCGTATGCCCCCCTTTACTTGAACATTTGTGTATTTACTACTTGTGGATTCTATGACTTGAGCCTCTTTCTTCCCTGTCAGGTCTTCATCCACTGCAGTACAGAGGTGTGCCATCCATCATCTGGCTCTTGTGAGCAAAGCTGCACCAGGAAACGTGAGTTCTTGCTTTCTCTCGACAAGAGGAACTGAGCATTTTAGAAGTGTGTTCTCACTTCTAACACCTCTCTTTCAGGAAGAGACACCCGTATCAAGGCTGTCTCTGGGGAGCAGACTGTGGTTTCTAGTGGAGAAGTTACTCTGGTCATGTAAATCTAGTGTTTTTAATAAACCCTGCAGAACCCCGAGGTATCTCTTTGTCTATTGTTTTGGTTCGACAGAATCCGGGATTACGTGCCTCTTCCCAGTTGTTTTTTCCTCGCACCATTAAACCAAGGCATTCCTTTCTCCATCCTCCAGTTGTTAACCTGGGGCAGCACAAGGTTCCCCTATTTTAATTTGTCTTCCAAACGGTAGTTTGGCTCCCGATATTCACAATATAAAGTTATGTGGATTACTTGCGGCTTTTGTTTTAAATCCAGCTCAAGTTTTAAATGGAAATCAATTCTCGACTGTCTTGAAGCAAACACGAAACCGTGTCAATTGTCCTCAACTCAAAGTAATGCTATTAAAGGGATCCTCCTCCCCAAAATGAAAATGGTGTCACTAATCACTTACCCCCGTGTCGTTCCAAACCTGTAGAAACTTCATTCGTCTTTGGAACACAATTGAACCCCTTACTTGTCACCCCCCCCATTTTCAGCATGGAGACACGAATGACATGCCCAAAATTAAAAGGTTGCTGCTAAGGAGTCTTTCTTACTAGATACATAATCAACATCGGTTCACACAGCTGACACCTCAAAGTTTACTGTTCAGGAATCAGAATTACTTAGACGGTTATAATAGAGATGTATGTAAGCTCAAACATGTCAGTAAAAATATTAAAAACCTATTTAAAAGTGATGTAGGATATGATTTTAGATACATAATGAAGCTAAAGCCACAAGTCTACTAATACTTCATTTTGACATTTCAGAATATAATCTCACAAAGTGTGAATTTTATGAAACCTTTTCTAAGACCGTGTCATGTGTGTTTTTAGAGAAGGCTAGTAAAATTGATTTATGACTCCTGGAATGCAATTATCTCTTGTTTGGACCGGCAAAACTGCCCCATTCATGATTCTATTGTTGTTACAAAACGAGCCTTTCACACATGGGCCAGGTATGACACAAAATCCTGATTCTTCATTTATCATTATTCCAGTATACATTTACCCCACTATTATCAAAAGCCTTACTATAAAATTACAACAAAACATTTTCTTACAACCTTTGACAAAATGATTACAAAATGCATTATGAAGAAGAACTGCACCTGCTATGTAGCTGCATTAGAGCTAACGTTAGCATCAAGCTACATAAGACTATTCATGAAAATTAACCGATTGTTTGTAATAACCTCCTTTTGCGATCACATGTGGAATTTTACTGCTGTAAAAATATGCTATTTATAGCCTTTTACGTCGCTGCACAAGTTAGCATTTCAGATGTACATTTATGTTATAAAAACGCCCAAAATCACATACCATTAACTAACGTAATCGTGTGTTAATTATTTGGATGTTTCATGGGTACAGAGGTTTCTCTGTGTTGTTGTGGTCAGATATCAACACAGATGTGTACAGGAAATGCATCATGGGTAGGATGGGGCGGGATATGATGCACAGTTATGATGGACAAGACACGGGCGAATCCGGTCTCTGTCAGCAGAGAGGTTTGACGTGCTGTGAAAGTAAAACAATCTGGGGCCGGTGACTATCCTTGACAGCAAAGGGGTTAAAGATATTTTGGATGAAAACCGGGAGGCCTGTGACCATCCCATATACTGCCAAGGTCCAGAAAAGCACCATCGGAATTACCCATCTGCCATCAGTGGATGAACCGTAACGTTAGGAAGCGAGGAGAACATATGCTTGTGGCGCGGCTGACACAGAAGAACGTACACAGTCTGACTACTCCGAGGATGCTTTTCTGGACCTTGACAGTGCATTTTACTTGGCAGCCTGTGGGCCAAATCACAAGCCTCCTGGTTTTCATCCAAAATAAGTGGGGTTCCGAAGATGAACGAAGCGCTTATGGGTTCGGAACGACTTGGGGGCAAGTGATGACGATCTTCATTTTGGGGTGGAGTATCCCTTTAGTATTGAAACCGCCCAAGATGTTGCACAAGTGACAAACCAAAAAAGGTCATTCACTGGGAGTCAATTCGTCAATGATTTTTCAGAATTCTAACTGACCTGCTACTGCACAAAAAACCCCTTACGTCAGTACAGGTTCGGCACACCAAATACTAAACTTAAGCGATGCCTGCCGTTTTCCTAAAATGTAAAGCCTATAAATAACCCATCTGAAGGTGGAAAACGTGGTGCCAGTGTTGATACTGGGAGTGCGCTTCTCTTGTACATGGATTTAAAAAGCATGAGAGATGTCAACAAAGAGCATTAGGAAACAAATTTAACTGATCAAACCTATTTGGGGGATGCAAGGGGGAAATTAAACTGCTCATTTGAAGTTACCAACACGAAGAAAATCAAGTTCACTGCATAAGATGCACGCAAAAATCTGCAGTGCTTCAAGGAAGTGGACGTTCACGCAGAACTCTTTTGGCACAAGTGCCAATTAACAGAATTCCCTTTACAGCATCATGGGCAATGTATTCCACCTTTACAGTACTCCTAAAAAAGGGAGCTCACAGCAGGTCCCTTTAAAAAGGTTTATTAACTTCCCTAACGAGAAAAGGGAGCCTTTCCTTCTGGCAAGAGAATAGGTACAGTAGGACTACCCACTTCCTCGCACAAAATCAATTGGTTAAACTAGACAAGAAAAACAGAAACGAGAATAAGTTTGCTCCCCCACATTTATTGAAGACCAGCTAAAGTCTTCTTGTGCTCTTGAACCACTACAGGACCGAGCGAGGCCTTCCCTTCCCACCGAAGGCCTAGAAAAAGCAGACACCAAAGTTAAGTGCTTGAAGGGTCAAAAACCAAGCTTAAAAGCACCTTCCTACCTCCAAAAGGAGAAGCAGCAGTTCCACCATCAGGACCACATGTTGAGTCACAGCAACCACAAACCTGGTTGTTCCCATCAGCAGCAAGCCACCTGCAATACGAAAAATCAGACATGGCACCTTTAATGTATTCGTAAGTGGCATGAACATACCCATTGGCAAAGGAACAGGATTTGTGGAGCGCGTCACTAGGTGCAGAAGCAAGAGTGGCCTTCAGAACACACGTCATGTAGATCTGCAAGAGACACCACGGGTAAGGGGACACAAACCAAAGCAAATGGGAGAGGTCATTCTCCAACACTCATAATACATACAGAAGGACTGGATCCCCCCTGGAACATGAAGGCCTCCAGCTGGAACCGGATTTTGTCTTCCTGGGATCGAGGCATGAAGCGCGAGCTGGAAGCGGTGACCTTGGCATCCACAAGACATCTAAGGAGTAAAAAGTAGTTGTCAGGGACAAAGCGGTTACAAGGAGCAAACTCGAGAACAAGTCAACTCTGCAGCATCTGGTGACATGAACACACCCATGATTCTCAATGAACAAATATCTCGGAAGGGCGTTCACATCAGGTACTTGGGTGGCCACACAGCTGTCCACAAACACACGCAGAGGGACGTGGTTGTATACCTTCACAGATGCCTCAACATTAATAACGTCACCCAGGAAGTAAGAGTTTGAAGGCCTCTCATAGGACCAGTCATCTGCAAGAGGGAAGAACTGCTTAGGCACAGCCTCGTTCAGAAGGCAGAAGGTCTAGAGAAACTGCACAAACCAGTCATGAGCTTCAGGGAGAACACCAAGACTTCTTCACCAGCCTCCGTTGAGGCATAAGGGACCCAAGTTGGCTTCAAGGCACTACTGCTGACATTTTGAAACCTGCAGTTCAAGAAGTGACCAATTAAATGGGCTTCCAGTTCCACCACTGCAAGCAATGCCACAAGTCACAAAAGGTCGCTTACCTTTGATAGTGGCATTGAACTCCAATAACTGCACCACCTGCACGGGTAATCGGAGTGCCAGCAAACGCCTCAGGAGTGTAGGTAAGGGCAAAGGTGTAGACAAGCTCATCCTTGGTCATCTATAGGAGACTGACATTGTTACCAAGAGGGTTCTCCGAAAAAGAGAACCCATTCCAAAAGGCATCTTAGCAAGTCATGCCATAACACTTGGTTACCCGAGTAAGCAGTTATTAAGAGTCTTTCCCACTATAAGAGAACCGTCCCATGGATGGTTCCCTGAATCTAGAACGTCGATACCAAAACAAGGGCCCCATTTTTAGTAGGGTTCAATAAATCTAGTAACACTTAACAGCTCTTACCATCAAGACACTGTTGCAGTCCTGCAGTTCATTCTCAAAGAAGAGCACCTTAGAGCCTGGGACCAAACCGACAACAGGACATCCTCCCAGAGTCAGACCAGATGGCTGGATCAGTTCACCATTGCTAAACAAGTCCTGCTGTACCTCCACATGAATCCGGTTCTCACCGCATTGAATAGCTACACTACTGGGGGTCACAGGTTGCCTCAAATGGAAATCCACCGCCATCTCACTCAGCACTTCTGGAACAATGGGAAACCTCCAGTCCAAAGGCTTCACTGGACCCTGCAACACCTGCTTCTCCTGAAGACCAAGAGGCTCTTGTGCAAATCCTCTGTAGTCGAGACTCTGAAACAGAGAGGCCTTCTGCAAAGTGTTCCCGAGCACTTGAGAAGAAACAGGCACTCTGGAAGCTGGATATGATTGATGCTTCTTGCTTTTTGGACTTTGACTGGAACTCAAACTTCCAATAGCATTCTTCAGATCAAACACCACAAGCACAACCAGCACTAACAGACATTGCAAAAGACCCATCCTGACAAACGTTAACACAATACCCACCAGTGCTCGTCTTTGCCATTAAGTACAGCTTTGAATTTAAGCGGCTCCTCCCCTTTCAGCTTGATTGATTACCTTTGGACCTCCAAAGGTCTCTGGGCCTGTAATTAACAAATGAGAACGTTCTGGAATGTCACTAGCCAATGGAAGGCTTGATAAGGATCTGAGATTTTCATCTACACTTATTCACAATTTTACAATTAAAGTTTGAAAGTGTGTTTATGATAGACAAAGAATGTCATTAAAAAAGCGCCTGATATGACTCAAATAATAGAGAATATTCATAAAAATCTCTCTCTCTCTTTTTTAAAGAGTTTTTAGTTTATCATTGGAAAAGATTTGGAAAAATGTAGAATTACATCACTTGCTCCCCAGTGAATGGGTGGCATCAAAACGAAAGTCCAAAGAGCTATTATAAATATCAAAATAATCCACAAGTAATTCACATCAATTACGGTCTTGTGAAGGGAAAGGTTGTCTGTTTATAAGAAACAAATCCATCGTTGAGAAATTCAAATGATTGCTTCCGGCCAAAATATGATCTCATAATCCCAACTAAAGGTGCCATAGAATGCATTGATACAATATTTTAAATTAGATCTACATAAAAAGGTACGTGGCTTGGGTATGGGCAAAAATTCTCTGGAACGGTTTTACATGTCCGTTTACAACCCTGGGATTTGTCCCTAGAATTATTTGGAAGGGTCATGAACAATAATGTTGAGCTCTGCTCTGATTGGCTGTTTCACAGCGCAGATCTCTTCTGTCCAGCGTGAACGATGGCGAGATTAGGCATCCAACCTGATATGTTTGAGCCTGTATCAGACGAAGATAAAGATTTGGAAAGAATGTTTAGCGTCCGCGTGAACGAGTCTTGAGAGAGTTGTCAGTGAAGATGTGGACACAGCCTCTGTGTTGCTTTTATACGCGTTTTCTCTCAATAAGAATTGAATCTCGAGATCCAATGAGAATCACCCAGTTGTCAATGAAGAGGGAGGGACTATCGTTAATTAGCTGGAACCTGTAGAATACAAAAAGACCAAAGGGCAATAGCTTCACTTTGTGTTTAGCTGTTGAACAATGGCTGGAAGTTGGTGTTTGGCTCAGATTTTGGTGGTCTGTGCTTTCTGTCATGCTGTCCCACAGTGGAGTCAATCGCTTCAGAATGCTCAAGCTCTGATGATCCAGCAAACTGACCAGCAGTTTCAGCTCCAGAAGCCAGTTCAACAGCTAACTAACCAGCAGTTTCCACCTCAGAAACCAGTTCAACAGCTAACTAACCAGCAGTTTCTGTTTCAGAAGCCAGTTCCACAACAACCTAAGCCGCAGTTTCCGTTTCAGAAGCCAGTTCCACAACAACCTAAGCCGCAGTTTCCGCTTCAGAAGCCAGTTCCACAACAACCTAAGCCGCAGTTTCCGCTTCAGAAGCCAGTTCCACAACAACCTAAGCCGCAGTTCCCTCTTCAGAAGCCAGTTCCACAACAACCTAAGCCGCAGTTTCCGCTTCAGAAGCCAGTTCAACTTGATAAATGTGCTGTAGCTGATTCTGAGCAGATCCAATGCGGTCTACCTGGGATCAGTGGTGCTGCGTGTGAAGCTATCAACTGCTGCTTTAACGGACAGCAGTGTTTCTATGGGAGGGCAGGTAAGCGTTCTCCATCTTATTCTGTTCGTGTTAAACCGTTTCTCTGAATTTAACCTGCTCTTGTTCTAGTGACTGTCCAGTGTATTAGAGATGGTCAGTTTGTGGTAGTGGTGTCTCGAGACGTTACCTTGCCTCGACTGAGTCTGGATTCGGTTCAACTACTGGGTGGAAACGACCCACCTTGTGCTCCTGTGGGGTCTACACCTTCCTTTGCTATATACCAGTTCCCTGTGACCGCATGTGGCACGAGCGTGATGGTTAGCAGCTGCTACTGGTTTTATTCTGCATCGCTTGGACTGGATGCTGACACTGTTTCTATTGACAGGAGGACGGTGGATATGTGGTGTATGAAAACCGAATGACCTCATCGTATGAAGTGGGGATTGGACCATATGGTTCCATCACAAGGGACAGTCATTTTGAGTAGGTGATCCATGACTTGGTGTGACCACTAATCCCTGATAAATGCTACAAGCTCGCTGTGTGTCGTCCAGGTTTCTCTTCCAGTGTAGATATTCGGGAACTTCTGTGGAAGCTCTGGTTGTGGAGGTCAACTCCGTTCCTCCACCTCCACCAGTAGCCGCTCCTGGACCTCTCAGGGTGGAGCTCAGACTGGCCAATGGCCAATGTGTCACCAAAGGCTGTGCTGAAGGTAAGGTCTTGTCCTGTGTCTGCCTAAAGCCTTTCAAACTGGAGTCCGGTTAAACCCCAGTGTTGTTCCTCAGGGGATGAGGCCTACACGTCCTACTACAGTGACGCTGATTATCCCATCACAAAAGTCCTGCGAGAGCCTGTGTATGTTGAGGTGCACATTATGGAGAGGACTGACCCCAACATTGTCCTGATGCTGGGACGTTGTTGGACTACTTCAACCCCCAGTCCACTCAGTCTCCCCCAGTGGGACCTTCTGATCGACGGGTGAGTGTACAGCCAATCTTCATCCTTTTAGTCTGCTGGGAGACCCTTTCTAACCTTCTCCTTTGTCTTCAGATGCCCTTACCAGGACGACCGCTATCTGACCACACTGGTTCCAGTGACTGGATCGTCTGGTCTTCAGTTCCCAACCCACTACAAGCGCTTTGTTGTGAAGATGTTCACATTTGTAGATCCAGCCTCACTGGCTGCTCTGCAGGAAACCGTATGCCCCCCTTTACTTGAACATTTGTGTATTTACTACTTGTGGATTCTATGACTTGAGCCTCTTTCTTCCCTGTCAGGTCTTCATCCACTGCAGTACAGAGGTGTGCCATCCATCATCTGGCTCTTGTGAGCAAAGCTGCACCAGGAAACGTGAGTTCTTGCTTTCTCTCGACAAGAGGAACTGAGCATTTTAGAAGTGCGTTCTCACTTCTAACACCTCTCTTTCAGGAAGAGACACCCGTATCAAGGCTGTCTCTGGGGAGCAGACTGTGGTTTCTAGTGGAGAAGTTACTCTGGTCATGTAAATCTAGTGTTTTTAATAAACCCTGCAGAACCCCGAGGTATCTCTTTGTCTATTGTTTTGGTTCGACAGAATCCGGGATTACGTGCCTCTTCCCAGTTGTTTTTTCCTCGCACCATTAAACCAAGGCATTCCTTTCTCCATCCTCCAGTTGTTAACCTGGGGCAGCACAAGGTTCCCCTATTTTAATTTGTCTTCCAAACGGTAGTTTGGCTCCCGATATTCACAATATAAAGTTATGTGGATTACTTGCGGCTTTTGTTTTAAATCCAGCTCAAGTTTTAAATGGAAATCAATTCTCGACTGTCTTGAAGCAAACACGAAACCGTTTCAATTGTCCTCAACTCAAAGTAATGCTATTAAAGGGATCCTCCTCCCCAAAATGAAAATGGTGTCACTAATCACTTACCCCCGTGTCGTTCCAAACCTGTAGAAACTTCATTCGTCTTTGGAACACAATTGAACCCCTTACTTGTCACCCCCCCCATTTTCAGCATGGAGACACGAATGACATGCCCAAAATTAAAAGGTTGCTGCTAAGGAGTCTTTCTTACTAGATACATAATCAACATCGGTTCACACAGCTGACACCTCAAAGTTTACTGTTCAGGAATCAGAATTACTTAGACGGTTATAATAGAGATGTATGTAAGCTCAAACATGTCAGTAAAAATATTAAAAACCTATTTAAAAGTGATGTAGGATATGATTTTAGATACATAATGAAGCTAAAGCCACAAGTCTACTAATACTTCATTTTGACATTTCAGAATATAATCTCACAAAGTGTGAATTTTATGAAACCTTTTCTAAGACCGTGTCATGTGTGTTTTTAGAGAAGGCTAGTAAAATTGATTTATGACTCCTGGAATGCAATTATCTCTTGTTTGGACCGGCAAAACTGCCCCATTCATGATTCTATTGTTGTTACAAAACGAGCCTTTCACACATGGGCCAGGTATGACACAAAATCCTGATTCTTCATTTATCATTATTCCAGTATACATTTACCCCACTATTATCAAAAGCCTTACTATAAAATTACAACAAAACATTTTCTTACAACCTTTGACAAAATGATTACAAAATGCATTATGAAGAAGAACTGCACCTGCTATGTAGCTGCATTAGAGCTAACGTTAGCATCAAGCTACATAAGACTATTCATGAAAATTAACCGATTGTTTGTAATAACCTCCTTTTGCGATCACATGTGGAATTTTACTGCTGTAAAAATATGCTATTTATAGCCTTTTACGTCGCTGCACAAGTTAGCATTTCAGATGTACATTTATGTTATAAAAACGCCCAAAATCACATACCATTAACTAACGTAATCGTGTGTTAATTATTTGGATGTTTCATGGGTACAGAGGTTTCTCTGTGTTGTTGTGGTCAGATATCAACACAGATGTGTACAGGAAATGCATCATGGGTAGGATGGGGCGGGATATGATGCACAGTTATGATGGACAAGACACGGGCGAATCCGGTCTCTGTCAGCAGAGAGGTTTGACGTGCTGTGAAAGTAAAACAATCTGGGGCCGGTGACTATCCTTGACAGCAAAGGGGTTAAAGATATTTTGGATGAAAACCGGGAGGCCTGTGACCATCCCATATACTGCCAAGGTCCAGAAAAGCACCATCGGAATTACCCATCTGCCATCAGTGGATGAACCGTAACGTTAGGAAGCGAGGAGAACATATGCTTGTGGCGCGGCTGACACAGAAGAACGTACACAGTCTGACTACTCCGAGGATGCTTTTCTGGACCTTGACAGTGCATTTTACTTGGCAGCCTGTGGGCCAAATCACAAGCCTCCTGGTTTTCATCCAAAATAAGTGGGGTTCCGAAGATGAACGAAGCTCTTATGGGTTCGGAACGACTTGGGGGCAAGTGATGACGATCTTCATTTTGGGGTGGAGTATCCCTTTAGTATTGAAACCGCCCAAGATGTTGCACAAGTGACAAACCAAAAAAGGTCATTCACTGGGAGTCAATTCGTCAATGATTTTTCAGAATTCTAACTGACCTGCTACTGCACAAAAAACCCCTTACGTCAGTACAGGTTCGGCACACCAAATACTAAACTTAAGCGATGCCTGCCGTTTTCCTAAAATGTAAAGCCTATAAATAACCCATCTGAAGGTGGAAAACGTGGTGCCAGTGTTGATACTGGGAGTGCGCTTCTATTGTACATGGATTTAAAAAGCATGAGAGATGTCAACAAAGAGCATTAGGAAACAAATTTAACTGATCAAACCTATTTGGGGGATGCAAGGGGGAAATTAAACTGCTCATTTGAAGTTACCAACACGAAGAAAATCAAGTTCACTGCATAAGATGCACGCAAAAATCTGCAGTGCTTCAAGGAAGTGGACGTTCACGCAGAACTCTTTTGGCACAAGTGCCAATTAACAGAATTCCCTTTACAGCATCATGGGCAATGTATTCCACCTTTACAGTACTCCTAAAAAAGGGAGCTCACAGCAGGTCCCTTTAAAAGGTTTATTAACTTCCCTAACGAGAAAAGGGAGCCTTTCCTTCTGGCAAGAGAATAGGTACAGTAGGACTACCCACTTCCTCGCACAAAATCAATTGGTTAAACTAGACAAGAAAAACAGAAACGAGAATAAGTTTGCTCCCCCACATTTATTGAAGACCAGCTAAAGTCTTCTTGTGCTCTTGAACCACTACAGGACCGAGCGAGGCCTTCCCTTCCCACCGAAGGCCTAGAAAAAGCAGACACCAAAGTTAAGTGCTTGAAGGGTCAAAAACCAAGCTTAAAAGCACCTTCCTACCTCCAAAAGGAGAAGCAGCAGTTCCACCATCAGGACCACATGTTGAGTCACAGCAACCACAAACCTGGTTGTTCCCATCAGCAGCAAGCCACCTGCAATACGAAAAATCAGACATGGCACCTTTAATGTATTCGTAAGTGGCATGAACATACCCATTGGCAAAGGAACAGGATTTGTGGAGCGCGTCACTAGGTGCAGAAGCAAGAGTGGCCTTCAGAACACACGTCATGTAGATCTGCAAGAGACACCACGGGTAAGGGGACACAAACCAAAGCAAATGGGAGAGGTCATTCTCCAACACTCATAATACATACAGAAGGACTGGATCCCCCCTGGAACATGAAGGCCTCCAGCTGGAACCGGATTTTGTCTTCCTGGGATCGAGGCATGAAGCGCGAGCTGGAAGCGGTGACCTTGGCATCCACAAGACATCTAAGGAGTAAAAAGTAGTTGTCAGGGACAAAGCGGTTACAAGGAGCAAACTCGAGAACAAGTCAACTCTGCAGCATCTTGGTGACATGAACACACCCATGATTCTCAATGAACAAATATCTCGGAAGGGCGTTCACATCAGGTACTTGGGTGGCCACACAGCTGTCCACAAACACACGCAGAGGGACGTGGTTGTATACCTTCACAGATGCCTCAACATTAATAACGTCACCCAGGAAGTAAGAGTTTGAAGGCCTCTCATAGGACCAGTCATCTGCAAGAGGGAAGAACTGCTTAGGCACAGCCTCGTTCAGAAGGCAGAAGGTCTAGAGAAACTGCACAAACCAGTCATGAGCTTCAGGGAGAACACCAAGACTTCTTCACCAGCCTCCGTTGAGGCATAAGGGACCCAAGTTGGCTTCAAGGCACTACTGCTGACATTTTGAAACCTGCAGTTCAAGAAGTGACCAATTAAATGGGCTTCCAGTTCCACCACTGCAAGCAATGCCACAAGTCACAAAAGGTCGCTTACCTTTGATAGTGGCATTGAACTCCAATAACTGCACCACCTGCACGGGTAATCGGAGTGCCAGCAAACGCCTCAGGAGTGTAGGTAAGGGCAAAGGTGTAGACAAGCTCATCCTTGGTCATCTATAGGAGACTGACGTTGTTACCAAGAGGGTTCTCCGAAAAAGAGAACCCATTCCAAAAGGCATCTTAGCAAGTCATGCCATAACACTTGGTTACCCGAGTAAGCAGTTATTAAGAGTCTTTCCCACTATAAGAGAACCGTCCCATGGATGGTTCCCTGAATCTAGAACGTCGATACCAAAACAAGGGCCCCATTTTTAGTAGGGTTCAATAAATCTAGTAACACTTAACAGCTCTTACCATCAAGACACTGTTGCAGTCCTGCAGTTCATTCTCAAAGAAGAGCACCTTAGAGCCTGGGACCAAACCGACAACAGGACATCCTCCCAGAGTCAGACCAGATGGCTGGATCAGTTCACCATTGCTAAACAAGTCCTGCTGTACCTCCACATGAATCCGGTTCTCACCGCATTGAATAGCTACACTACTGGGGGTCACAGGTTGCCTCAAATGGAAATCCACCGCCATCTCACTCGGCACTTCTGGAACAATGGGAAACCTCCAGTCCAAAGGCTTCACTGGACCCTGCAACACCTGCTTCTCCTGAAGACCAAGAGGCTCTTGTGCAAATCCTCTGTAGTCGAGACTCTGAAACGGAGAGGCCTTCTGCAAAGTGTTCCCGAGCACTTGAGAAGAAACAGGCACTCTGGAAGCTGGATATGATTGATGCTTCTTGCTTTTTGGACTTTGACTGGAACTCAAACTTCCAATAGCATTCTTCAGATCAAACACCACAAGCACAACCGGCACTAACAGACATTGCAAAAGACCCATCCTGACAAACGTTAACACAATACCCACCAGTGCTCGTCTTTGACATTAAGTACAGCTTTGAATTTAAGCGGCTCCTCCCCTTTCAGCTTGATTGATTACCTTTGGACCTCCAAAGGTCTCTGGGCCTGTAATTAACAAATGAGAACGTTCTGGAATGTCACTAGCCAATGGAAGGCTTGATAAGGATCTGAGATTTTCATCTACACTTATTCACAATTTTACAATTAAAGTTTGAAAGTGTGTTTATGATAGACAAAGAATGTCATTAAAAAAGCGCCTGATATGACTCAAATAATAGAGAATATTCATAAAAATCTCTCTCTCTCTTTTTTAAAGAGTTTTTAGTTTATCATTGGAAAAGATTTGGAAAAATGTAGAATTACATCACTTGCTCCCCAGTGAATGGGTGGCATCAAAACGAAAGTCCAAAGAGCTATTATAAATATCAAAATAATCCACAAGTAATTCACATCAATTACGGTCTTGTGAAGGGAAAGGTTGTCTGTTTATAAGAAACAAATCCATCGTTGAGAAATTCAAATGATTGCTTCCGGCCAAAATATGATCTCATAATCCCAACTAAAGGTGCCATAGAATGCATTGATACAATATTTTAAATTAGATCTACATAAAAAGGTACGTGGCTTGGGTATGGGCAAAAATTCTCTGGAACGGTTTTACATGTCCGTTTACAACCCTGGGATTTGTCCCTAGAATTATTTGGAAGGGTCATGAACAATAATGTTGAGCTCTGCTCTGATTGGCTGTTTCACAGCGCAGATCTCTTCTGTCCAGCGTGAACGATGGCGAGATTAGGCATCCAACCTGATATGTTTGAGCCTGTATCAGACGAAGATAAAGATTTGGAAAGAATGTTTAGCGTCCGCGTGAACGAGTCTTGAGAGAGTTGTCAGTGAAGATGTGGACACAGCCTCTGTGTTGCTTTTATACG
Source organism: Carassius gibelio (assembly GCF_023724105.1). Lineage (NCBI taxonomy): Eukaryota > Metazoa > Chordata > Actinopteri > Cypriniformes > Cyprinidae > Carassius > Carassius gibelio. Next base: position 15,033,901 of record NC_068392.1, read on the forward strand.
CGTTTTCTCTCAATAAGAATTGAATCTCGAGATCCAATGAGAATCACCCAGTTGTCAATGAAGAGGGAGGGACTATCGTTAATTAGCTGGAATCTGTAGAATACAAAAAGACCAAAGGGCAATAGCTTCACTTTGTGTTTAGCTGTTGAACAATGGCTGGAAGTTGGTGTTTGGCTCAGATTTTGGTGGTCTGTGCTTTCTGTCATGCTGTCCCACAGTGGAGTCAATCGCTTCAGAATGCTCAAGCTCTGATGATCCAGCAAACTGACCAGCAGTTTCAGCTCCAGAAGCCAGTTCAACAGCTAACTAACCAGCAGTTTCCACCTCAGAAACCAGTTCAACAGCTAACTAACCAGCAGTTTCTGTTTCAGAAGCCAGTTCCACAACAACCTAAGCCGCAGTTTCCGTTTCAGAAGCCAGTTCCACAACAACCTAAGCCGCAGTTTCCGTTTCAGAAGCCAGTTCCACAACAACCTAAGCCGCAGTTTCCGCTTCAGAAGCCAGTTCCACAACAACCTAAGCCGCAGTTTCCGCTTCAGAAGCCAGTTCCACAACAACCTAAGCCGCAGTTTCCGCTTCAGAAGCCAGTTCCACAACAACCTAAGCCGCAGTTCCCTCTTCAGAAGCCAGTTCCACAACAACCTAAGCCGCAGTTTCCGCTTCAGAAGCCAGTTCAACTTGATAAATGTGCTGTAGCTGATTCTGAGCAGATCCAATGCGGTCTACCTGGGATCAGTGGTGCTGCGTGTGAAGCTATCAACTGCTGCTTTAACGGACAGCAGTGTTTCTATGGGAGGGCAGGTAAGCGTTCTCCATCTTATTCTGTTCGTGTTAAACCGTTTCTCTGAATTTAACCTGCTCTTGTTCTAGTGACTGTCCAGTGTATTAGAGATGGTCAGTTTGTGGTAGTGGTGTCTCGAGACGTTACCTTGCCTCGACTGAGTCTGGATTCGGTTCAACTACTGGGTGGAAACGACCCACCTTGTGCTCCTGTGGGGTCTACACCTTCCTTTGCTATATACCAGTTCCCTGTGACCGCATGTGGCACGAGCGTGATGGTTAGCAGCTGCTACTGGTTTTATTCTGCATCGCTTGGACTGGATGCTGACACCGTTTCTATTGACAGGAGGACGGTGGATATGTGGTGTATGAAAACCGAATGACCTCATCGTATGAAGTGGGGATTGGACCATATGGTTCCATCACAAGGGACAGTCATTTTGAGTAGGTGATCCATGACTTGGTGTGACCACTAATCCCTGATAAATGCTACAAGCTCGCTGTGTGTCGTCCAGGTTTCTCTTCCAGTGTAGATATTCGGGAACTTCTGTGGAAGCTCTGGTTGTGGAGGTCAACTCCGTTCCTCCACCTCCACCAGTAGCCGCTCCTGGACCTCTCAGGGTGGAGCTCAGACTGGCCAATGGCCAATGTGTCACCAAAGGCTGTGCTGAAGGTAAGGTCTTGTCCTGTGTCTGCCTAAAGCCTTTCAAACTGGAGTCCGGTTAAACCCCAGTGTTGTTCCTCAGGGGATGAGGCCTACACGTCCTACTACAGTGACGCTGATTATCCCATCACAAAAGTCCTGCGAGAGCCTGTGTATGTTGAGGTGCACATTATGGAGAGGACTGACCCCAACATTGTCCTGATGCTGGGACGTTGTTGGACTACTTCAACCCCCAGTCCACTCAGTCTCCCCCAGTGGGACCTTCTGATCGACGGGTGAGTGTACAGCCAATCTTCATCCTTTTAGTCTGCTGGGAGACCCTTTCTAACCTTCTCCTTTGTCTTCAGATGCCCTTACCAGGACGACCGCTATCTGACCACACTGGTTCCAGTGACTGGATCGTCTGGTCTTCAGTTCCCAACCCACTACAAGCGCTTTGTTGTGAAGATGTTCACATTTGTAGATCCAGCCTCACTGGCTGCTCTGCAGGAAACCGTATGCCCCCCTTTACTTGAACATTTGTGTATTTACTACTTGTGGATTCTATGACTTGAGCCTCTTTCTTCCCTGTCAGGTCTTCATCCACTGCAGTACAGAGGTGTGCCATCCATCATCTGGCTCTTGTGAGCAAAGCTGCACCAGGAAACGTGAGTTCTTGCTTTCTCTCGACAAGAGGAACTGAGCATTTTAGAAGTGCGTTCTCACTTCTAACACCTCTCTTTCAGGAAGAGACACCCGTATCAAGGCTGTCTCTGGGGAGCAGACTGTGGTTTCTAGTGGAGAAGTTACTCTGGTCATGTAAATCTAGTGTTTTTAATAAACCCTGCAGAACCCCGAGGTATCTCTTTGTCTATTGTTTTGGTTCGACAGAATCCGGGATTACGTGCCTCTTCCCAGTTGTTTTTTCCTCGCACCATTAAACCAAGGCATTCCTTTCTCCATCCTCCAGTTGTTAACCTGGGGCAGCACAAGGTTCCCCTATTTTAATTTGTCTTCCAAACGGTAGTTTGGCTCCCGATATTCACAATATAAAGTTATGTGGATTACTTGCGGCTTTTGTTTTAAATCCAGCTCAAGTTTTAAATGGAAATCAATTCTCGACTGTCTTGAAGCAAACACGAAACCGTTTCAATTGTCCTCAACTCAAAGTAATGCTATTAAAGGGATCCTCCTCCCCAAAATGAAAATGGTGTCACTAATCACTTACCCCCGTGTCGTTCCAAACCTGTAGAAACTTCATTCGTCTTTGGAACACAATTGAACCCCTTACTTGTCACCCCCCCCATTTTCAGCATGGAGACACGAATGACATGCCCAAAATTAAAAGGTTGCTGCTAAGGAGTCTTTCTTACTAGATACATAATCAACATCGGTTCACACAGCTGACACCTCAAAGTTTACTGTTCAGGAATCAGAATTACTTAGACGGTTATAATAGAGATGTATGTAAGCTCAAACATGTCAGTAAAAATATTAAAAACCTATTTAAAAGTGATGTAGGATATGATTTTAGATACATAATGAAGCTAAAGCCACAAGTCTACTAATACTTCATTTTGACATTTCAGAATATAATCTCACAAAGTGTGAATTTTATGAAACCTTTTCTAAGACCGTGTCATGTGTGTTTTTAGAGAAGGCTAGTAAAATTGATTTATGACTCCTGGAATGCAATTATCTCTTGTTTGGACCGGCAAAACTGCCCCATTCATGATTCTATTGTTGTTACAAAACGAGCCTTTCACACATGGGCCAGGTATGACACAAAATCCTGATTCTTCATTTATCATTATTCCAGTATACATTTACCCCACTATTATCAAAAGCCTTACTATAAAATTACAACAAAACATTTTCTTACAACCTTTGACAAAATGATTACAAAATGCATTATGAAGAAGAACTGCACCTGCTATGTAGCTGCATTAGAGCTAACGTTAGCATCAAGCTACATAAGACTATTCATGAAAATTAACCGATTGTTTGTAATAACCTCCTTTTGCGATCACATGTGGAATTTTACTGCTGTAAAAATATGCTATTTATAGCCTTTTACGTCGCTGCACAAGTTAGCATTTCAGATGTACATTTATGTTATAAAAACGCCCAAAATCACATACCATTAACTAACGTAATCGTGTGTTAATTATTTGGATGTTTCATGGGTACAGAGGTTTCTCTGTGTTGTTGTGGTCAGATATCAACACAGATGTGTACAGGAAATGCATCATGGGTAGGATGGGGCGGGATATGATGCACAGTTATGATGGACAAGACACGGGCGAATCCGGTCTCTGTCAGCAGAGAGGTTTGACGTGCTGTGAAAGTAAAACAATCTGGGGCCGGTGACTATCCTTGACAGCAAAGGGGTTAAAGATATTTTGGATGAAAACCGGGAGGCCTGTGACCATCCCATATACTGCCAAGGTCCAGAAAAGCACCATCGGAATTACCCATCTGCCATCAGTGGATGAACCGTAACGTTAGGAAGCGAGGAGAACATATGCTTGTGGCGCGGCTGACACAGAAGAACGTACACAGTCTGACTACTCCGAGGATGCTTTTCTGGACCTTGACAGTGCATTTTACTTGGCAGCCTGTGGGCCAAATCACAAGCCTCCTGGTTTTCATCCAAAATAAGTGGGGTTCCGAAGATGAACGAAGCTCTTATGGGTTCGGAACGACTTGGGGGCAAGTGATGACGATCTTCATTTTGGGGTGGAGTATCCCTTTAGTATTGAAACCGCCCAAGATGTTGCACAAGTGACAAACCAAAAAAGGTCATTCACTGGGAGTCAATTCGTCAATGATTTTTCAGAATTCTAACTGACCTGCTACTGCACAAAAAACCCCTTACGTCAGTACAGGTTCGGCACACCAAATACTAAACTTAAGCGATGCCTGCCGTTTTCCTAAAATGTAAAGCCTATAAATAACCCATCTGAAGGTGGAAAACGTGGTGCCAGTGTTGATACTGGGAGTGCGCTTCTATTGTACATGGATTTAAAAAGCATGAGAGATGTCAACAAAGAGCATTAGGAAACAAATTTAACTGATCAAACCTATTTGGGGGATGCAAGGGGGAAATTAAACTGCTCATTTGAAGTTACCAACACGAAGAAAATCAAGTTCACTGCATAAGATGCACGCAAAAATCTGCAGTGCTTCAAGGAAGTGGACGTTCACGCAGAACTCTTTTGGCACAAGTGCCAATTAACAGAATTCCCTTTACAGCATCATGGGCAATGTATTCCACCTTTACAGTACTCCTAAAAAAGGGAGCTCACAGCAGGTCCCTTTAAAAGGTTTATTAACTTCCCTAACGAGAAAAGGGAGCCTTTCCTTCTGGCAAGAGAATAGGTACAGTAGGACTACCCACTTCCTCGCACAAAATCAATTGGTTAAACTAGACAAGAAAAACAGAAACGAGAATAAGTTTGCTCCCCCACATTTATTGAAGACCAGCTAAAGTCTTCTTGTGCTCTTGAACCACTACAGGACCGAGCGAGGCCTTCCCTTCCCACCGAAGGCCTAGAAAAAGCAGACACCAAAGTTAAGTGCTTGAAGGGTCAAAAACCAAGCTTAAAAGCACCTTCCTACCTCCAAAAGGAGAAGCAGCAGTTCCACCATCAGGACCACATGTTGAGTCACAGCAACCACAAACCTGGTTGTTCCCATCAGCAGCAAGCCACCTGCAATACGAAAAATCAGACATGGCACCTTTAATGTATTCGTAAGTGGCATGAACATACCCATTGGCAAAGGAACAGGATTTGTGGAGCGCGTCACTAGGTGCAGAAGCAAGAGTGGCCTTCAGAACACACGTCATGTAGATCTGCAAGAGACACCACGGGTAAGGGGACACAAACCAAAGCAAATGGGAGAGGTCATTCTCCAACACTCATAATACATACAGAAGGACTGGATCCCCCCTGGAACATGAAGGCCTCCAGCTGGAACCGGATTTTGTCTTCCTGGGATCGAGGCATGAAGCGCGAGCTGGAAGCGGTGACCTTGGCATCCACAAGACATCTAAGGAGTAAAAAGTAGTTGTCAGGGACAAAGCGGTTACAAGGAGCAAACTCGAGAACAAGTCAACTCTGCAGCATCTGGTGACATGAACACACCCATGATTCTCAATGAACAAATATCTCGGAAGGGCGTTCACATCAGGTACTTGGGTGGCCACACAGCTGTCCACAAACACACGCAGAGGGACGTGGTTGTATACCTTCACAGATGCCTCAACATTAATAACGTCACCCAGGAAGTAAGAGTTTGAAGGCCTCTCATAGGACCAGTCATCTGCAAGAGGGAAGAACTGCTTAGGCACAGCCTCGTTCAGAAGGCAGAAGGTCTAGAGAAACTGCACAAACCAGTCATGAGCTTCAGGGAGAACACCAAGACTTCTTCACCAGCCTCCGTTGAGGCATAAGGGACCCAAGTTGGCTTCAAGGCACTACTGCTGACATTTTGAAACCTGCAGTTCAAGAAGTGACCAATTAAATGGGCTTCCAGTTCCACCACTGCAAGCAATGCCACAAGTCACAAAAGGTCGCTTACCTTTGATAGTGGCATTGAACTCCAATAACTGCACCACCTGCACGGGTAATCGGAGTGCCAGCAAACGCCTCAGGAGTGTAGGTAAGGGCAAAGGTGTAGACAAGCTCATCCTTGGTCATCTATAGGAGACTGACGTTGTTACCAAGAGGGTTCTCCGAAAAAGAGAACCCATTCCAAAAGGCATCTTAGCAAGTCATGCCATAACACTTGGTTACCCGAGTAAGCAGTTATTAAGAGTCTTTCCCACTATAAGAGAACCGTCCCATGGATGGTTCCCTGAATCTAGAACGTCGATACCAAAACAAGGGCCCCATTTTTAGTAGGGTTCAATAAATCTACTAGCTCTTACCATCAAGACACTGTTGCAGTCCTGCAGTTCATTCTCAAAGAAGAGCACCTTAGAGCCTGGGACCAAACCGACAACAGGACATCCTCCCAGAGTCAGACCAGATGGCTGGATCAGTTCACCATTGCTAAACAAGTCCTGCTGTACCTCCACATGAATCCGGTTCTCACCGCATTGAATAGCTACACTACTGGGGGTCACAGGTTGCCTCAAATGGAAATCCACCGCCATCTCACTCGGCACTTCTGGAACAATGGGAAACCTCCAGTCCAAAGGCTTCACTGGACCCTGCAACACCTGCTTCTCCTGAAGACCAAGAGGCTCTTGTGCAAATCCTCTGTAGTCGAGACTCTGAAACAGAGAGGCCTTCTGCAAAGTGTTCCCGAGCACTTGAGAAGAAACAGGCACTCTGGAAGCTGGATATGATTGATGCTTCTTGCTTTTTGGACTTTGACTGGAACTCAAACTTCCAATAGCATTCTTCAGATCAAACACCACAAGCACAACCAGCACTAACAGACATTGCAAAAGACCCATCCTGACAAACGTTAACACAATACCCACCAGTGCTCGTCTTTGCCATTAAGTACAGCTTTGAATTTAAGCGGCTCCTCCCCTTTCAGCTTGATTGATTACCTTTGGACCTCCAAAGGTCTCTGGGCCTGTAATTAACAAATGAGAACGTTCTGGAATGTCACTAGCCAATGGAAGGCTTGATAAGGATCTGAGATTTTCATCTACACTTATTCACAATTTTACAATTAAAGTTTGAAAGTGTGTTTATGATAGACAAAGAATGTCATTAAAAAAGCGCCTGATATGACTCAAATAATAGAGAATATTCATAAAAATCTCTCTCTCTCTTTTTTAAAGAGTTTTTAGTTTATTATTGGAAAAGATTTGGAAAAATGTAGAATTACATCACTTGCTCCCCAGTGAATGGGTGGCATCAAAACGAAAGTCCAAAGAGCTATTATAAATATCAAAATAATCCACAAGTAATTCACATCAATTACGGTCTTGTGAAGGGAAAGGTTGTCTGTTTATAAGAAACAAATCCATCGTTGAGAAATTCAAATGATTGCTTCCGGCCAAAATATGATCTCATAATCCCAACTAAAGGTGCCATAGAATGCATTGATACAATATTTTAAATTAGATCTACATAAAAAGGTACGTGGCTTGGGTATGGGCAAAAATTCTCTGGAACGGTTTTACATGTCCGTTTACAACCCTGGGATTTGTCCCTAGAATTATTTGGAAGGGTCATGAACAATAATGTTGAGCTCTGCTCTGATTGGCTGTTTCACAGCGCAGATCTCTTCTGTCCAGCGTGAACGATGGCGAGATTAGGCATCCAACCTGATATGTTTGAGCCTGTATCAGACGAAGATAAAGATTTGGAAAGAATGTTTAGCGTCCGCGTGAACGAGTCTTGAGAGAGTTGTCAGTGAAGATGTGGACACAGCCTCTGTGTTGCTTTTATACGCGTTTTCTCTCAATAAGAATTGAATCTCGAGATCCAATGAGAATCACCCAGTTGTCAATGAAGAGGGAGGGACTATCGTTAATTAGCTGGAACCTGTAGAATACAAAAAGACCAAAGGGCAATAGCTTCACTTTGTGTTTAGCTGTTGAACAATGGCTGGAAGTTGGTGTTTGGCTCAGATTTTGGTGGTCTGTGCTTTCTGTCATGCTGTCCCACAGTGGAGTCAATCGCTTCAGAATGCTCAAGCTCTGATGATCCAGCAAACTGACCAGCAGTTTCAGCTCCAGAAGCCAGTTCAACAGCTAACTAACCAGCAGTTTCCACCTCAGAAACCAGTTCAACAGCTAACTAACCAGCAGTTTCTGTTTCAGAAGCCAGTTCCACAACAACCTAAGCCGCAGTTTCCGTTTCAGAAGCCAGTTCCACAACAACCTAAGCCGCAGTTTCCGTTTCAGAAGCCAGTTCCACAACAACCTAAGCCGCAGTTTCCGTTTCAGAAGCCAGTTCCACAACAACCTAAGCCGCAGTTTCCGCTTCAGAAGCCAGTTCCACAACAACCTAAGCCGCAGTTTCCGCTTCAGAAGCCAGTTCCACAACAACCTAAGCAGCAGTTCCCTCTTCAGAAGCCAGTTCCACAACAACCTAAGCCGCAGTTTCCGCTTCAGAAGCCAGTTCAACTTGATAAATGTGCTGTAGCTGATTCTGAGCAGATCCAATGCGGTCTACCTGGGATCAGTGGTGCTGCGTGTGAAGCTATCAACTGCTGCTTTAACGGACAGCAGTGTTTCTATGGGAGGGCAGGTAAGCGTTCTCCATCTTATTCTGTTCGTGTTAAACCGTTTCTCTGAATTTAACCTGCTCTTGTTCTAGTGACTGTCCAGTGTATTAGAGATGGTCAGTTTGTGGTAGTGGTGTCTCGAGACGTTACCTTGCCTCGACTGAGTCTGGATTCGGTTCAACTACTGGGTGGAAACGACCCACCTTGTGCTCCTGTGGGGTCTACACCTTCCTTTGCTATATACCAGTTCCCTGTGACCGCATGTGGCACGAGCGTGATGGTTAGCAGCTGCTACTGGTTTTATTCTGCATCGCTTGGACTGGATGCTGACACCGTTTCTATTGACAGGAGGACGGTGGATATGTGGTGTATGAAAACCGAATGACCTCATCGTATGAAGTGGGGATTGGACCATATGGTTCCATCACAAGGGACAGTCATTTTGAGTAGGTGATCCATGACTTGGTGTGACCACTAATCCCTGATAAATGCTACAAGCTCGCTGTGTGTCGTCCAGGTTTCTCTTCCAGTGTAGATATTCGGGAACTTCTGTGGAAGCTCTGGTTGTGGAGGTCAACTCCGTTCCTCCACCTCCACCAGTAGCCGCTCCTGGACCTCTCAGGGTGGAGCTCAGACTGGCCAATGGCCAATGTGTCACCAAAGGCTGTGCTGAAGGTAAGGTCTTGTCCTGTGTCTGCCTAAAGCCTTTCAAACTGGAGTCCGGTTAAACCCCAGTGTTGTTCCTCAGGGGATGAGGCCTACACGTCCTACTACAGTGACGCTGATTATCCCATCACAAAAGTCCTGCGAGAGCCTGTGTATGTTGAGGTGCACATTATGGAGAGGACTGACCCCAACATTGTCCTGATGCTGGGACGTTGTTGGACTACTTCAACCCCCAGTCCACTCAGTCTCCCCCAGTGGGACCTTCTGATCGACGGGTGAGTGTACAGCCAATCTTCATCCTTTTAGTCTGCTGGGAGACCCTTTCTAACCTTCTCCTTTGTCTTCAGATGCCCTTACCAGGACGACCGCTATCTGACCACACTGGTTCCAGTGACTGGATCGTCTGGTCTTCAGTTCCCAACCCACTACAAGCGCTTTGTTGTGAAGATGTTCACATTTGTAGATCCAGCCTCACTGGCTGCTCTGCAGGAAACCGTATGCCCCCCTTTACTTGAACATTTGTGTATTTACTACTTGTGGATTCTATGACTTGAGCCTCTTTCTTCCCTGTCAGGTCTTCATCCACTGCAGTACAGAGGTGTGCCATCCATCATCTGGCTCTTGTGAGCAAAGCTGCACCAGGAAACGTGAGTTCTTGCTTTCTCTCGACAAGAGGAACTGAGCATTTTAGAAGTGCGTTCTCACTTCTAACACTTCTCTTTCAGGAAGAGACACCCGTATCAAGGCTGTCTCTGGGGAGCAGACTGTGGTTTCTAGTGGAGAAGTTACTCTGGTCATGTAAATCTAGTGTTTTTAATAAACCCTGCAGAACCCCGAGGTATCTCTTTGTCTATTGTTTTGGTTCGACAGAATCCGGGATTACGTGCCTCTTCCCAGTTGTTTTTTCCTCGCACCATTAAACCAAGGCATTCCTTTCTCCATCCTCCAGTTGTTAACCTGGGGCAGCACAAGGTTCCCCTATTTTAATTTGTCTTCCAAACGGTAGTTTGGCTCCCGATATTCACAATATAAAGTTATGTGGATTACTTGCGGCTTTTGTTTTAAATCCAGCTCAAGTTTTAAATGGAAATCAATTCTCGACTGTCTTGAAGCAAACACGAAACCGTGTCAATTGTCCTCAACTCAAAGTAATGCTATTAAAGGGATCCTCCTCCCCAAAATGAAAATGGTGTCACTAATCACTTACCCCCGTGTCGTTCCAAACCTGTAGAAACTTCATTCGTCTTTGGAACACAATTGAACCCCTTACTTGTCACCCCCCCATTTTCAGCATGGAGACACGAATGACATGCCCAAAATTAAAAGGTTGCTGCTAAGGAGTCTTTCTTACTAGATACATAATCAACATCGGTTCACACAGCTGACACCTCAAAGTTTACTGTTCAGGAATCAGAATTACTTAGACGGTTATAATAGAGATGTATGTAAGCTCAAACATGTCAGTAAAAATATTAAAAACCTATTTAAAAGTGATGTAGGATATGATTTTAGATACATAATGAAGCTAAAGCCACAAGTCTACTAATACTTCATTTTGACATTTCAGAATATAATCTCACAAAGTGTGAATTTTATGAAACCTTTTCTAAGACCGTGTCATGTGTGTTTTTAGAGAAGGCTAGTAAAATTGATTTATGACTCCTGGAATGCAATTATCTCTTGTTTGGACCGGCAAAACTGCCCCATTCATGATTCTATTGTTGTTACAAAACGAGCCTTTCACACATGGGCCAGGTATGACACAAAATCCTGATTCTTCATTTATCATTATTCCAGTATACATTTACCCCACTATTATCAAAAGCCTTACTATAAAATTACAACAAAACATTTTCTTACAACCTTTGACAAAATGATTACAAAATGCATTATGAAGAAGAACTGCACCTGCTATGTAGCTGCATTAGAGCTAACGTTAGCATCAAGCTACATAAGACTATTCATGAAAATTAACCGATTGTTTGTAATAACCTCCTTTTGCGATCACATGTGGAATTTTACTGCTGTAAAAATATTCTATTTATAGCCTTTTACGTCGCTGCACAAGTTAGCATTTCAGATGTACATTTATGTTATAAAAACGCCCAAAATCACATACCATTAACTAACGTAATCGTGTGTTAATTATTTGTATGTTTCATGGGTACAGAGGTTTCTCTGTGTTGTTGTGGTCAGATATCAACACAGATGTGTGCAGGAAATGCATCATGGGTAGGATGGGGCGGGATATGATGCACAGTTATGATGGACAAGACACGGGCGAATCCGGTCTCTGTCAGCAGAGAGGTTTGACGTGCTGTGAAAGTAAAACAATCTGGGGCCGGTGACTATCCTTGACAGCAAAGGGGTTAAAGATATTTTGGATGAAAACCGGGAGGCCTGTGACCATCCCATATACTGCCAAGGTCCAGAAAAGCACCATCGGAATTACCCATCTGCCATCAGTGGATGAACCGTAACGTTAGGAAGCGAGGAGAACATATGCTTGTGGCGCGGCTGACACAGAAGAACGTACACAGTCTGACTACTCCGAGGATGCTTTTCTGGACCTTGACAGTGCATTTTACTTGGCAGCCTGTGGGCCAAATCACAAGCCTCCTGGTTTTCATCCAAAATAAGTGGGGTTCCGAAGATGAACGAAGCTCTTATGGGTTCGGAACGACTTGGGGGCAAGTGATGACGATCTTCATTTTGGGGTGGAGTATCCCTTTAGTATTGAAACCGCCCAAGATGTTGCACAAGTGACAAACCAAAAAAGGTCATTCACTGGGAGTCAATTCGTCAATGATTTTTCAGAATTCTAACTGACCTGCTACTGCACAAAAAACCCCTTACGTCAGTACAGGTTCGGCACACCAAATACTAAACTTAAGCGATGCCTGCCGTTTTCCTAAAATGTAAAGCCTATAAATAACCCATCTGAAGGTGGAAAACGTGGTGCCAGTGTTGATACTGGGAGTGCGCTTCTCTTGTACATGGATTTAAAAAGCATGAGAGATGTCAACAAAGAGCATTAGGAAACAAATTTAACTGATCAAACCTATTTGGGGGATGCAAGGGGGAAATTAAACTGCTCATTTGAAGTTACCAACACGAAGAAAATCAAGTTCACTGCATAAGATGCACGCAAAAATCTGCAGTGCTTCAAGGAAGTGGACGTTCACGCAGAACTCTTTTGGCACAAGTGCCAATTAACAGAATTCCCTTTACAGCATCATGGGCAATGTATTCCACCTTTACAGTACTCCTAAAAAAGGGAGCTCACAGCAGGTCCCTTTAAAAAGGTTTATTAACTTCCCTAACGAGAAAAGGGAGCCTTTCCTTCTGGCAAGAGAATAGGTACAGTAGGACTACCCACTTCCTCGCACAAAATCAATTGGTTAAACTAGACAAGAAAAACAGAAACGAGAATAAGTTTGCTCCCCCACATTTATTGAAGACCAGCTAAAGTCTTCTTGTGCTCTTGAACCACTACAGGACCGAGCGAGGCCTTCCCTTCCCACCGAAGGCCTAGAAAAAGCAGACACCAAAGTTAAGTGCTTGAAGGGTCAAAAACCAAGCTTAAAAGCACCTTCCTACCTCCAAAAGGAGAAGCAGCAGTTCCACCATCAGGACCACATGTTGAGTCACAGCAACCACAAACCTGGTTGTTCCCATCAGCAGCAAGCCACCTGCAATACGAAAAATCAGACATGGCACCTTTAATGTATTCGTAAGTGGCATGAACATACCCATTGGCAAAGGAACAGGATTTGTGGAGCGCGTCACTAGGTGCAGAAGCAAGAGTGGCCTTCAGAACACACGTCATGTAGATCTGCAAGAGACACCACGGGTAAGGGGACACAAACCAAAGCAAATGGGAGAGGTCATTCTCCAACACTCATAATACATACAGAAGGACTGGATCCCCCCTGGAACATGAAGGCCTCCAGCTGGAACCGGATTTTGTCTTCCTGGGATCGAGGCATGAAGCGCGAGCTGGAAGCGGTGACCTTGGCATCCACAAGACATCTAAGGAGTAAAAAGTAGTTGTCAGGGACAAAGCGGTTACAAGGAGCAAACTCGAGAACAAGTCAACTCTGCAGCATCTGGTGACATGAACACACCCATGATTCTCAATGAACAAATATCTCGGAAGGGCGTTCACATCAGGTACTTGGGTGGCCACACAGCTGTCCACAAACACACGCAGAGGGACGTGGTTGTATACCTTCACAGATGCCTCAACATTAATAACGTCACCCAGGAAGTAAGAGTTTGAAGGCCTCTCATAGGACCAGTCATCTGCAAGAGGGAAGAACTGCTTAGGCACAGCCTCGTTCAGAAGGCAGAAGGTCTAGAGAAACTGCACAAACCAGTCATGAGCTTCAGGGAGAACACCAAGACTTCTTCACCAGCCTCCGTTGAGGCATAAGGGACCCAAGTTGGCTTCAAGGCACTACTGCTGACATTTTGAAACCTGCAGTTCAAGAAGTGACCAATTAAATGGGCTTCCAGTTCCACCACTGCAAGCAATGCCACAAGTCACAAAAGGTCGCTTACCTTTGATAGTGGCATTGAACTCCAATAACTGCACCACCTGCACGGGTAATCGGAGTGCCAGCAAACGCCTCAGGAGTGTAGGTAAGGGCAAAGGTGTAGACAAGCTCATCCTTGGTCATCTATAGGAGACTGACATTGTTACCAAGAGGGTTCTCCGAAAAAGAGAACCCATTCCAAAAGGCATCTTAGCAAGTCATGCCATAACACTTGGTTACCCGAGTAAGCAGTTATTAAGAGTCTTTCCCACTATAAGAGAACCGTCCCATGGATGGTTCCCTGAATCTAGAACGTCGATACCAAAACAAGGGCCCCATTTTTAGTAGGGTTCAATAAATCTAGTAACACTTAACAGCTCTTACCATCAAGACACTGTTGCAGTCCTGCAGTTCATTCTCAAAGAAGAGCACCTTAGAGCCTGGGACCAAACCGACAACAGGACATCCTCCCAGAGTCAGACCAGATGGCTGGATCAGTTCACCATTGCTAAACAAGTCCTGCTGTACCTCCACATGAATCCGGTTCTCACCGCATTGAATAGCTACACTACTGGGGGTCACAGGTTGCCTCAAATGGAAATCCACCGCCATCTCACTCAGCACTTCTGGAACAATGGGAAACCTCCAGTCCAAAGGCTTCACTGGACCCTGCAACACCTGCTTCTCCTGAAGACCAAGAGGCTCTTGTGCAAATCCTCTGTAGTCGAGACTCTGAAACAGAGAGGCCTTCTGCAAAGTGTTCCCGAGCACTTGAGAAGAAACAGGCACTCTGGAAGCTGGATATGATTGATGCTTCTTGCTTTTTGGACTTTGACTGGAACTCAAACTTCCAATAGCATTCTTCAGATCAAACACCACAAGCACAACCAGCACTAACAGACATTGCAAAAGACCCATCCTGACAAACGTTAACACAATACCCACCAGTGCTCGTCTTTGCCATTAAGTACAGCTTTGAATTTAAGCGGCTCCTCCCCTTTCAGCTTGATTGATTACCTTTGGACCTCCAAAGGTCTCTGGGCCTGTAATTAACAAATGAGAACGTTCTGGAATGTCACTAGCCAATGGAAGGCTTGATAAGGATCTGAGATTTTCATCTACACTTATTCACAATTTTACAATTAAAGTTTGAAAGTGTGTTTATGATAGACAAAGAATGTCATTAAAAAAGCGCCTGATATGACTCAAATAATAGAGAATATTCATAAAAATCTCTCTCTCTCTTTTTTAAAGAGTTTTTAGTTTATCATTGGAAAAGATTTGGAAAAATGTAGAATTACATCACTTGCTCCCCAGTGAATGGGTGGCATCAAAACGAAAGTCCAAAGAGCTATTATAAATATCAAAATAATCCACAAGTAATTCACATCAATTACGGTCTTGTGAAGGGAAAGGTTGTCTGTTTATAAGAAACAAATCCATCGTTGAGAAATTCAAATGATTGCTTCCGGCCAAAATATGATCTCATAATCCCAACTAAAGGTGCCATAGAATGCATTGATACAATATTTTAAATTAGATCTACATAAAAAGGTACGTGGCTTGGGTATGGGCAAAAATTCTCTGGAACGGTTTTACATGTCCGTTTACAACCCTGGGATTTGTCCCTAGAATTATTTGGAAGGGTCATGAACAATAATGTTGAGCTCTGCTCTGATTGGCTGTTTCACAGCGCAGATCTCTTCTGTCCAGCGTGAACGATGGCGAGATTAGGCATCCAACCTGATATGTTTGAGCCTGTATCAGACGAAGATAAAGATTTGGAAAGAATGTTTAGCGTCCGCGTGAACGAGTCTTGAGAGAGTTGTCAGTGAAGATGTGGACACAGCCTCTGTGTTGCTTTTATACGCGTTTTCTCTCAATAAGAATTGAATCTCGAGATCCAATGAGAATCACCCAGTTGTCAATGAAGAGGGAGGGACTATCGTTAATTAGCTGGAACCTGTAGAATACAAAAAGACCAAAGGGCAATAGCTTCACTTTGTGTTTAGCTGTTGAACAATGGCTGGAAGTTGGTGTTTGGCTCAGATTTTGGTGGTCTGTGCTTTCTGTCATGCTGTCCCACAGTGGAGTCAATCGCTTCAGAATGCTCAAGCTCTGATGATCCAGCAAACTGACCAGCAGTTTCAGCTCCAGAAGCCAGTTCAACAGCTAACTAACCAGCAGTTTCCACCTCAGAAACCAGTTCAACAGCTAACTAACCAGCAGTTTCTGTTTCAGAAGCCAGTTCCACAACAACCTAAGCCGCAGTTTCCGTTTCAGAAGCCAGTTCCACAACAACCTAAGCCGCAGTTTCCGTTTCAGAAGCCAGTTCCACAACAACCTAAGCCGCAGTTTCCGTTTCAGAAGCCAGTTCCACAACAACCTAAGCCGCAGTTTCCGCTTCAGAAGCCAGTTCCACAACAACCTAAGCCGCAGTTTCCGCTTCAGAAGCCAGTTCCACAACAACCTAAGCCGCAGTTCCCTCTTCAGAAGCCAGTTCCACAACAACCTAAGCCGCAGTTTCCGCTTCAGAAGCCAGTTCAACTTGATAAATGTGCTGTAGCTGATTCTGAGCAGATCCAATGCGGTCTACCTGGGATCAGTGGTGCTGCGTGTGAAGCTATCAACTGCTGCTTTAACGGACAGCAGTGTTTCTATGGGAGGGCAGGTAAGCGTTCTCCATCTTATTCTGTTCGTGTTAAACCGTTTCTCTGAATTTAACCTGCTCTTGTTCTAGTGACTGTCCAGTGTATTAGAGATGGTCAGTTTGTGGTAGTGGTGTCTCGAGACGTTACCTTGCCTCGACTGAGTCTGGATTCGGTTCAACTACTGGGTGGAAACGACCCACCTTGTGCTCCTGTGGGGTCTACACCTTCCTTTGCTATATACCAGTTCCCTGTGACCGCATGTGGCACGAGCGTGATGGTTAGCAGCTGCTACTGGTTTTATTCTGCATCGCTTGGACTGGATGCTGACACCGTTTCTATTGACAGGAGGACGGTGGATATGTGGTGTATGAAAACCGAATGACCTCATCGTATGAAGTGGGGATTGGACCATATGGTTCCATCACAAGGGACAGTCATTTTGAGTAGGTGATCCATGACTTGGTGTGACCACTAATCCCTGATAAATGCTACAAGCTCGCTGTGTGTCGTCCAGGTTTCTCTTCCAGTGTAGATATTCGGGAACTTCTGTGGAAGCTCTGGTTGTGGAGGTCAACTCCGTTCCTCCACCTCCACCAGTAGCCGCTCCTGGACCTCTCAGGGTGGAGCTCAGACTGGCCAATGGCCAATGTGTCACCAAAGGCTGTGCTGAAGGTAAGGTCTTGTCCTGTGTCTGCCTAAAGCCTTTCAAACTGGAGTCCGGTTAAACCCCAGTGTTGTTCCTCAGGGGATGAGGCCTACACGTCCTACTACAGTGACGCTGATTATCCCATCACAAAAGTCCTGCGAGAGCCTGTGTATGTTGAGGTGCACATTATGGAGAGGACTGACCCCAACATTGTCCTGATGCTGGGACGTTGTTGGACTACTTCAACCCCCAGTCCACTCAGTCTCCCCCAGTGGGACCTTCTGATCGACGGGTGAGTGTACAGCCAATCTTCATCCTTTTAGTCTGCTGGGAGACCCTTTCTAACCTTCTCCTTTGTCTTCAGATGCCCTTACCAGGACGACCGCTATCTGACCACACTGGTTCCAGTGACTGGATCGTCTGGTCTTCAGTTCCCAACCCACTACAAGCGCTTTGTTGTGAAGATGTTCACATTTGTAGATCCAGCCTCACTGGCTGCTCTGCAGGAAACCGTATGCCCCCCTTTACTTGAACATTTGTGTATTTACTACTTGTGGATTCTATGACTTGAGCCTCTTTCTTCCCTGTCAGGTCTTCATCCACTGCAGTACAGAGGTGTGCCATCCATCATCTGGCTCTTGTGAGCAAAGCTGCACCAGGAAACGTGAGTTCTTGCTTTCTCTCGACAAGAGGAACTGAGCATTTTAGAAGTGCGTTCTCACTTCTAACACTTCTCTTTCAGGAAGAGACACCCGTATCAAGGCTGTCTCTGGGGAGCAGACTGTGGTTTCTAGTGGAGAAGTTACTCTGGTCATGTAAATCTAGTGTTTTTAATAAACCCTGCAGAACCCCGAGGTATCTCTTTGTCTATTGTTTTGGTTCGACAGAATCCGGGATTACGTGCCTCTTCCCAGTTGTTTTTTCCTCGCACCATTAAACCAAGGCATTCCTTTCTCCATCCTCCAGTTGTTAACCTGGGGCAGCACAAGGTTCCCCTATTTTAATTTGTCTTCCAAACGGTAGTTTGGCTCCCGATATTCACAATATAAAGTTATGTGGATTACTTGCGGCTTTTGTTTTAAATCCAGCTCAAGTTTTAAATGGAAATCAATTCTCGACTGTCTTGAAGCAAACACGAAACCGTGTCAATTGTCCTCAACTCAAAGTAATGCTATTAAAGGGATCCTCCTCCCCAAAATGAAAATGGTGTCACTAATCACTTACCCCCGTGTCGTTCCAAACCTGTAGAAACTTCATTCGTCTTTGGAACACAATTGAACCCCTTACTTGTCACCCCCCCCATTTTCAGCATGGAGACACGAATGACATGCCCAAAATTAAAAGGTTGCTGCTAAGGAGTCTTTCTTACTAGATACATAATCAACATCGGTTCACACAGCTGACACCTCAAAGTTTACTGTTCAGGAATCAGAATTACTTAGACGGTTATAATAGAGATGTATGTAAGCTCAAACATGTCAGTAAAAATATTAAAAACCTATTTAAAAGTGATGTAGGATATGATTTTAGATACATAATGAAGCTAAAGCCACAAGTCTACTAATACTTCATTTTGACATTTCAGAATATAATCTCACAAAGTGTGAATTTTATGAAACCTTTTCTAAGACCGTGTCATGTGTGTTTTTAGAGAAGGCTAGTAAAATTGATTTATGACTCCTGGAATGCAATTATCTCTTGTTTGGACCGGCAAAACTGCCCCATTCATGATTCTATTGTTGTTACAAAACGAGCCTTTCACACATGGGCCAGGTATGACACAAAATCCTGATTCTTCATTTATCATTATTCCAGTATACATTTACCCCACTATTATCAAAAGCCTTACTATAAAATTACAACAAAACATTTTCTTACAACCTTTGACAAAATGATTACAAAATGCATTATGAAGAAGAACTGCACCTGCTATGTAGCTGCATTAGAGCTAACGTTAGCATCAAGCTACATAAGACTATTCATGAAAATTAACCGATTGTTTGTAATAACCTCCTTTTGCGATCACATGTGGAATTTTACTGCTGTAAAAATATGCTATTTATAGCCTTTTACGTCGCTGCACAAGTTAGCATTTCAGATGTACATTTATGTTATAAAAACGCCCAAAATCACATACCATTAACTAACGTAATCGTGTGTTAATTATTTGGATGTTTCATGGGTACAGAGGTTTCTCTGTGTTGTTGTGGTCAGATATCAACACAGATGTGTACAGGAAATGCATCATGGGTAGGATGGGGCGGGATATGATGCACAGTTATGATGGACAAGACACGGGCGAATCCGGTCTCTGTCAGCAGAGAGGTTTGACGTGCTGTGAAAGTAAAACAATCTGGGGCCGGTGACTATCCTTGACAGCAAAGGGGTTAAAGATATTTTGGATGAAAACCGGGAGGCCTGTGACCATCCCATATACTGCCAAGGTCCAGAAAAGCACCATCGGAATTACCCATCTGCCATCAGTGGATGAACCGTAACGTTAGGAAGCGAGGAGAACATATGCTTGTGGCGCGGCTGACACAGAAGAACGTACACAGTCTGACTACTCCGAGGATGCTTTTCTGGACCTTGACAGTGCATTTTACTTGGCAGCCTGTGGGCCAAATCACAAGCCTCCTGGTTTTCATCCAAAATAAGTGGGGTTCCGAAGATGAACGAAGCGCTTATGGGTTCGGAACGACTTGGGGGCAAGTGATGACGATCTTCATTTTGGGGTGGAGTATCCCTTTAGTATTGAAACCGCCCAAGATGTTGCACAAGTGACAAACCAAAAAAGGTCATTCACTGGGAGTCAATTCGTCAATGATTTTTCAGAATTCTAACTGACCTGCTACTGCACAAAAAACCCCTTACGTCAGTACAGGTTCGGCACACCAAATACTAAACTTAAGCGATGCCTGCCGTTTTCCTAAAATGTAAAGCCTATAAATAACCCATCTGAAGGTGGAAAACGTGGTGCCAGTGTTGATACTGGGAGTGCGCTTCTCTTGTACATGGATTTAAAAAGCATGAGAGATGTCAACAAAGAGCATTAGGAAACAAATTTAACTGATCAAACCTATTTGGGGGATGCAAGGGGGAAATTAAACTGCTCATTTGAAGTTACCAACACGAAGAAAATCAAGTTCACTGCATAAGATGCACGCAAAAATCTGCAGTGCTTCAAGGAAGTGGACGTTCACGCAGAACTCTTTTGGCACAAGTGCCAATTAACAGAATTCCCTTTACAGCATCATGGGCAATGTATTCCACCTTTACAGTACTCCTAAAAAAGGGAGCTCACAGCAGGTCCCTTTAAAAAGGTTTATTAACTTCCCTAACGAGAAAAGGGAGCCTTTCCTTCTGGCAAGAGAATAGGTACAGTAGGACTACCCACTTCCTCGCACAAAATCAATTGGTTAAACTAGACAAGAAAAACAGAAACGAGAATAAGTTTGCTCCCCCACATTTATTGAAGACCAGCTAAAGTCTTCTTGTGCTCTTGAACCACTACAGGACCGAGCGAGGCCTTCCCTTCCCACCGAAGGCCTAGAAAAAGCAGACACCAAAGTTAAGTGCTTGAAGGGTCAAAAACCAAGCTTAAAAGCACCTTCCTACCTCCAAAAGGAGAAGCAGCAGTTCCACCATCAGGACCACATGTTGAGTCACAGCAACCACAAACCTGGTTGTTCCCATCAGCAGCAAGCCACCTGCAATACGAAAAATCAGACATGGCACCTTTAATGTATTCGTAAGTGGCATGAACATACCCATTGGCAAAGGAACAGGATTTGTGGAGCGCGTCACTAGGTGCAGAAGCAAGAGTGGCCTTCAGAACACACGTCATGTAGATCTGCAAGAGACACCACGGGTAAGGGGACACAAACCAAAGCAAATGGGAGAGGTCATTCTCCAACACTCATAATACATACAGAAGGACTGGATCCCCCCTGGAACATGAAGGCCTCCAGCTGGAACCGGATTTTGTCTTCCTGGGATCGAGGCATGAAGCGCGAGCTGGAAGCGGTGACCTTGGCATCCACAAGACATCTAAGGAGTAAAAAGTAGTTGTCAGGGACAAAGCGGTTACAAGGAGCAAACTCGAGAACAAGTCAACTCTGCAGCATCTGGTGACATGAACACACCCATGATTCTCAATGAACAAATATCTCGGAAGGGCGTTCACATCAGGTACTTGGGTGGCCACACAGCTGTCCACAAACACACGCAGAGGGACGTGGTTGTATACCTTCACAGATGCCTCAACATTAATAACGTCACCCAGGAAGTAAGAGTTTGAAGGCCTCTCATAGGACCAGTCATCTGCAAGAGGGAAGAACTGCTTAGGCACAGCCTCGTTCAGAAGGCAGAAGGTCTAGAGAAACTGCACAAACCAGTCATGAGCTTCAGGGAGAACACCAAGACTTCTTCACCAGCCTCCGTTGAGGCATAAGGGACCCAAGTTGGCTTCAAGGCACTACTGCTGACATTTTGAAACCTGCAGTTCAAGAAGTGACCAATTAAATGGGCTTCCAGTTCCACCACTGCAAGCAATGCCACAAGTCACAAAAGGTCGCTTACCTTTGATAGTGGCATTGAACTCCAATAACTGCACCACCTGCACGGGTAATCGGAGTGCCAGCAAACGCCTCAGGAGTGTAGGTAAGGGCAAAGGTGTAGACAAGCTCATCCTTGGTCATCTATAGGAGACTGACGTTGTTACCAAGAGGGTTCTCCGAAAAAGAGAACCCATTCCAAAAGGCATCTTAGCAAGTCATGCCATAACACTTGGTTACCCGAGTAAGCAGTTATTAAGAGTCTTTCCCACTATAAGAGAACCGTCCCATGGATGGTTCCCTGAATCTAGAACGTCGATACCAAAACAAGGGCCCCATTTTTAGTAGGGTTCAATAAATCTAGTAACACTTAACAGCTCTTACCATCAAGACACTGTTGCAGTCCTGCAGTTCATTCTCAAAGAAGAGCACCTTAGAGCCTGGGACCAAACCGACAACAGGACATCCTCCCAGAGTCAGACCAGATGGCTGGATCAGTTCACCATTGCTAAACAAGTCCTGCTGTACCTCCACATGAATCCGGTTCTCACCGCATTGAATAGCTACACTACTGGGGGTCACAGGTTGCCTCAAATGGAAATCCACCGCCATCTCACTCAGCACTTCTGGAACAATGGGAAACCTCCAGTCCAAAGGCTTCACTGGACCCTGCAACACCTGCTTCTCCTGAAGACCAAGAGGCTCTTGTGCAAATCCTCTGTAGTCGAGACTCTGAAACAGAGAGGCCTTCTGCAAAGTGTTCCCGAGCACTTGAGAAGAAACAGGCACTCTGGAAGCTGGATATGATTGATGCTTCTTGCTTTTTGGACTTTGACTGGAACTCAAACTTCCAATAGCATTCTTCAGATCAAACACCACAAGCACAACCAGCACTAACAGACATTGCAAAAGACCCATCCTGACAAACGTTAACACAATACCCACCAGTGCTCGTCTTTGCCATTAAGTACAGCTTTGAATTTAAGCGGCTCCTCCCCTTTCAGCTTGATTGATTACCTTTGGACCTCCAAAGGTCTCTGGGCCTGTAATTAACAAATGAGAACGTTCTGGAATGTCACTAGCCAATGGAAGGCTTGATAAGGATCTGAGATTTTCATCTACACTTATTCACAATTTTACAATTAAAGTTTGAAAGTGTGTTTATGATAGACAAAGAATGTCATTAAAAAAGCGCCTGATATGACTCAAATAATAGAGAATATTCATAAAAATCTCTCTCTCTCTTTTTTAAAGAGTTTTTAGTTTATCATTGGAAAAGATTTGGAAAAATGTAGAATTACATCACTTGCTCCCCAGTGAATGGGTGGCATCAAAACGAAAGTCCAAAGAGCTATTATAAATATCAAAATAATCCACAAGTAATTCACATCAATTACGGTCTTGTGAAGGGAAAGGTTGTCTGTTTATAAGAAACAAATCCATCGTTGAGAAATTCAAATGATTGCTTCCGGCCAAAATATGATCTCATAATCCCAACTAAAGGTGCCATAGAATGCATTGATACAATATTTTAAATTAGATCTACATAAAAAGGTACGTGGCTTGGGTATGGGCAAAAATTCTCTGGAACGGTTTTACATGTCCGTTTACAACCCTGGGATTTGTCCCTAGAATTATTTGGAAGGGTCATGAACAATAATGTTGAGCTCTGCTCTGATTGGCTGTTTCACAGCGCAGATCTCTTCTGTCCAGCGTGAACGATGGCGAGATTAGGCATCCAACCTGATATGTTTGAGCCTGTATCAGACGAAGATAAAGATTTGGAAAGAATGTTTAGCGTCCGCGTGAACGAGTCTTGAGAGAGTTGTCAGTGAAGATGTGGACACAGCCTCTGTGTTGCTTTTATACGCGTTTTCTCTCAATAAGAATTGAATCTCGAGATCCAATGAGAATCACCCAGTTGTCAATGAAGAGGGAGGGACTATCGTTAATTAGCTGGAACCTGTAGAATACAAAAAGACCAAAGGGCAATAGCTTCACTTTGTGTTTAGCTGTTGAACAATGGCTGGAAGTTGGTGTTTGGCTCAGATTTTGGTGGTCTGTGCTTTCTGTCATGCTGTCCCACAGTGGAGTCAATCGCTTCAGAATGCTCAAGCTCTGATGATCCAGCAAACTGACCAGCAGTTTCAGCTCCAGAAGCCAGTTCAACAGCTAACTAACCAGCAGTTTCCACCTCAGAAACCAGTTCAACAGCTAACTAACCAGCAGTTTCTGTTTCAGAAGCCAGTTCCACAACAACCTAAGCCGCAGTTTCCGTTTCAGAAGCCAGTTCCACAACAACCTAAGCCGCAGTTTCCGTTTCAGAAGCCAGTTCCACAACAACCTAAGCCGCAGTTTCCGTTTCAGAAGCCAGTTCCACAACAACCTAAGCCGCAGTTTCCGCTTCAGAAGCCAGTTCCACAACAACCTAAGCCGCAGTTTCCGCTTCAGAAGCCAGTTCCACAACAACCTAAGCCGCAGTTCCCTCTTCAGAAGCCAGTTCCACAACAACCTAAGCCGCAGTTTCCGCTTCAGAAGCCAGTTCAACTTGATAAATGTGCTGTAGCTGATTCTGAGCAGATCCAATGCGGTCTACCTGGGATCAGTGGTGCTGCGTGTGAAGCTATCAACTGCTGCTTTAACGGACAGCAGTGTTTCTATGGGAGGGCAGGTAAGCGTTCTCCATCTTATTCTGTTCGTGTTAAACCGTTTCTCTGAATTTAACCTGCTCTTGTTCTAGTGACTGTCCAGTGTATTAGAGATGGTCAGTTTGTGGTAGTGGTGTCTCGAGACGTTACCTTGCCTCGACTGAGTCTGGATTCGGTTCAACTACTGGGTGGAAACGACCCACCTTGTGCTCCTGTGGGGTCTACACCTTCCTTTGCTATATACCAGTTCCCTGTGACCGCATGTGGCACGAGCGTGATGGTTAGCAGCTGCTACTGGTTTTATTCTGCATCGCTTGGACTGGATGCTGACACCGTTTCTATTGACAGGAGGACGGTGGATATGTGGTGTATGAAAACCGAATGACCTCATCGTATGAAGTGGGGATTGGACCATATGGTTCCATCACAAGGGACAGTCATTTTGAGTAGGTGATCCATGACTTGGTGTGACCACTAATCCCTGATAAATGCTACAAGCTCGCTGTGTGTCGTCCAGGTTTCTCTTCCAGTGTAGATATTCGGGAACTTCTGTGGAAGCTCTGGTTGTGGAGGTCAACTCCGTTCCTCCACCTCCACCAGTAGCCGCTCCTGGACCTCTCAGGGTGGAGCTCAGACTGGCCAATGGCCAATGTGTCACCAAAGGCTGTGCTGAAGGTAAGGTCTTGTCCTGTGTCTGCCTAAAGCCTTTCAAACTGGAGTCCGGTTAAACCCCAGTGTTGTTCCTCAGGGGATGAGGCCTACACGTCCTACTACAGTGACGCTGATTATCCCATCACAAAAGTCCTGCGAGAGCCTGTGTATGTTGAGGTGCACATTATGGAGAGGACTGACCCCAACATTGTCCTGATGCTGGGACGTTGTTGGACTACTTCAACCCCCAGTCCACTCAGTCTCCCCCAGTGGGACCTTCTGATCGACGGGTGAGTGTACAGCCAATCTTCATCCTTTTAGTCTGCTGGGAGACCCTTTCTAACCTTCTCCTTTGTCTTCAGATGCCCTTACCAGGACGACCGCTATCTGACCACACTGGTTCCAGTGACTGGATCGTCTGGTCTTCAGTTCCCAACCCACTACAAGCGCTTTGTTGTGAAGATGTTCACATTTGTAGATCCAGCCTCACTGGCTGCTCTGCAGGAAACCGTATGCCCCCCTTTACTTGAACATTTGTGTATTTACTACTTGTGGATTCTATGACTTGAGCCTCTTTCTTCCCTGTCAGGTCTTCATCCACTGCAGTACAGAGGTGTGCCATCCATCATCTGGCTCTTGTGAGCAAAGCTGCACCAGGAAACGTGAGTTCTTGCTTTCTCTCGACAAGAGGAACTGAGCATTTTAGAAGTGCGTTCTCACTTCTAACACTTCTCTTTCAGGAAGAGACACCCGTATCAAGGCTGTCTCTGGGGAGCAGACTGTGGTTTCTAGTGGAGAAGTTACTCTGGTCATGTAAATCTAGTGTTTTTAATAAACCCTGCAGAACCCCGAGGTATCTCTTTGTCTATTGTTTTGGTTCGACAGAATCCGGGATTACGTGCCTCTTCCCAGTTGTTTTTTCCTCGCACCATTAAACCAAGGCATTCCTTTCTCCATCCTCCAGTTGTTAACCTGGGGCAGCACAAGGTTCCCCTATTTTAATTTGTCTTCCAAACGGTAGTTTGGCTCCCGATATTCACAATATAAAGTTATGTGGATTACTTGCGGCTTTTGTTTTAAATCCAGCTCAAGTTTTAAATGGAAATCAATTCTCGACTGTCTTGAAGCAAACACGAAACCGTGTCAATTGTCCTCAACTCAAAGTAATGCTATTAAAGGGATCCTCCTCCCCAAAATGAAAATGGTGTCACTAATCACTTACCCCCGTGTCGTTCCAAACCTGTAGAAACTTCATTCGTCTTTGGAACACAATTGAACCCCTTACTTGTCACCCCCCCATTTTCAGCATGGAGACACGAATGACATGCCCAAAATTAAAAGGTTGCTGCTAAGGAGTCTTTCTTACTAGATACATAATCAACATCGGTTCACACAGCTGACACCTCAAAGTTTACTGTTCAGGAATCAGAATTACTTAGACGGTTATAATAGAGATGTATGTAAGCTCAAACATGTCAGTAAAAATATTAAAAACCTATTTAAAAGTGATGTAGGATATGATTTTAGATACATAATGAAGCTAAAGCCACAAGTCTACTAATACTTCATTTTGACATTTCAGAATATAATCTCACAAAGTGTGAATTTTATGAAACCTTTTCTAAGACCGTGTCATGTGTGTTTTTAGAGAAGGCTAGTAAAATTGATTTATGACTCCTGGAATGCAATTATCTCTTGTTTGGACCGGCAAAACTGCCCCATTCATGATTCTATTGTTGTTACAAAACGAGCCTTTCACACATGGGCCAGGTATGACACAAAATCCTGATTCTTCATTTATCATTATTCCAGTATACATTTACCCCACTATTATCAAAAGCCTTACTATAAAATTACAACAAAACATTTTCTTACAACCTTTGACAAAATGATTACAAAATGCATTATGAAGAAGAACTGCACCTGCTATGTAGCTGCATTAGAGCTAACGTTAGCATCAAGCTACATAAGACTATTCATGAAAATTAACCGATTGTAATAACCTCCTTTTGCGATCACATGTGGAATTTTACTGCTGTAAAAATATGCTATTTATAGCCTTTTACGTCGCTGCACAAGTTAGCATTTCAGATGTACATTTATGTTATAAAAACGCCCAAAATCACATACCATTAACTAACGTAATCGTGTGTTAATTATTTGGATGTTTCATGGGTACAGAGGTTTCTCTGTGTTGTTGTGGTCAGATATCAACACAGATGTGTACAGGAAATGCATCATGGGTAGGATGGGGCGGGATATGATGCACAGTTATGATGGACAAGACACGGGCGAATCCGGTCTCTGTCAGCAGAGAGGTTTGACGTGCTGTGAAAGTAAAACAATCTGGGGCCGGTGACTATCCTTGACAGCAAAGGGGTTAAAGATATTTTGGATGAAAACCGGGAGGCCTGTGACCATCCCATATACTGCCAAGGTCCAGAAAAGCACCATCGGAATTACCCATCTGCCATCAGTGGATGAACCGTAAAGTTAGGAAGCGAGGAGAACATATGCTTGTGGCGCGGCTGACACAGAAGAACGTACACAGTCTGACTACTCCGAGGATGCTTTTCTGGACCTTGACAGTGCATTTTACTTGGCAGCCTGTGGGCCAAATCACAAGCCTCCTGGTTTTCATCCAAAATAAGTGGGGTTCCGAAGATGAACGAAGCGCTTATGGGTTCGGAACGACTTGGGGGCAAGTGATGACGATCTTCATTTTGGGGTGGAGTATCCCTTTAGTATTGAAACCGCCCAAGATGTTGCACAAGTGACAAACCAAAAAAGGTCATTCACTGGGAGTCAATTCGTCAATGATTTTTCAGAATTCTAACTGACCTGCTACTGCACAAAAAACCCCTTACGTCAGTACAGGTTCGGCACACCAAATACTAAACTTAAGCGATGCCTGCCGTTTTCCTAAAATGTAAAGCCTATAAATAACCCATCTGAAGGTGGAAAACGTGGTGCCAGTGTTGATACTGGGAGTGCGCTTCTCTTGTACATGGATTTAAAAAGCATGAGAGATGTCAACAAAGAGCATTAGGAAACAAATTTAACTGATCAAACCTATTTGGGGGATGCAAGGGGGAAATTAAACTGCTCATTTGAAGTTACCAACACGAAGAAAATCAAGTTCACTGCATAAGATGCACGCAAAAATCTGCAGTGCTTCAAGGAAGTGGACGTTCACGCAGAACTCTTTTGGCACAAGTGCCAATTAACAGAATTCCCTTTACAGCATCATGGGCAATGTATTCCACCTTTACAGTACTCCTAAAAAAGGGAGCTCACAGCAGGTCCCTTTAAAAAGGTTTATTAACTTCCCTAACGAGAAAAGGGAGCCTTTCCTTCTGGCAAGAGAATAGGTACAGTAGGACTACCCACTTCCTCGCACAAAATCAATTGGTTAAACTAGACAAGAAAAACAGAAACGAGAATAAGTTTGCTCCCCCACATTTATTGAAGACCAGCTAAAGTCTTCTTGTGCTCTTGAACCACTACAGGACCGAGCGAGGCCTTCCCTTCCCACCGAAGGCCTAGAAAAAGCAGACACCAAAGTTAAGTGCTTGAAGGGTCAAAAACCAAGCTTAAAAGCACCTTCCTACCTCCAAAAGGAGAAGCAGCAGTTCCACCATCAGGACCACATGTTGAGTCACAGCAACCACAAACCTGGTTGTTCCCATCAGCAGCAAGCCACCTGCAATACGAAAAATCAGACATGGCACCTTTAATGTATTCGTAAGTGGCATGAACATACCCATTGGCAAAGGAACAGGATTTGTGGAGCGCGTCACTAGGTGCAGAAGCAAGAGTGGCCTTCAGAACACACGTCATGTAGATCTGCAAGAGACACCACGGGTAAGGGGACACAAACCAAAGCAAATGGGAGAGGTCATTCTCCAACACTCATAATACATACAGAAGGACTGGATCCCCCCTGGAACATGAAGGCCTCCAGCTGGAACCGGATTTTGTCTTCCTGGGATCGAGGCATGAAGCGCGAGCTGGAAGCGGTGACCTTGGCATCCACAAGACATCTAAGGAGTAAAAAGTAGTTGTCAGGGACAAAGCGGTTACAAGGAGCAAACTCGAGAACAAGTCAACTCTGCAGCATCTGGTGACATGAACACACCCATGATTCTCAATGAACAAATATCTCGGAAGGGCGTTCACATCAGGTACTTGGGTGGCCACACAGCTGTCCACAAACACACGCAGAGGGACGTGGTTGTATACCTTCACAGATGCCTCAACATTAATAACGTCACCCAGGAAGTAAGAGTTTGAAGGCCTCTCATAGGACCAGTCATCTGCAAGAGGGAAGAACTGCTTAGGCACAGCCTCGTTCAGAAGGCAGAAGGTCTAGAGAAACTGCACAAACCAGTCATGAGCTTCAGGGAGAACACCAAGACTTCTTCACCAGCCTCCGTTGAGGCATAAGGGACCCAAGTTGGCTTCAAGGCACTACTGCTGACATTTTGAAACCTGCAGTTCAAGAAGTGACCAATTAAATGGGCTTCCAGTTCCACCACTGCAAGCAATGCCACAAGTCACAAAAGGTCGCTTACCTTTGATAGTGGCATTGAACTCCAATAACTGCACCACCTGCACGGGTAATCGGAGTGCCAGCAAACGCCTCAGGAGTGTAGGTAAGGGCAAAGGTGTAGACAAGCTCATCCTTGGTCATCTATAGGAGACTGACGTGGTTACCAAGAGGGTTCTCCGAAAAAGAGAACCCATTCCAAAAGGCATCTTAGCAAGTCATGCCATAACACTTGGTTACCCGAGTAAGCAGTTATTAAGAGTCTTTCCCACTATAAGAGAACCGTCCCATGGATGGTTCCCTGAATCTAGAACGTCGATACCAAAACAAGGGCCCCATTTTTAGTAGGGTTCAATAAATCTAGTAACACTTAACAGCTCTTACCATCAAGACACTGTTGCAGTCCTGCAGTTCATTCTCAAAGAAGAGCACCTTAGAGCCTGGGACCAAACCGACAACAGGACATCCTCCCAGAGTCAGACCAGATGGCTGGATCAGTTCACCATTGCTAAACAAGTCCTGCTGTACCTCCACATGAATCCGGTTCTCACCGCATTGAATAGCTACACTACTGGGGGTCACAGGTTGCCTCAAATGGAAATCCACCGCCATCTCACTCGGCACTTCTGGAACAATGGGAAACCTCCAGTCCAAAGGCTTCACTGGACCCTGCAACACCTGCTTCTCCTGAAGACCAAGAGGCTCTTGTGCAAATCCTCTGTAGTCGAGACTCTGAAACGGAGAGGCCTTCTGCAAAGTGTTCCCGAGCACTTGAGAAGAAACAGGCACTCTGGAAGCTGGATATGATTGATGCTTCTTGCTTTTTGGACTTTGACTGGAACTCAAACTTCCAATAGCATTCTTCAGATCAAACACCACAAGCACAACCAGCACTAACAGACATTGCAAAAGACCCATCCTGACAAACGTTAACACAATACCCACCAGTGCTCGTCTTTGCCATTAAGTACAGCTTTGAATTTAAGCGGCTCCTCCCCTTTCAGCTTGATTGATTACCTTTGGACCTCCAAAGGTCTCTGGGCCTGTAATTAACAAATGAGAACGTTCTGGAATGTCACTAGCCAATGGAAGGCTTGATAAGGATCTGAGATTTTCATCTACACTTATTCACAATTTTACAATTAAAGTTTGAAAGTGTGTTTATGATAGACAAAGAATGTCATTAAAAAAGCGCCTGATATGACTCAAATAATAGAGAATATTCATAAAAATCTCTCTCTCTCTTTTTTAAAGAGTTTTTAGTTTATCATTGGAAAAGATTTGGAAAAATGTAGAATTACATCACTTGCTCCCCAGTGAATGGGTGGCATCAAAACGAAAGTCCAAAGAGCTATTATAAATATCAAAATAATCCACAAGTAATTCACATCAATTACGGTCTTGTGAAGGGAAAGGTTGTCTGTTTATAAGAAACAAATCCATCGTTGAGAAATTCAAATGATTGCTTCCGGCCAAAATATGATCTCATAATCCCAACTAAAGGTGCCATAGAATGCATTGATACAATATTTTAAATGAGATCTACATAAAAAGGTACGTGGCTTGGGTATGGGCAAAAATTCTCTGGAACGGTTTTACATGTCCGTTTACAACCCTGGGATTTGTCCCTAGAATTATTTGGAAGGGTCATGAACAATAATGTTGAGCTCTGCTCTGATTGGCTGTTTCACAGCGCAGATCTCTTCTGTCCAGCGTGAACGATGGCGAGATTAGGCATCCAACCTGATATGTTTGAGCCTGTATCAGACGAAGATAAAGATTTGGAAAGAATGTTTAGCGTCCGCGTGAACGAGTCTTGAGAGAGTTGTCAGTGAAGATGTGGACACAGCCTCTGTGTTGCTTTTATACGCGTTTTCTCTCAATAAGAATTGAATCTCGAGATCCAATGAGAATCACCCAGTTGTCAATGAAGAGGGAGGGACTATCGTTAATTAGCTGGAACCTGTAGAATACAAAAAGACCAAAGGGCAATAGCTTCACTTTGTGTTTAGCTGTTGAACAATGGCTGGAAGTTGGTGTTTGGCTCAGATTTTGGTGGTCTGTGCTTTCTGTCATGCTGTCCCACAGTGGAGTCAATCGCTTCAGAATGCTCAAGCTCTGATGATCCAGCAAACTGACCAGCAGTTTCAGCTCCAGAAGCCAGTTCAACAGCTAACTAACCAGCAGTTTCCACCTCAGAAACCAGTTCAACAGCTAACTAACCAGCAGTTTCTGTTTCAGAAGCCAGTTCCACAACAACCTAAGCCGCAGTTTCCGTTTCAGAAGCCAGTTCCACAACAACCTAAGCCGCAGTTTCCGTTTCAGAAGCCAGTTCCACAACAACCTAAGCCGCAGTTTCCGTTTCAGAAGCCAGTTCCACAACAACCTAAGCCGCAGTTTCCGCTTCAGAAGCCAGTTCCACAACAACCTAAGCCGCAGTTTCCGCTTCAGAAGCCAGTTCCACAACAACCTAAGCCGCAGTTCCCTCTTCAGAAGCCAGTTCCACAACAACCTAAGCCGCAGTTTCCGCTTCAGAAGCCAGTTCAACTTGATAAATGTGCTGTAGCTGATTCTGAGCAGATCCAATGCGGTCTACCTGGGATCAGTGGTGCTGCGTGTGAAGCTATCA
The DNA here is from genome assembly GCF_023724105.1 of Carassius gibelio. Taxonomy (NCBI): domain Eukaryota; kingdom Metazoa; phylum Chordata; class Actinopteri; order Cypriniformes; family Cyprinidae; genus Carassius; species Carassius gibelio. The sequence goes on from NC_068392.1 coordinate 15,066,055, forward strand.
ACTGCTGCTTTAACGGACAGCAGTGTTTCTATGGGAGGGCAGGTAAGCGTTCTCCATCTTATTCTGTTCGTGTTAAACCGTTTCTCTGAATTTAACCTGCTCTTGTTCTAGTGACTGTCCAGTGTATTAGAGATGGTCAGTTTGTGGTAGTGGTGTCTCGAGACGTTACCTTGCCTCGACTGAGTCTGGATTCGGTTCAACTACTGGGTGGAAACGACCCACCTTGTGCTCCTGTGGGGTCTACACCTTCCTTTGCTATATACCAGTTCCCTGTGACCGCATGTGGCACGAGCGTGATGGTTAGCAGCTGCTACTGGTTTTATTCTGCATAGCTTGGACTGGATGCTGACACCGTTTCTATTGACAGGAGGACGGTGGATATGTGGTGTATGAAAACCGAATGACCTCATCGTATGAAGTGGGGATTGGACCATATGGTTCCATCACAAGGGACAGTCATTTTGAGTAGGTGATCCATGACTTGGTGTGACCACTAATCCCTGATAAATGCTACAAGCTCGCTGTGTGTCGTCCAGGTTTCTCTTCCAGTGTAGATATTCGGGAACTTCTGTGGAAGCTCTGGTTGTGGAGGTCAACTCCGTTCCTCCACCTCCACCAGTAGCCGCTCCTGGACCTCTCAGGGTGGAGCTCAGACTGGCCAATGGCCAATGTGTCACCAAAGGCTGTGCTGAAGGTAAGGTCTTGTCCTGTGTCTGCCTAAAGCCTTTCAAACTGGAGTCCGGTTAAACCCCAGTGTTGTTCCTCAGGGGATGAGGCCTACACGTCCTACTACAGTGACGCTGATTATCCCATCACAAAAGTCCTGCGAGAGCCTGTGTATGTTGAGGTGCACGTTATGGAGAGGACTGACCCCAACATTGACCCGGGGAACAATTGCCGGAACACTTTACCCATGTATTTTCCGGAATCGCAGTGTGATAGGGGCTTTGAACACTACTACAACCATCATCCCATCTGTCCTTTTGCCATTTCAGAGGAACTTTACCTATTGAAGTCTCTTAGGCACAGTGATTATAGTTATGAGATGTTACTCAGTAATTCTGAGATGGTGTGAATGCAGCTATAAATGAACTTTATTGTGAAAAATGCTACAAGTGTACCACATGGTCTTTTAAACTCTTCTAAATTTAATCCCTTCCATCCTTTCTTCTCCTCCTTCCTTCTGGTTTGAGCTGGCCATCACAAGAAAGAATAAAAGATGAGTGTAAGTAGCCCTTGAGCGATACATTCCTCCATGCTCCTATCTTTCTGATGAATGTCTCGCTCTCTCTCCATCTGCAGGACTGTCATTCACAAGCAAGATATGCAAGAGTCATTTAGAATAAAAAGAAAGAGCTGCTTTCTTCTTGCTCTCTGTTGGAGGTGGGGTCCCTTCGAGAACTGTGCTGAGACCTGTCATAGGCCTCGAACACGACTGAATTTTGGCTGATCTCCAAACTCAAGCGTGTAATGACAGTCAGAAGATCTTCTGATGTACCTTTACGGGCCTCCGTTCAACTCATTTTGCATTCCTCTCACTGTTTTCTGAGAGCCTGATTTTGTTTTTGTGAGGATTGGTTGACATTATGGTGGGTATTTAACAACCACCAGTCACACCTAAGTGGTCGCATGGTGTTATGCAGTTGCTAAGAAGTCCTAAGTGTTTTTAGTTCATTGAGATGCAGTTGCAAAAGTGTTCTGAATGTTTTTTTTTCTCTCTCTCTGCTTGCTATGGTATTATGTGGTTGCTAAGGTAGTCCATGAATAGATGTAGATTGTGCAGCATATAATGTTTTTTATTTGCCAAAGTGTGGCTAAGTTGTTTTGAGCTAGTTTTAGCATGTTGCAAAAGGTTTTTGCGTGGTTGCCAAGGTGTTAATGCAAATGCTAAGGTGTTCTTAGGTTGATATATATATATATATATATATATATATATATATATATATATATATATATATATATATATATATATATATATATATATATATATGTATATGTGTGTGTATATATTGTTTGCCCATTGCTATGAATGTTCCAGTTGGTTATGTTGTTCTGAGTGTTGTTTAGCTCAATGCTAAATGTGGTTGCTAGGATGTTTCCTGTTGGATGCCAGAGTGTCATTATTTGGTTGCTATGGTAATCTAAATAGTTTTTATGTTTCTGTTTGGTTAGTTGCCAGGGTGTTACTAACGTCTATGCATTTGCAAAGGATTCAGGGTGGTTTCCAAGATGTTTTAGCAGTTTTACATTAATCGGTATACTGGTAATGGAATGTTCCAGCTGGTCGCCAGGGTGTTGCTACTTTGTTTTGATTATTAGTACAATAAAATGCATTTACTAGAATATTCTGGTTGGTTGTCAGGGTGTCATTATGTGGTTTCTCATGTATTCTAAGTAGTTGTTATGCTTAATGAATAGATTTGAACATTTGAAATGTAAAATGTTGTTGTGCGGTGTTGCTAAGTTGTTCTGAGCTTGTTGCTATTTAGTTGCATGGGGATTCTGGGTAGTTTCCAATGTGCTGGCATTACTAAGGTGTTTTAACTTGTTACAATACAGTTGCAAAAGTATTATTTTGTGATCCTTTGCACACTGTTCTGTGGTTTCAAAGGTATTATGGTTGGTTTCCAGTCTGTGATTAAGCTATTGTTAAAGTGTTCTGATGGATATTTAACATGTTCCTATGCAGTTGCAATGATTTTCTAGATAATTGAAGAATATTGCTAAATGTTGTTCTGAGAGTTGTAGCATATTGCCATGCAGCCAGGGTGTTATGTTGTTGTTGTTGTTCTATTTGGTTGCCAGGGTGTCTTTGTGTGGTTTTTAGCACATTACTATGCAGTTTCATAGTAGTTATCCCTTTTACAATGTCAAGGTTATCATTTCACCTATTCGATTACTACAAGTAATCTAGAGTACAACAAAATAACAGTAGCTAGTTAGCATTACTCTTGGATAGATTTTGATATGAAAGGTTACCTTTTTGGAAATATACAACTGCTTTCCTGTTGAAGGTTTTGTTGTCTTTAATGTTGTTGAGCTTGTTGTAGCTAAATTTGAGGTCAGACTATCCTTGTAGTCTCTATTTGTGCGGTGCTAAAGTTAGGGTATGCATGCAGTATTCATGAATGCTCGTTTTCCATCATGGTGATGGACTACAGTTCTTATATAGCTGCAGAAAGACTGATGAGGGTCGTCTGGTGCTCCAAGACCTCCTCACTGCGAGTGTGTTCATGTGATTTATCATGTAAATGGGTCCATTTGCAATGAAAAGACACATTTAGATAATGAGATTAATTACTTAAAGGGTAAGTTCATCCAAAAATGAAAATTATGTCATTAATAACTCACCCTTATGCTGTTCCAAACATGTAAGACCTCCTTTAATCTTCGGAACACAGTTTAAGATATTTTAGATTTAGTCCAAGAGCTCTCAGTCATTGATGCTGTGTATATAGTATGCTGTCCATGTCCAGAAAGGTAAGAAAAACATCATCAAAGTAGTACATGTGACATCAGAGGGTCCGTTGGAATTTTTTGAAGCGTCGAAAATACATTTTGGTCCAAAAATGGCAAAACGACGACTTTATACAGCATTCAGTATATACAGTATAATAGTCAGTCTTCAGTTCTCTCTTCACAGCAGTTCAGTCAGTGTACTATTTGAGTGCATGCATTACTTCGGGATATTGGTTTGTTTGAACTCAGAGGGAGTGTCAGCCACATTAAAAAAGTGAACAGCTTAAGGCATTTGTGGATTAATGCGTATAAGAGATTCGAATCGTTTAAAACGATTCAGTTCGATTTGGTGAACTGAATGATTCGTTCGCGAACCGGATATCCAGTTTGCTTTGATTTGAACTCTCTCTCACAACAGACACGGAAGAGAAGACAATGCTGAATAAAGTCGTAGTTTTTGCCATTTTTGGACCAAAATGTATTTTCGACACTTCAAAAAATTGCAACGGACCCTCTGATGTCACATGGACTACTTTGATGTTTTTCTTACCTTTCTGGACATGGACAGTAGACCGTACACACAGCTTCAATGGAGGGACTGAGAGCTCTTGGACTAAATCTAAAATATCTTAAACTGTGTTCCAAAGATAAAAGGAGTTCTTACATGTTTGGAACAGCATAAGGGTGAGTTATCCATGACATAATTTTCATTTTTGGATGAACTAACCCTTTAATGATCTTGCTCGTTAGTGTTATCATGTTGTCAGGCACCAGGCACTGTAAGAAGAAAACTATACCAAAAATGTGCTGTTTCAATGGTAAGGTTTTTGGGTGGTTGCCAGGATGTTGCTATGGGGTGGCTGTAGTGTTCAAGGTGATTGTCAGGATATTTATGCGGTTGAAAATGTTTTTGAGCGTTTTTTAGCACATTGCTATGAAGGTCTTATGTTCTGTGGGGTGGTTGCAGGGGCATTGCCGTGTGGTTGCAAATTATTTATTTTTTTTGTTCTCCAAATCACTAACACTAAGTATAAAGAAATAGTATTAGTGATTCTGACCCAAGGCAATCCAGTACACTAATTCTTCTTCTAGAAAAAAAAAAAGATGAATTATTTATCACAGATAGAAAAGGTGTAAATAATGAGGGAAGAACAGATGCTTCACTGGAGGCTTTCAAAGAAAATAACATCACTCGCAGTAATCCGAAAAGAGAGATCAAAGATCAAAGGCTTATGCAGTGTGTGTGTGTGTGTGTGTGTGTGTGTGTGTATGTGGCAAGGCATGCTTGGGGTCAACTTCATTAAAAAGATTTAAATGTGACATCATCAGTTCGTTATGCTGATGACCTGAGCATATTATATGCATAATACAGCGAGATTTTTATAATAAGGTTCTGTATTCTAAGGTTCTGTAAACTATATTAATTATTTGCAAATTCAAGATTTAGATATACGTATTATTGGTTCATATAGTTAGATATAATCAAATTTGTTCAAAATATGTGATGTGGTTTGCTTACGATTATGATTGCTATACAGTATTGTTCAAAATAATAGCAGTACAATGTGACTAACCAGAATAATCAAGGTTTTTCGTATATTTTTTTATTGCTACGTGGCAAACAAGTTACCAGTAGGTTCAGTAGATTCTCAGAAAACAAATGAGACCCAGCATTCATGATATGCACGCTCTTAAGGCTGTGCAATTGGGCAATTAGTTGAATTAGTTGAAAGGGGTGTGTTCAAAAAAATAGCAGTGTGGCATTCAATCACTGAGGTCATCAATTGTGTGAAGAAACAGGTGTGAATCAGGTGGCCCCTATTTAAGGATGAAGCCAACACTTGTTGAACATGCATTTGAAAGCTGAGGAAAATGGGTTGTTCAAGACATTGTTCAGAAGAACAGCCTACTTTGATTAAAAAGTTGATTAGAGAGGGGAAAACCTATAAAGAGGTGCAAAAAATGATAGGCTGTTCAGCTAAAATGATCTCCAATGCCGTAAAATGGAGAGCAAAACCAGAGAGACGTGGAAGAAAACGGAAGACAACCATCAAAATGGATAGAAGAATAACCAGAATGGCAAAGGCTCAGCCAATGATCACCTCCAGGATGATCAAAGACAGTCTGGAGTTACCTGTAAGTACTGTGACAGTTAGAAGACGCCTGTGTGAAGCTAATCTATTTTCAAGAATCCCCCGCAAAGTCCCTCTGTTTAAAAAAAGGCATGTGCAGAAGAGGTTACAATTTGCCAAAGAACACATCAACTGGCCTAAAGAGAAATGGAGGAACATTTTGTGGACTGATGAGAGTAAAATTGTTCTTTTTGGGTCCAAGGGCCACAGGCAGTTTGTGAGACGACCCCCAAACTCTGAATTCAAGCCACAGTACACAGTGAAGACAGTGAAGCATGGAGGTGCAAGCATCATGATATGGGCATGTTTCTCCTACTATGGTGTTGGGCCTATTTATCGCATACCAGGGATCATGGATCAGTTTGCATATGTTAAAATACTTGAAGAGGTCATGTTGCCCTATGCTGAAGAGGACATGCCCTTGAAATGGTTGTTTCAACAAGACAATGACCCAAAACACACTAGTAAACGGGCAAAGTCTTGGTTCCAAACCAACAAAATTAATGTTATGGAGTGGCCAGCCCAATCTCCAGACCTTAATCCAATTGAGAACTTGTGGGGTGATATCAAAAATGCTGTTTCTGAAGCAAAACCAAGAAATGTGAATGAATTGTGGAATGTTGTTAAAGAATCATGGAGTGGAATAACAGCTGAGAGGTGCCACAAGTTGGTTGACTCCATGCCACACAGATGTCAAGCAGTTTTAAAAAACTGTGGTCATACAACTAAATATTAGTTTAGTGATTCACAGGATTGCTAAATCCCAGAAAAAAAAAAATGTTTGTACAAAATAGTTTTGAGTTTGTACAGTCAAAGGTAGACACTGCTATTTTTTTGAACACACCCCTTTCAACTAATTGCCCAATTGCACAGCCTTAAGAGCGTGCATATCATGAATGCTGGGTCTTGTTTGTTTTCTGACAATCTACTGAACCTACTGGTAACTTGTTTGCCACATAGCAATACAAAATATACTAAAAACCTTGATTATTCTGGTTAGTCACATTGTACTGCTATTATTTTGAACAATACTGTATATATATATATATATATATATATATATATATATATATATATATATATATATATATATATATATAATTTTATATAATGTGTGGGGAAGTTTTGGCCTAATGGTTAGAGAGTCTGACTTTGAGTCTCGTACATGCAGCAATTGGTTCAGATGCAAGAACATAAGCAGATCAAATTATCTAATCTATTGTATTATAAACATAATTTTAAAATATAATCAACTGCGGGCGGCAGATCCTTTTCCTATTTGGCGCCTAAACTCTGGAATAACCTACCTATCATTGTTTGGGAGACAGACACACTCTTGCAGTTTAAATCTAGATTAAAGATTTCTCTTTTACCTGGCTTACACATTACATACTAATAGGCTTTTAATATCCAAATCCATTAAAGGATTGTTAGGCTGCATTAATTAGGTAAACTGGAACCGGGAACACTTCCCATAACTCCCGATGTACTTGCTATATCATTAGAAGAATGGTATCTACGCTAATATTAGTCTGTTTCTCTCTTGTTCCGAGGTCACCGTGGCCACCAGATCCAGTCTGTATCCAGATCAGAGGGTCACTGCAGTCGCCCGTATCTAGTATGTATCCAGACCAGATGGTGGAGCAGCACCTAGAAAGGACCTCTACAACCCTTGAAAGACAGCGGAGACCAGGGCAACTAGAGCCACAGATACCATGTAAAGACCTTGTCTCAGAGGACCACCAGGACAAGACCACAGGAAACAGATGATTCTTCTGCACAATCTGACTTTGCTGCAGCCTGGAATTTAACTGCTGGTTTCGTCTGGTCAGAGGAGAACTGGCCCCCCAACTGAGCCTGGTTTCTCCCAAGGTGTTTTTCTCCATTCTGTCACCGATTGATTTTCGGTTCCTTGCCGCTGTCGCCTCTGGCTCGCTTAGTTGTGGTCACATTCATCTACAGCGATATCATTGACTTGATTGCAAATAAATGCACAGACACTATTTAAACTGAACAGAGATGACATCACTGATTTCAATAATGAACTGCCTTTAACTATCATTTTGCATTATTGACACACTGTTTTCCTAATGAATCTTGTTAAGTTGCTTTGACGCAATGTATTTTGTTTAAAGTGCTATATAAATAAAGGTGACTTGACTTAATATTATATAATATAATGGACTTGTGATGTGTATCATCATGCAGGTGCTACTTGTGTATGCATTTGTTTTGTTGTTTACAAATTACGGTGTGTGTGTGTGTGTGTGTGTGTGTGTCCGCACGTAGAGACAATGCTGGAATGTGAGGAATGCAGCTTGCACTTCCTGTGTTTTCATCTTGTCGCTGGTCGCTAGGTACCATTTCCTTTCCAAGAAATGGAAAACACGGGACAAATATCAGCGTAAATACACACACACATGCACTCTCAAACAGGCAACAAACTATTTTTATGGTGAGTTGCAGCACTGTGACCCTCACCATGAAGCTCACAAATGGGGTCACCCATAAATTTGTTTTTCATGTTGACGCGTAACACTCAAGCACTCCCATCAGCTCCGAGTTCCCTAAATGTCTGAGTACACATCCTTCATGCTCACTCATGAAAAATGCCTTTGTCTTCTGCTAAAGGGGATGGAGAAAAGGGAAGCAGATATTTTCATGAGCACAATGTTCCTGTTTTTCTAAACTTGTTATAAATATTTGATGCAGACGGAGCGTGTGTGTGTGCGTTAGATACGGGTGTTGAACAGTAATACCTGCTTTCTGGCGTAACTCTTCTGCAAGTGCTTTTAAATAACCTTTGCTGCTATTGTTTCCACTGTCTTGCTGTTTCTTAGACAACACTGATGACATTTCAGTGTAATCATGTCTTTAAGTCTGGGCTCCAAATCAAAACTACAGAAATGTTTAGTCATTGGTCATAAAGTCATGCTTACTAATTGATTGGGACATATCTATCTATCTGTCTGTCTGTCTATCTATCTATCTATCTATCCTCCGTCTGTCTGTCTGTCTGTGTCTGTCTCCTTTATCTGTCTGTCTGTCTGTCTGTCTGTGTCTGTCTCCTTTATCTGTCTGTCTGTCTCCTTTGACTATCTGTCTGTGTCCTCTATCTCCTCTGATTGTCTCCTCTGTCTGTCTGTCTGTCTGTCTGTGTCTGTCTCCTTTATCTGTCTGTCTGTCTGTCTGTCTGTCTCATCTGTCTGTCTGTCTGTCTCATCTGTCTGTCTGTGTCTGTCTCCTTTATCTATAAGTCTGTCTGTCTGTCTGTCTCCTTTGACTATCTGTATGTCTCCTCTGTCTGTCTGTCTATCTGTCTCGTCTGTCTGCTCTGTATGTCTGTCTATCTCCTCTGACTGTCTGTCTGTCTGTCTCCTTTGACTGTCTGTCTGTCTCCTCTGTATGTCTGTCTGTCTTTCTGTCTCCTCTGTATGTCTGTCTATCTCCTCTGTCTGTCTCCTCTGTTTGTCTATCTCCCCTGTCTGTCTGTCTTTCTGTCTCCTCTGTATGTCTGTCTATCTCCTCTGTCTGTCTCCTCTGTTTGTCTATCTCCCGTCTGTCTGTCTATATCGTCTGACTGTCTGTCTGTCTATCTCCTCTGTCTGTCTCCTCTGTTTGTCTATCTCCCCTGTCTGTCTGTCTATATCGTCTGACTGTCTGTCTGTCTATCTTCTCTGTCTGTCTCCCCTGTTTGTCTATCTCCCCTGTTTGTCTGTCTATATCCTCTGACTGTCTGTCTGTCTATCTCCTCTGTCTCCTCTGTTTTTCTATCTCCCCTGTCTGTCTGTATGACTCCTCTGACTCTCTGTCTATCTGTCTGTCTGTCTCTTTCTTTCTGTCTGTCTCCTTTGTCTGTCTGTCTGTCTGTCTGTATGTCTTCTCTGACTCTCTGTCTATCTGTATGTCTGTTTCCTCTTTATGTCTGTCTCTCTGTCTATCTGTCTTCTCTGTCTGTCTGCCTCCTCTGCCTTTCTGTTTGTCTGCCTGTCTCCTTTGTTTGTCTGTCTGTCTGTTTCCTCTTTATGTCTGTCTCTCTGTCTATCTGTCTTCTCTGTCTGTCTGTCTCCTCTGTCTGTTTGTCTGTCGATCTGTCTCCTTTGTCTGTCTCCTCTGTTTGTCTGTCTCCTCTGTCAGTCTTCTCTGTCTGTTTATCTCCACTGTCTGTCTCCTCTGTCTGTCTGTCTGTCTGTCTCCTCTGTTTGTATCCTCTGCCTGTCTGTCTCATCTGTCTCACTGTCTGTCTCCTGTCTGTCTGTCTGTCTCTCTGTCTATCTGTCTCACTGTCTGTCTGTCTATCTGTCCATCCGTCTGTCTCATGTTTCCTCAAGTTCTGTCCGTATGTGTTTTTCTTATAAGTTTACAAAAAAAAATGTAAACAAAAAAATACATGCAGCAACAATGTTAAACAACATTACAGGATATAAGTGAGTATATTTTACAGGTAAGGTAAATGTGACTCATAAGTTAATTCATTTTACTGGTTAAAAATATATATATAATTTTAAAAAAATACAATAAAATGTATACAGCACATACACAATTTAACTTAAACATGTCCTGTATTGTCAAGTCACCTTTATTTTTTTAGCACTTTATACAATGCAGATTGTATAGCATGTGTATAAAAACATGTCCCACATTCTTTTTCTGACGTTTGCAGGTTCCCCCATGTGGGGTGCCAGTTGTGTATGTATATGGCTGTAATAGCTCAGCTGTAATAAATGTGCAGTGGAGCAGACACTTCATAACTCATCTGTACTGAGCTGAGTTACAGCGGCCTGATGAAGCCCTCACATAATCAGCTTCTGAAGTGGGTGTGTCGCAGTGTACACACACACACACACTCACAAACTAGAAATATCTCTACATGATCAAATGGGAACCAGGGAAATGGCGAGAAAAGGTCTTGTAACTGAAAGGGACAATAGGAGAGTGAATTAAAGCCTAATGCAGCTGCTAACAGGAAGTAGGGTTGACGGCCAGGATTAAACGCAGTTGTGCTGAGGGGTTTTCGGAGAAAAACGAAAACTGTGAGACATACAAAGCCATGGAGTGTGAGAGAAGGTCAGAGGTCAAGGATCCAATTAACACCATTCACTCTGCACTGAGACGGGTTAAAATATCTCAAACCATCAGTGCATTTTAACACCAGACACCTCTATGGCAACCGGAATCTAAATAAAACAACAGCCGAGGACAAGAGGGACAAGACTGCATTTCACAATTCACATTTCGAAACACTTTCACAAAGATCCATGGCTTTTATTTGGAGACATTCCGCTTTTTGTGCTCACACAGAACATTTGTTTACTGCGTGATATTTTTAGATGAAGTTTTGATGGCATGATGAAAGGAGGATTGGAAGCAGCCAACGGTTTTTAACTTCTCCAAATGTTAAAATGAGAAGGAAATAGGTGGCCTTCTTACTTTCGATTAAACAAGCAAATTTTATTTTATCTGAAGAACCCAAAGTAATTGTACATTAGAGATGGGACATTACCAGGGGACAAAAGAGAAGAAACTAGATTTTACATTTTCTGAGGAATGCTAGGATGTGGCTGCCAGGCCATTGCTATGCAGTTGCTAGGGTGTTTCTATGTGGATGCTAGGGTGTTGGTTACTTACTGTCCCAAGTGAAAAGAGCCCTCATTTAAGTTTCTAAGATGTTCTGCTCTCTGTCGTTGGCTCAAGATTCCCCCTCAGAGTAAATAGATTTTTTTGGGATGTCGCAAAGTTAAAATTAAATTATGATTTGTTTTATCTTTAGCAACCAGATTACCATTGTGTTTAAGAATAAATCATTTTTAAACTTACAATTAGCCAATAAGAAATATTTGAGGCTACATTTCTGTAATTTTCCTGAATTATTTTTCTAATCTGTGTTTAATGTCATTCATTAGCTAATTTAAACATAATGCTTACATTTTAATAAAATGTTTAAAGAAACAAAAATCAGATTTACACACTAATACATTCTTTTTAAAAATAAAATATATAGTTTTTTTCACTATGTATGGCTCAATGCATCGTTCAACTGTCAAATTGATTTATTTTTTCCCCCTAAAAAAAGTGTAGTTTTATGATTTTCCTCCAAACCAGTCTGTGCCTAAGTAACTTGGGGAAAAAAAACAAAAGCAGGTTCATTCATTAGCTAATATCAACATATTACTAAAATGTAATCAAATTTATTAAAGAAAAGCATAAAAAGGCTAAAATATTAGCAAATTTACAATCGTTAATTCTACATTTAAAATACTGTCTTAATATACTGCTAAAACTTTTGTAAATAAGTTTTTTTTTCTTTCTTTTTTTTTCGGTAAATTGCAAAACATGCAAAAACAAACATGAAATGAATGTGAATCCAATAGCAAAGGATTCCAGACAATGTTTATGCCACTAAAACTACATTTGAAACTTTTGTTGGCCAAATAATTCTTAACAATATACTGAAATGCGTTTTAATGCTTATGTTTTCACCAGCAACTTGGTTCACAACAGTATGACAAAATGTACTTCAGTCCTTCACAGTCTCAAGATAACATGTCATTTAATCAATCGATACACAACTTTAGCAGTAAAGTTTTCCTAATGAAATTCAAGTATAAAGATTTTTTGCTATTTTGTTTGCAGCTAGTAGCTTTAGGAAGCTAATGAGGTAGATTTAACAAATTGCTAAACACATCTCATTTAAAAAGAAAATACAATATCAAATACAATTTCAGTTCTTAGTAAGTTGTTTTCAAGTACAATTGCATCAGGAGTTTAAATCTTGTGTTTTAAAGAATGCACAAAAAAGAAAACGCTGAGTGTCAAAAAGTTCATTCAGTATTTTTCTTGATGGAGGTTGTGAATGATTGTGACATCCAGATGTGTGAAAGTGGAAAATGGGCAGATGAGCCTACAACAAGCATTCTATATAATTTACATTATTATTATTATGTATTAACATATTTGCAGAGATAAGATCAGGGTAAGTTATATTAAAACTATGAGAGGATTTGAAAATGTCAATGAGAGGTTCTCGCTAATGTAGCTTTAGACGTCTGTATGTATGTATGTGTATTTTCTCTGAAGTCAGTCAGTGAAACAACACCCAGCTCATAGCAGATGCTTGAGTGGGGCCGTGATCTCTCTCTCTCTCACACACACACACACACACGCACACACACACACACACACACACACACACACAGTCATGGTGCAGTTGAGAGGTCTGCCAGACTGACAATATTGACACCGTACTGCACGATGAGGGAGAAACCATTGCATCTACAGTACATTCCCAAGATCAGATGAATGTCATGGATGCGTAACCTAAAAATAACTGTGAAAGTAGAACATCTGAATTGTCAGCATGCTTGTCCATGTTTGTGAAGCCTGCAGGCATTGAGTAATGCGATATGTGTCAGATATTTTGTCTGAGGGGAAGACATTAGTCACAGCGAGATTAGGTCATGACCCAAAACCGATTAAAGAGTTAAGATACTGTTCCGATTAACAGTCTGATTGAATACTGGGATGAATGCGGTGATTACAAACTGCGATGGAAACTGTAGGATCTTAAGAGTGTTGTCAGTTTTATTGGTGAAAAAGTCGTTTTTTCATCATCTTATGTGTGTATGTGACTTGCATTGCAAATCTAGATATTTATTAATAAAAGCACTGTGATTGTTTGTGTAATAGTACACATTTGTGTTCAATCCAGATTTTTTGTCAGTACTATGCACATTCCGCCACCAATAAAGTCCAAAATGATTCAAGGAGAGCTCCAAAAAATATGTACATTTTAGGAATGCCAAAGTTTTAATTTATACTTGCAACAGCTTTCCTTTCAAGTTGCGAAATAAATGTTAAAAAATATTATAATATTAAATGTAAAGTACTTCATTTTACAACATCAATTGCTAAATTATAAATTGTTAAATCGAAAATAATTCTAAATATACTGGGGGAAAAGACAAATATTTGGTTCGACAAACATTTATTTAAACACTAATTTCGCTGATAATGTGCCTGTTCAGACCAGCACATACATTTGAATGCCAGCAATATGAAGGATTTTAAAATATATATATTTCACTAATTTCTGTTCCATCGCATTGTTAAGAAAATTGTCCAACCAATTTTATTTGTACTTTTGGTCACATGCCCAAAGCTGCTGATGTTAGTTACATAAAACTGACTAGTGGTATTTCGCTAAGCGCCAGTGAATATCAAAGGCAGAAAACTTTTTTGATGCAAATTACACACAAAGCGTGACCAAATTTTCATGAAAATGGCGTGAACAAGCTTTAAAGCTGCATGTAAATCGCATGTGCTCAAGAGAACAAAATTGCCACTGTAGCTTATACTAGTAATAAATTACTTCTGGTTTATATTGCGAATACAAATTCTGAAGAATTTCAGATTGGTGACAGACAGGGCCGTGCACAGACCTTTTGAGGGGCATGTGCTGAAACTGAAAAAGGGCACCCCCCCCCCCCTTTTTTTATATTAAGATTATTTAGTAAGCCTGCATAAAAGGAAGAAATGGTCACATGTTCATGACAAATTCAGTAACACAAAATAATAGTCTCAAAAGCTTTAGATTTATTCACGATTAATAACATCCATAATAATAATATTAGATAATATAGATAAACAGGGTTTTAAGGGCTTATTTAAACCTAATACAACAGCAACCTTCTGTGAGCCATGTATCTGGCAAAAAATTTATACTGTGGTGGACCAGGGATGTTGGTCTCTTGAAGGTCTCTTATTCACTACACTTTCCCTAAAATAAGCCAGCAATGAAAAAATAAATAAAAATAGTGTGAAATGTACAGTTGCAGTGAAAAGCATTTCTGAAGGATCATGTGACACTGAAGAGTACTGAACTGGAGTAATGATGCTGAACATTCAGCTTTGATCACAAAAATAAATTACATTTTAAAATATTCAAATAGAAAACAGTTATTTAAAATTGTAAAACTATTACACAATATTACTGATTTTGCTGTATTTTGTATCAAATAAATGAAGCCTTGGCATGAATCATGAATTACATTCTGCATGATAAAATATAAAGATTTCAGTGATCTTCTGAAAATTTTTTTTTTAGTTACTACTACATTACTGTAGTAAAACCATGTTTTATAACATTTTATACAGAGAGTATACAGAGAGTATACCATAACATGATTAGGCTAAATGTTAATAAATTAAGTGTATCAGCAATCATAAATCAAAGAAGAAATTTCTTAGAAATATAGTTATCTAGGTGACGAAGATCACTCGTCGCTGTGTAAGTTCCAGTATGAAACAGCGCGGGGGCGCACCTGTTATGATTTCCCGATGGTAAAAACAAATTATATGTTGTTGTATTACTTATCAATATATCGTTTTTGACCAGCGAATGTGTGCAAATGTGATTTTTTTTTCTGTCCGTCATTAAAACGGCTACGGCGCCTGCCGCTGCCGGGATCACATTACATTTTCATCTAGTTTACAAACTAGTTTTTTTTAGCTATATAGACGGAGCGCTCAGTTTTTCCTGTGGTAAAATGCATTTGGCCAAATTAGCATTTTATAAAAGATGAAATGCTACTGTATGCACAGGCTATTTAAGTGTTGGCTATATATTGGCTATGACTAGATGGCAAATGCTAGCCCCCTCTCTCAGGCGACGTCCCACATTTCTCAGTCAGTCAGTCAGACATCAAATAAATAAAATATGAGCCTTTATAGACAGTGTTTAGTAGTACTTATTCAAACAACAAGATATTTATTTACCCTTCGCAAAACTTTGTTCAGCTCAGCTGTTGTCTACTGTGCGGCTGCTGTGGAACTTCAGTTGATTCAATGAGAGGGGGCGGAGTTATCAGCTTACTGACAGCTTGAGGATCGAATAAGATTTACACAAGCTTGTTTTAAGAACTTTAATTTGGTAAAACAGACAGACAGGCGTAAAGGGTGACCAATAGCATTGATTAAAAAAAAAAAAAAAAACACCACCAAAAAAAGGGCACTTCAGAGTGTAAGGGCAAAAAGGGCATGTGCTCTGCACAGGTTGAGCCCTACCTGTGCACGTGCCTGGTGACAGATATATCTGTATCAGACATTTCTAGGAAGTACTTTTTTTTTTTTTGTGCATTTTAATGTTTCCATCCAGCATTTTTCTGATTAATTTCTCATAACACAATATCATGACAATTCGTAACATTTTTAGTTTCGGCAAATTGTTATGTAATTCGTATGAAACCTCATTCGAACATTTTCGTACAATATGCATCAGATTGGATGAAATCGCCACCTTGTAAAAATAGTTACGTTTTCCCTTGAGATCGGGTTGGATATCGCAAAGTTCAAATTAAAATATGATTCGTTTTATCTTTAACAACCAGATTACTATTGTGTTTAAGAATAAAGCATTTTAAACTTAAAAATTAGCCAGTAAGAAGTATTTTAGGCTATTTTGTTTTTTTAATTCTCCAGCAATTTGGATATATCAACATTTATCTAGATTTTTATTAATATTATTATTATTATTATTATACAGTATTATAGTATGGTCCAGTTTGTCTGTCCCTGTCTTTATCTCAATCTGTGTCCCATATTTTTGCTGTGGGCTGTATCTGTCCCTTTAAGAGTGTGTCCTTACACAGAGCTGCTAAATCTGGCACAGGTCTGTGTGTAGCGTTACGAGCCCTGCACGATCTGATGGTGATTATGACACTCAGACTTTATTCCACGCATGCATTATCAGCTCTATCTGTGCCAGCCAAAACACACAGAGCACACAAATGTATAAATAACGCACACAGAAAACCAAAGCCAAAACACACCACCAGGAACTCATAAAAAAATGTATTCTTTACCTACTGTTAAAGACCAGCTGAGAAAATGCTTACAGAACCTTTAGGATTTTGAGTTAGAATTGCTACATTTGGCAGAATTTTACAGTGACCTATCCTTAACCAATAGCCTACCTGGCCTAGATAACATCACTGGCAAAGAAAATTGCTTCAAAATTGTAATTTAGTTATAAAATGAGTAATTGGTAGTGATGGATGCTTTCGAAACACTGCTTTGTGAAGCTACGAAACCTTTGCAAATCAATTATTTCTAACCAGTATTTTGGAGCTTTTTTTTTTACACCTGTAAATAGGTAATAAAAACCGGATAAAGTTTATAAATTTGAATACATTTGTAATGTTCTATTTATTTACTCTTATTAAGGGACTAGTAACTCTTACTCTAGAACGACCTAGCCATGTGATTCTAGAGCAAATTTGACCCCCTCTTTACCTTTCTCTTGTGCAAACACTACACACCGATGTGTTTGTGGTTAAATCTGCACTTTATATTAGATGCACACACACGTGTTAATTCGCAGAGGTGTACCGTGGCTATTTGAGCAGTGTAGATGGATGGAGGATTGACCGGGGCAGGGGACACCAGGCCAGGTGGAGCCCAGGTGTGAGTGAGTTCAGTGAGGGTAAGCTGCAGGGTGTGCCAGGGTTCAGCTGGAGCTCTCACATCACACGAACACACCAAAACCACCCCATGCATCACAACACACACACGCGGGTGGATATCCATACACTCAAATAATTTTTTATTTAATCCTCCTTCTGGTCTGAAACTTTTCTCTTTGGGTTGAATGAAGTGCACAAAATAAAATGCTTGAAAAGTACTTCATTTCTATTTTGTTTTTCAGATTAGCTGATATGTATGTGTGTCTTAAGAGACATTTCTAACATCAACACTGTAATGATGTTTTTATACTATAATTGCATACTTAAAGAGATATCTGATTTCTTAGCCACTATATAGGTAAATAATGCTTAAAATAACACCAGTTTGCAAAATCAATCAAAATAAAAGACTGTTTTGTCCAGATAACTGGAACTGACGACACTAGAAACATTACTTTAATATCATACAGTTAGGGCTGATCGTTATGCGCATCTCGTCAGTAAAGCCGGTTCTCTAATTAGCGGTTAATTCCATCAGGTTTACTGACGAGATGCGCATTAACGATCGGCTGATCGTGATCGGAGCACCCCTACATACTGTATATGTTTTTATGCTAATTACAGTATTTTGCCGTTAGCTCAGCAACATGCTTAAGTCAAGCTCTGTTGGAATGTCAGTAGTTTCTTGTTTCCACAAGAATTGGCGCCCTTGCAGGCCATTTCCATTTAGTATGCAGCTGCCTTGTAGGCAGTATACAGTATTGCAACTCAACTAGTTTCATGTGGAGAATATTTGACTGTTTTTAAGGTCTCGGTCATAACTTAGGGGTCTGGCGGTGTCTACAAATGATTGCCGTGTCTGTTTTTTTATGCTCGAAACTTCGACCCTCACTTGAAGAGGCAGCCTCTATGTCGGGGGCCCCAGACACACACATAACTCCCACTTTGAGATTACCGAGCACTTGTGAAGACTAGATGGTCTACGTTCACAAAGATTTACCTCTTACTCCGTGTCACTCCCTACATGTCATCGGTTTTCTGTTTCTTTCACACTCCCTTTTCTCCTCGTCTGCCCTCTCTCAGACTCTCCTCTCTTCCTGTACCTCTCTTCTCACTTCTGCTGGCTTTCTGTTGCCCTCTCGTCGATTTGCTTTGTCTGTGTAACATTTATCAGTTCATCTCCTCCCGGCCAGCCCTCTGGTATCTGTTACACCACCTGATCTCCCTCTGCATACACGTCCATCTGTGCTGCTAGGACGACTGTCGGTAACCACTGCGACCTGTCACCCTCACACACACAAATCACAACTGTAATATGACCACCACACGCTACATGCTGTGCAGAATCATCCATATGTAAAGACACACAAACAACATTTTGAAGAGCTGCGAAATTTGATTTTCGTGGGAGCATTTGCATGTGTATTAGCAGGAACAGTCTAAAAAAAAGTAGTGTTTATCCTGACTCGAGATGCTAGAGTAGAATTTAAGACTTTTTTTCCTCAAGTTGTATTGCAGATTGGTAGATAAACATGATCTTGACCTTGTTTGTTTGATACTGCATTTGTATGACATGTTTTGTATGGTTCAGCTAATGCTACATGTGTTTCCAAGATGGCCGCCGAAACCGGTTTTACTTCAAGAGATTTTGATTATATCTGGATTTGGTTTATGACTTGATTTCTGAGGAAGCATTGGCAGTATATGCCACTCTGGATGAAAATCTCAAACGTTTTTTGCAAAATTGAATGGGGAGAAGAAGAAAAAAAAACATCAAACCAATGATAAATTTAAAATGTTTCATATTTATATTAAAATAGCATTATTACATTAACAATAATTTCCATCAAAACATATAACAATTACTCTTGGAAGCAGATAGGTAGTGCATCTACCTTTTATAAATAAGTTACGTAAAAAGCCCGAAAATGCACAATTTACAAACAGTTATTTTATAGCTTTACAAGATTCCAGAAGCAGCTGAATGCACAGACGGATGTTTGGGAACAGCAGGCATAAAATGACAGAGTGCTCAATACCGCCCCCTACAGGATGGGAGTATCTCACTGTTACCTCATTACAGCTAAACACAGTCTTCTTATTTCCATTTAAATATTGAATTAGGAACTATTTGACTGTGCATCTACCAACATGCGAACATTGAGTGCTTTCAGCACTTCATAGTTAATAATCTCCAGTGTACGTCATTCCAGTGTTTCTGCACCAATTAAATAATGTGCATGATACTGAGAGATCCTTACAAAAAAGTACTGAGGCGGTACCAGAAGGATTACCATATGGTATATACATAGTACTCCAAAGTACTTCAACCAACACCATCATATTACCATGGTAAATGTCCAAAAGACTGTTTAGTAAGTGCTTTTACTCCTCGATTTTATATCTAGCCAGCTGATATTTTGCTATTTAATAAACTTGGAGTGTTCAAGTAGCTTGGAAAATGTACAGATTATACCTTTTGAGTTATACGTGTAATATTTATTTGCATTTTATCCTTTTCTGGAAGTCCTGAGCTTTATATCTCCAGTTGTTTTGCTCTTTGAGATGCCCAGTTCAAAGTCCTCACAACTTTACATATTCCAGTTTTGACTTCTTCCAGTTGCTATTCCAGTAGTTCGTCCAGTGGATAAATAGTCCACAGTTGTTTTCCAACCCGACCCACAGTAGGTCTACATCATTCATTGGCATTTGAAGGCTACTTTGACTTTCCCCAAGCAGCTTATCACTGATTTGAGCCCGTTCTTGGCCAGCCAAGTCAATATTGCACCACATTTGGCAGTTGTTCTGCTGACCGAAGTGTGAAGTGTATTTGGCAGACCGTAACGCTGTTGTTTTAAATACAGTCTTACTATTAGGCAGGCTGTGTTTGCGTCCATATGGAATCCTTTTTAAGTCCTTTCTCACAGGAAATCCTGAGTGCGACCAACTCCCATAGGGCAGACACCGTAGAACTGGTGGCCTCCAATGACTGCAATGGCTGATGGGAAATGTAGTTCATGGGAGCTTTTTTGGCAAAGATCAAAGAAATTTCCAGTTATTATAAAGACATTTCCAGTGCGTCTCTGCTATATCCTGTGTGTGTGTGTGTGTGCGCATGTGTCTCCACCCTGACTCCCAGCCTTGTGGTTGCTCCTGGGACTTTGGCAGCAGTTCAAAGTCTTGGTATTCTTCAGGACATTACCCTGTAAGAGGATAAGGGTCCAAATCTGGTTAGATCTTTGATTAGATTTCACTTGAAAATTGAATTGCTTTGTTAAAGCCACAGTGTGTCATTTCCACGCCACTAAGGGTATCAAACTGAACTACAGTCTGTTTAAATGGGATCAACCAATAGTATTTATATATGGAGGATGCTATTAACCTTAGCATTGTTGATCCAACAATGGTAGACTGGGTGTTGGAAAACATTTCTGCAGTTCTGTTTTAATGTTACTAGTTACGCAGAAATGAGTTGGTTTTGGTGTATTCTATATTTAGTGAGGTACGGGTCAGTTACACGTAAGTGTGTTCACAAGGAATAATCTTTTAAAGCATATGTGCCAATATGCTCTTTGTATTCTTGTTGGTTTCATATCATTTTTAAGCACTTTTGTATAATTTTCAAGTTTAAATTTAATGACTTTAAAAGTGTCATGTGGTGTAAAATCTAAAGTATATATATTTTTTTCCCTAAAACTTAATTTATACATCTTACCTAATTATTTTCAAAAACGTTTTGAAAAAAAAAAAATATTTTCAAGGAAACAAGTTTTCATGGATTCAGGGTAAATATCATTACATTTTTGGGAAATCATACCACATGACTTTTTACAATCTTGTGTCATTTCCTGTTTTGGTGCTGGTAGCCATTGACTTTCATAGTATTTTTTTTTCTTTTTTCAATACTATGGAAGTCATTGGCTACCGCCAAGTGTTTGGTAACCAACATTCTTCAAAATATCTTCGTGTTCAACAGCTAAAAGAAATTCATAGAGGTTTGGAACAGCTTTAGTGTAAATAAATAATGACAGAAATTAAATTTTTGGGTGAACTGCCACTTTCTTATCAATAATTTGATTATTTTATTGAGGCTTTTGTGTCTTTTTGTCATGTCATTGAGCCACACATTAGATTCTTAAAACAATAATAAAATTAAATTACATTATTAACGCTCTCATGGAGGCCTTGCTCATCCTCCTCCGGTGTTTCCGCCGGTGCTTCCGTGGGGGCTGGAGAGGGGGCGGAGTCTGTGGGGCTGAGGGCGTGCTGGGAGGGGCTTCATTATGAGATAATGAAGAAAATAGAACACATAAAGAATGTGGTTAGAAGGACGGTTGGATGAAGGCTGAAATAATTAATCTCAAGGCAGCTATCAAAATATTAGCGTTACATGGTTTGTTAACCCTTGACTTTATAAGCTAACTCTGACGTTAAAGAAATAGAAAGAATAACAGGAAGCATAAGCTGCTAATTACAATACAATGTGTACACACACAATAACTCCATTTACAATCTAGACACTGACCTGTTCTTTGTGCGCTAGTCTGTTGTTGGCTAACTGCTTGTGTTGTATGCTGTTGAAGCTGATGGTGTCTGTGGTGTTGGTGGCGAAGATGATGTTGTGTTTCCTCTTGTTGCTGTTCCCTTTCCTGCTTATTTTGATTACTCGCTTCTGATTGGTGATGGTGGTGATGATGTTTTCTAACTTCTGATTGATCAGAGTGATGATTTGGTACTTCTGATAAGCCACTGGATTGGCCGATGACCTCAACGTGGCTGTAAGTGTGACTAAGACCATCTAATTGGCTGCTGTGCGGCATTCTGTTCTCTGATTGGACGGAATTGTGGGTAGGACTGTTTTTTGGTTGCTGTGGTGTCGTTTGATTTTGTTTCGTCTGTTGATCCTCTTGCAGATGTTTGTCATAATGCTGTTGCATCTTTTTTGTCATGCCATCGCCACTGTTTTCGGATTTCATGTGTTCGACTTCCTCTGTTTGTGTTGTGTCACTCATCATGCGTGGATCTACCAATGTTGTTGGTCTGGTGGGAACATCTCCTCTGCTTGTATAAGCTGGCGTGTGTGTATGTTGGTATGGGCTTTGTCTGTAGCCCTGTGTGTGTGTGACTGTGTATTTGGACTGCCATTGTGCTTCTTGACTCTCTCCATCCTCCAAATGGAGCCTTTGATTATGTTTAAGTTCATCATTGCGGTGTAGCTCCTCTTTCGATTGCGTCTTTGGTAATGTAACTTTATGGTGGAGTCTGGGCGGAGGAAGGGGTGTGGTCTGGAGCCGTGGGGGATGTGCAGAAACACGTGATTGACAGCTACAAGTCACATGGTCCTCCACGGGTATGACAACCTTCTCATAGACTGGCTGTCGGTTGATAAACTGTATTTTTGTCATCTAGACAAAAAAAAAAAAAAACGAGAGATCAAAATAATGATATTTACAATCATAAAAAAATTATAATAACCTACTTGTAAATACTGGGTTAAATATTCAATTTGTAATTAGATTACTATTTTTTTTTTAGAATTGTTATGTTAACAATGTGATATGCTAATCTGCATAACATTACACACTACATTTGGGTAAAATTGGCTATTTGTAATTAGAATTTTATGTTAGCATATGTTGATAAGCTAACAATGTTATACACAAATTAACATTGAAATGCACAGTACATATAAATATTATGTAAATCAATGTATTTATAACTATATTGACCTATTTAAGCATTAGCATGTTGCTAAGCTAGCAATGTTATTCACCAATTGGCATAACATAAAAATAGATGAAGATATCTTAGATCAAGATTTTTTTTTTCACAAAGTGCAATGCATTCTGGGATGACCTTCTCAGTAAATCATTCATGTAATGTTGCTTAATAATTTGGCCAACTTGTTGTCTAAAAGCAGGTACAAAGTCATTACAATTTTGCGCATAAATACCTGTAAATGTCGCGTTTCTGTGGTGACTGGCGTGCATTGTAGAATGCGTGTGTTGCAGCAGCCCGAACAGCGCTGCACTTCCACACATGGAGGCCATAACAAAAAGTTGGCGTTCCGTTTGTCCAACATCGAACGGGTCACTTCCATAACTTCTGTTCTCACCTTACACATTGCCTGCTGGGCCACCTGAACGCCTATGAGAGAGACAGAAATAACAGTGGTTGATTTCATGTTTATTTAACATTTATTTATCAAACTCCCACATAGCAGCAGTCAAACTGGATGGAGGACAAACCAGACTCACAGGACTACTATAATTCACCCTCTCAGTGCTGTCAGAGTGTGTTTGTTGTAAAATTTGCAGATCTGAGGTACACTTGTCTGAAAGTGAGCACTCAGAAAGAGAGAAAAAACATAAGGGTTTGAGTATGTGTGCGAAAGAAGCGTGGGTGGTAAAATTGAGCTTTGAAACTTGTGTGTGTTTGAGGGTGACCTAAGGACATGCGGCGAGACAGGATGAGACCTAATCAATCACAGAGATGCAACAGCAGACTCCAGGCTCATATAAGCACATCTCACACACTCGCACAAACACACCACAAAGCCACAACACCATTGTGGAATGGAGATGCCACAGTGTCTCAAAATAATCGCCACAGTCTGTAAATACATAGAAATCCTGCTAGAGGACAAAGATGAAGAGACGGGAGTGTGGAAAAGAGACAAAGAGAGGAAGGAAGGGAATGCTAGAAGACTTACTAAGGCTTCTGGGAAGACGTCTGTGTGTTCCGTTAGATTGCACCTCATTCTCTGGCTTTTCATCATCTTCCTCTAAAGATGAAAGACAAAACGAAGGAGGGATTAAAGATCGGTTACATTGTCCACCAATTTTGGGTAGTTAGAGAACTTTAAAGCTAATTTCAGATCTTGTAAACTCCTGAAATCCACAAGTAAATATAATTATAATGATAATTATAAAGTTTTGATAATCAATCTTAGGTGCTGTTTACATAACGGCATTTCAACTGAAAACTTTTTACGTGTTTAAGTCGTTCATTTACCCAACAAGGGCCATAAAATGAGGGCCATAAAATGCAAAATGCAGGTTTTGAAAAGTTATTGTCTCTGTTTAAATATAAAAATGTGAAGTTGTGATGCACAGCATAACGTGTTAGGGTTTCTTTACAAAGTGACATCGCCAACTACTGGCCTGGCATGCACAAAACAGCATTTTATGTTATTTTATATGAACCTAATACTATGAGAATACAGAGAAGTCCAGCACAGCACAGCTTTTAGCTAATGAATGATAAAGATAGCCAATCAGAATCCATCCAACATTAAAGTGCTTGGAAAATTTACAGTGGCTCATGACAAAATGGCAATGCATGCCTCTAATAAACTTAAGGTTAGCATTTGTTAATGCAGATGCTAGTAGTTATTGTTATAGTTATTATTCTGTATGTGAACGTCCTAGTTAGGGAAAATTAACTACAACTATAACAATAGTGACAAAGAGGAACAATTTCATTCAAATCTCATTCAGAATTTTTTTTTTACAACTGATATCGCAGAATTGCGATAATAATTAACAGAAAGTGGATGCTAATATAGATGTCATGGTGTGAATAAGCCTTTTATGCCTGATCTACCAATGTACAGAAATACTGTACATTTTCAAAATATTATTTGTATATGATTTATTTCCTAATTTTCTCATCTTTTTAGGGAACCTATATGTTCCCCTCTTGGGGAGAAACTCCAGTAAAATAGTGTAAGAAAAAGAACCTCCAACACAGACAGTTAAGAATTGTTTGATTCTATGATGTTGTATGACGAGTCTGCTTTTTTGTTTATCGGACATACGAATTTTGGACATAAGTGGATTGTACTGTATAGTTAAAGCATTTCTACTTAATTTGTTTAGTAAGTGTTACTAGGCATCACAAACGCTGTAAACTTACAACTATTCCATCAACCAATCCTCTATTGAAATGCTCATTTTTTTCAATTTGAACCTGTACATACGACTGGAACTCTGTCAGTGCATTTGTGTCTCTGTATGTCTCATCCTAAAGACCTGCTGTGTCTTAGATTGCCATTTGAATCCTCTTGATTCCACTGTCCTGGCACCTTGCCATATATCTAATCAAGAGTATCCATAAGTGCCGTTTGTCTGGTATAATAGCTCTTGAAGTAAGGGTCGTAAACATTGTTAAATCTGGCTAAAATGCACACACATACACAAACCGGTATAGGGAACAATAGTGTAGCCTTGTGTTTGTGTCCCTTCTGTAAACTTAGAGCTGGACTGGGCTCAAGGTCACTGCTATTGTGCCTGTGAAAAGCTATGCACTGCCCATTCATGTAAATATTACCATTATCCACACGCATTCACACACACACGTGTACACACACACATGCACTGCATTCCAGACCCTTCACTCTTTCCTGCCTCACATTTCCACTCAACACACTCCAGAAAATACACACATTCCACAAATGACGAGACATTTACTAGTTTGAAGTAGTGCTGATATGAGTTTTTCAATGTCCTATGATGATATGTAGAGAGCAAGGTGGCCAGTGCAAGATATAATGTCAATATATATGTAACAGTATATAACTATATAACCGAATATAACCAAATTTATGAATTTCATAAGACAATTAAAGGGATACTCTTCGCCTTGTGACTGTCCCATAGACTGTTATACTGTCGAGGTCCATAAAAGTATGAAAGACATCATCAGAATAGTCCATCTGCCAAAAGTGGTTCAACCGTAACGTTATGAAGCGATGAGAATACTTTTTGTATGTGAATAAAACTAAACTAACAAATGTATTTAACAATTTGTCTTCTCTGTCTCTCCCCAAATCACCGTAATTATTTTTTTTACTTCTGACGATGTCTTTCACACTTTTCTGGACCTTGACCGTGCAATTTACTTGGCAGTCTTTGGGACAGTCACAAGCCTCCCCGGTTTTCATCCAAAATAACTTAAATTGTGTTCGGAAGACAAACATAGCTTTTACAAGTTTGGAACGACATGGGGGTAAATTGTTAATGTAAAATGTTTTATTTTGGGGTGGAGAATCCCTTTAAATGTATTTTATTTTATTTATTTATTAAGTAAATGCACTTGGTTTGATATTTTGTTCATAAAA
Organism: Carassius gibelio; assembly: GCF_023724105.1. Taxonomy (NCBI): domain Eukaryota; kingdom Metazoa; phylum Chordata; class Actinopteri; order Cypriniformes; family Cyprinidae; genus Carassius; species Carassius gibelio. Next base: position 15,092,226 of record NC_068392.1, read on the forward strand.
ACTCATCAAAATATATAATGTACTAATACAATTGTATATGCATTTTATCATACTGTATTCATGTATTTTATTTTATGTTTTAAATGATTTTAATCCTTTTTTAATATATATAAAATGTTAGACAGACAGTATAAATATATCATAATAATTTATTAATAATATTAATAATAATAATAAAACTTAGTTTTTTAGTATTTTTTTACCATTTTTAAAATCACACACACATACACATATAAATTGTTATGTTGTTTATGCTCTATCTTGGTTATAGTTTATTTGGGATCAGCTTTACCTACGGATTCTACGTCCAGAAGCCTCTTCAGATCATCTACAGATGAGATTGGACTGTTCATCACTAAATCCACTAGAGATGGAGGGAGAGGATCCTTCTGACGAAAAAAAAAAGAGAGAGAAAAAGAGATGGTCAAAAATGACCAGAACAGACACACCTGTCTGAGTGAAAAACCAGTTCCTGTAATTTCAATAGCCTCCGCGTATCCATGTCTAGTCAGAGTATTGAGTACACACACGTGTTGCAGAATTACAGAGAGCATGTGTGGCGAGCTCCATTTGTACTTTGTGTTTCTTTCTATCTCTGTCCTTTATTAAGCTGCCTTACTCATAATCAGGTCGCTCTATGTGCGTGTGATGTGGTCAGTGTCATGTGGCAGGCACACAGTGGGAAAATAAATATATATATATATAAATAAAACATATTGCCATAAGGAACAAACCAATCAAAAATCACACCACCACACAGTGCTTCCTCATAAATGTGTTATAATTCGTAATTTCATATAGTGTACTGGAGTACTTTTCAGCATTATGCTGTTAAGTGACATGAAAGCAATTGATTTATCTTGCATTTTAAATGAGTTTGATATACTTTATATACAGATAAGTGATATAAATTTTGGTCAGGCTGATTAATTGACCAATATAGACCACGTTATAGACCGTTGTTATTGGTAATAGTAGTTCCCCATTTTGAGTAAAGCAAGTCATTTTAGTAAGTTTAAGTGAATCTCGTTAGCTGTCATTAAAGTGTATTAGTTATATAACCAGCTGATCAAAGTAGTATTATGGGTTTTTTTTTTAAGTTAGACTCTTTTTTTAAACATCCAACCAAAATGTTTCAGAAAATCACTCCATTAGCAATGTATAAATAGTGTTTTTGTGCTAAAATTCGCAAAGCTGCAACCATTTAAACTGACTAAAATCAGATCACGTTACATATGATATCACACCCTTGAATATAATACAACTGCCCACGTTTAGTATGCTAATATTACAATACAAGTCTCATGACAATTCGTAACTAATTTGATTTGTTCGTGCAATAAATTAATAAAACAAATTCGTCCCATTGAGGCATGAGTCTAGGGGCAGAACTTAATTTAAGACTTAAGTTAATACTTGTAGCTACGCAATTTTGATTTAATCCATCATTTTATTCCAAAATGTTTTAACGCAACAGTATGGATGCATTCTCAATGTGGACACAAGGGGTGCTGTTCTTCAACAGTCTTCTACATTGAGTTTTGTTTTTCAGCTCAGCTACGGTCATGGCATATAATCACTCAACTTGTAATAATTTTGAAGATTTAACAAGTAACTATTCGTAGCTATTTAATATGTACAACCGAACTCATGCATTTTCATTCGATTTACCCTCGCCCCACGGAGAGGTAAGTTTAGAGATGGAACTTCAAACATACGTTTTTCATTCGTTTTTATAAGAATCATAGAAAAAATATGTATGAACCTGACCCCCTGCAAAATAGCTGTTTTGCAAAACACACATGCACTAAAAAAGATTTCATACCCACTGTCAAGTGCATATGTGTGTGTGTGTGCGCTGTAACACATATACTGATCCTATAAGGGATGACATCACTCCCATTTGCCACATGCCCTAATGAATCATGGGACACTGGAATGCCAATAGTTCATCCAGGGGAAAAGTTGAGGAGGAATGAGGTATAATTATGGACCTGGATTGCTATACGCGCACACTTGAAACATTAGAGGGCGGCCACATGGCAGTCTGCCATAACTGAATTCAGACATAAAGAAATACTGTATCCACACCTGCACATACAAACACAGAGGTTGCATAAATAGATGCACTGAAAGAAACATAAAAAGAGGGATCAAGCTTCGATAATCACGCTTACATAGCGAGAGATTAAATATTACAAGAACGCATAAGCACAAGCACAATAAGGTCGATCCATCTTCTATTTTCCAAAACCGAGTCATTAATTCGATGCACATTTGTTTGGCTCCTCTCAGTTGTTCGGCTCAGTTTTCATTCGCTCGATTCCTGAGTCATGTCTGCAAAAGCAATTACGTTTTTTTTTTTTTAAGCCCTCGATCCATGACACTCAATAATGCCCCGAGAGACCCAAATTATTTTATGTGATCCCGTCCACACGTCTTCACAGTGTCGCCTAGATTATTCCTCTCTCTCTCTTATATAACTTATACACAAGACTTATGATGCATCAGCTGGAGGACTAAAATCCCATCAGCGGTGCCCTTTTAAACTCCCTGAAACGGTCCAAATCAGAGCACCTGTGTTTAAAGGGTAGACCTGATATAAAGTTTTTTGTAGGTTTGCTGGTGATGCAATGGTGATATTCAAGAGACGGATTACAGAAACATCACAAGGGGATCTAGGTCTTAGAGAGAGAAACACACAGAGAGAGAGAGAGAGAGAGAGAGAGGACGGGAATTGGTGAGCATGTCATAAAGACCTTTCTGTAAAGGTCAGTACGCATATGTAAGAATCTGTAACCCAAATCGAAGATGCACGAATGAATGTATTTAATGGTAGATATCGATAGCCTATATTTAGAGAGCAGGAGGGCTGACAGTAGCATACTGTTCCAAAAAAGATTTGCATTTAAAAACAACTAAAAGAAAAATCACCCCCACCAAAAAAAAAATATAATTATATATATATATATATATATATATATATATATATATATATATATATATATATATATATATATATATGCACATTAGCCATTGATGAGTCAGCTGACAAACCCAGAATGGCCAAATATTGACCAATATACAAAATATATTTTATTATTACCAGGATTCCCACAGTAATTATTATTATTTTTTTTACATAAATACATTTTGTCTTTGTGCACGTGAGTTCAAAAGATTTGATGAATTCACATGATTTCTTTCCTAGTCTGGAAAACACAATTTCAAGTTTTCTATGACCGTGGTAACCCTCTAGAGGACCTTCTTCTAAAGCAACTCACAGCACTATTTGAACACGGCTAAAGGCGTACTGTAGTGATAAATGCATTATAACATAACTGTGGTTTAGGCAGTGACAGTGATGCTCTTGGGCTGAGTGATTTGTTTTTGGCAGTGGTCCATCTTGGAACCCATCCAGTGCACATTAATGCTGGCAACCCTAACAGTGTCTTTGTTTGAGTTTAGAGTTGCAGACATAAACAAATACAGATAGATTAAGCATCAAATCAAGGATAGTTTCTCTTTTCTCCTCCACTCTGGGGCCAGCGCGCAGTCAGGCATGCTTATGAGGGCATTTGTTACGGTTTGCTTGAATTTCATCCTCGAAATCAAGCGCGCCGTGAATGCAGCTATTGTCAAGTGAGACATATGAATCAAACTCAAACCGAGCGTGACGTCAATCAGGTGAAGCTTACCTGCGCGCGACCAGACCGCAGGCACGCCGCGAGCGCCGCGAGCACCAGCAGCAGCAGCCGCGAGCTCATCATGCGCGCACATCCAACTGTCTCTCTCGCTGTCAAACACTCTCTCACACACACACAGCCGCAGGAAAGTTTATTCCAGAGGGGTTGAGTCACTTTGAACGCCGTGCCAGCTGATCCTGTTTGCCATTTAACGGCGTATCCGAAATCTCCAGTGTGGAAAGAAAGTGGTCACGGTCCGTCAAAAAACGCATATTAATGAAACATTTGAAAGGAAATAAAAACTAAAACCCCAGTCTCCGCTTAAAACAACAGCTTTATATATCCAAGTAAGATACGTCCAGTATGTTCATTTCATAAATACCCCGTTTATTTTCATTTAAACGCTGCAAGAATGCGACTTCTCTTGGCGCGCATGCAGTTGTTGTGATGTAGCGCGTGTCTCAGGTGCTTTAAAACCGCGCTGCAGCGCTTCTCTATAGCTTCAATCTTAAAAAACAAACCACGCCCCTCCTGTCTTCTGATTGGCTCGCTAGGTGATTCGAGGCTGGACTGATGTTTCCATATTAGGCGAACGATTAGAGGAGCGGGGGTGCTCTTCAAACATGACCTGACATTCTCGAAGTGAGACTTTTCTTGGGAAAAAGGCAACCGTTTTCTCACAGCCACCTGTTCTGTCTCGTTTCACTAAAGTGCCGTTTTTGCACCATTAAGTTATTGTACTGCATTTGATGCTAATTTAAAAAGTAATCAATTAGCAATAATTGTGCCGTTATTTTCAAGAAAATCAATGCTCTTCTTGTCGTGTAAATATCACAAAACCATATCTTAAATGGGTCTTAAAGAGGATGAATTCATATTCTTTATGGTAGATGGATAAATAAATGAATCATCTTTGTGTATATAATTTTAATTTGGAGAGAAATGTCATTTTTGAGATTCACTAAAATATAAAAATATTAGTGGTAGTAGTAGTAGTAGCCCTTTATTGTCACTAGTTACAAGTACCAGCGAAATTAGCCAGCAACCATCATTTTTAAACAATCATTATTACATATGTATTTTTGTATTTTAATCATTTTATAATAATAATAATAATAATAATCATTTTCATTTTATTTCATTTTTTTTTTTATCAAACATTTAATTGAAAAATATACATGTATCTTTTGATTTTGGAGTGAAATATGACTCACATTCTCGACAGGCTTCGTGAGAATTATTAGATAAGATACTGGGAAATCATTAGTTCAGTTATGTGTGTTACTATTGATATAGTTTTAGATATAAACACTGCACAACAGAGAAACTAAAAAGTGAAATACCTCAGCTTCTGATTTCACAAGGTTTTGTGTTTTTGGGATTTCCAGTCGAGCGATGACATCATGGAGCTGAAGTCACCTCCAGGGAGCCTGAGAATGTTTGTGAAGGTCTGACCTGACGTCTGGAGACGGAGGAGTTTAAAATGAGATGTGAGATCCTCTCGTCTCACTGCACGTACGGTGTTTGCCAGCTCTTCCGCTTTCAGGGAAAATCACACATCACAAACTATGAGAGGTCAGAGGTCACAGGGACACGCCGGCCCCCTTTACCGCAGCAGCAGGAAGTGACACGGACATTTGAATGTCTCTTGGGGGCTATTTATAAACCTGCTGACCTTTTCTATCCACATGCAGTGAGTGATTGACGTGACCCAGGTTATTGTGAGCCACAGGAGCTACTGATCACCTGCACTTCAGATCAGACTTAACTCTGACACACACAAAAGTCACAAAAACAAATATAAGGTGATGTCATTAAGATAAGATCAGGTGAAACACAGAGTGAGTCAGATTTGACAGAGTGTGAGAGTGTTCTGGGTCAGTCCCGGTGTGTCACTGCAGACTGAAGTCCTGTCTGGCTCTCTGATTTAATTGATAAAGCCAATTTTCCACCTCCATTAGTAGGCCAGCCAAAATTCCTGAACTGAATGTTCAGGCTTTGAGGAGCTGCTCCTGCTCGTCCCCACTGCCCTCCACTGCTTCTCTTCTGCCTTAACAGAACTCACTGAAAGAATCCAAGATTTCCAAGGAATTTCTTCAGTGAAATCCAATCTGAAAACAGAGGGAGGGTCTGCCACAGATCACAGATGCTTTAGTATCAAAAAGTAGGCAGGATTGAGGACAAAAATGTAACATTTATGGTAAATATCTAATAATTAATATGTATAGTAGAAAAAAAAAGTAATTATTGAGTGAGATATTGTGAAAGTGAAAGTGAAAGTGACATTCAACCAAGTATGGTGACCCATACTCAGAATTTGTGCTCTGCCTTTAACCCATCCAAAGTGCACACACACAGCAGTGAACATACTCACACACTGTGTACACACACCCAGAGCAGTTGTACATCATTAATTGCAAGAAGTTATTTATTTAGTTCTTCTTCTTATTATTATTATTATTATTTAATTATTTGGCTTTTTTGTAGCCATTGCATAGCTCGGGCTCTTTGTTCATCTCAAGTTTGGAAAAAAGAAAAAAAAAATCACCAGTTTAATAATTTGTCAGGCAAAAATATAATAATAATAATAATAATAATAATAATTATTATTATTATTATTATTATTATTATTATTACTTAATAATCAAAAATATATAATAATAATAATAATAGCTATACTTTAAGAACAATAGCAATAATAATACATTTATTAGGGGGGGAAACTATAATAATAATTATAATTACCATATGAACAATAAACAAAAATAGAATAATATTATTTATGTTATATTCTTAACTATTATTATTATTATTATTTCTTAAAAATAAAAATAATAGCTGTACTTTAAGAACAATAGCAATAATAATACTTTCATTAGGAAATAAAAATACAAAAAAAAAACAATATTAATTACTATTATAACCTTATAAGCATTAAACAAAATAGAATAATATTATATATGTTATATTTTTAACTATTATAATAATTATTATTATTTCTTGAAATATCATAATTATAATTGCTGTTGTTATTAAATAATGATAACAATTATGATGTTAAAATAAATGACAACAATACTAATAATAACAATTATTTTTATAGATTATTATAATAAAACATCCTATAATAATACACACCAGCCTCAGAGCGGATATTGTCCTCTGGTCTAGTGGCACTAAGCAGGTGGTGCTTAAAGAGTTAACAGTACCCTTGGAAAAAAGCATGGAGGAGGATCATGACTGAAGCACAAGAAATATCAAGACCTTATCCCTTGAAAGCCAGCAAAATGGATGGCAGGCCTGAAATTTCCCAGTAGAGGACGGCTGCAGAGGTTTTGCTGGGCAGTCACTCCGGAGAACCCTTGGGCTGCTGGGTATTGAAGGGATGGCCACGAAACAGCTGGTAGGCAAGGTTACTGAACAGACTGAAACAGCATCTCATTGGATCTGGATGCAGCGGGAGGACAATTGAAGGACGAACAACGACATAGAGTTGGTGGTGGTCAGCAGGGGTAGATCTAGGACGCAGAATCTGCTGTTGAGCCTTCCCGAAGTGTCATGGGCTTAAATTGGTGAAGCACCAATGAAGGGGGGTGCTCAACTGATGACCAGCTTTAACTACCAACTCTGTGACCTGGTGCTTGATAGTTAAAGAGAAGGAGAGGAGAAGCAATGCCACTGGCTCACAGTTGGTGCAGGGCCTGTAAAGGGCTTAAACAACAATATTAATATAATATAATATAATTGTTTGAGTGAAATAACTGTGCATCTCTCTTTACAAACAATTTGTGAGTTTAGTTACTTAGATTAGACTAGATTTTACCTCCTCGTTGCTAAGAAATATAATGCAGAGAACCCATATCTAAGCCATTTTTATAAATAAAAGTCTTTGTGTTGTCCAACACTTGAATGTTTCTCTGTGTGCAGTGGGATCTCCAGTCTCTCTCTCTGTACGATTGGGGTGCGTGTGTGTGTGTGTGTGTGTGTGTGTGTGTGTGTGTGTGTGTGTGTGTGTGTGTAAATGCGTTTGTGTGTGTCAGTTAAACAGATCGGTGGTTAAACTGACTTGGAACTACCTGTGCATTAAACTGTTTTAATGCATACCCGCCAGCCAATCAGAATCGAGTATCCAGACAGACCATGAAATAAAATATAAAAATAGTAATTATGGAGATATATATAAATACTTTTTTTCTTTTCTTTTTTTTTTTTCCTGAAGGATACAAGAGCTAGTAGGGAATTTCAGGCTTGATCTCCTGATTGTCTGGGAATTTTGGCCGAACAATGGCGAGCTCACGGCCTGCATGCTGTGAAGTTCGCCCTGCTTTCGTTCTCAACTCACTTCTTTTAAAACTGAAGGGTGGCAGGAGGAGGTGGCGTACAGATGTGGACCTGTAGAGGGCAAAACAGCGGGTGGGAGCGAGTGGGGTGGGGGGCATCTGTTTGTGCATTGTATGTGTTTTCCCCGAGTCAACAGTAGAGGAAATGAATGCAGCAGCTAAATATACAAACATCACAATAAGCTAACGAATAGCAGCTGCACGCGGAAGGCTAATGCAATGAGTATAATAACAGATGAAGACAGCCGGCGGATATGAGGATCTGGTAATGAAATATATGGACGGATTGATAGTTTGATGATGTGAACTGGAGGTCAAGGAGAGTGTGGAGAGCCAGGTGAATTACATATTTGATTGGTTGCTAACGCCCAACTGTTCTCAATGTGTCGCTGTGTTTAGGTGTTTGTGTGCGATCATCATAGCAGCGGGTCATGAGGGAATCACCGTTCCAGGCTGGAGGAGAAAACAGGAAGCTGCGCTGATGGTTTTTTCCCTCTAACTGGTGTTAATGTGGAGCCGGGATTCTGGATTCGACCCAATGATCATAGAGAGACACAGAGCTTCACTGTACGCCTCGACCTGTACAGAATCATTACCACTGCAGCTGTCTGCAAGAAAACATCCACAATTAGTTGTTTGTGTTATATCTTTATCTCCCTATATTTACAGATCTGCCCTTTTCGGGAAAGATTTACTAAACAGCAAATTAGCATGAGTGTGCAATCCCATAAAAGTGCAGATGGGAGTGGAAAGTTCTGAGAACAAAAGCGCAAAATGGTTTAAGATGCTTTAGATATATATATAGTGTCAAAAGTGGGTTTTCTAAAACATACCATATTTACAAATTTACAGTAAGATCACACCAATGTGCCTTTAAGACTAGTCAAGTCACCTGGTGGTCATCTTGGTTACGATCCCAGGTGGCCATTTTGCATGTTGTTTTTAGGCATAATTTTGGTGCATTCAAGTCATGTCAGAAAGATTGCACATAAATGCCACCACAAAATTGTAATTAGAATTTCTTTAAGCCCAGAGTTTTCAAGTTCGATACATGTGAGAAAATAAGGCAGAAGCAGTAGAGTCTGTATTGAGAGTAAATTTGTTTATTAATTAAGATGAATAAAAATTATGAATAATATATACAATAAAACTAAGGTGCATGTACAGATTTGCATTGCATTTACAAGACTTTCATTAATTAAATAAAAACATAACACTTTATTAATCATCTTGTAGATGTAGTGGTGAATGCACCAATTGGCACCGACACTTCGCTAATGATTCTTGAGCACAAATTTAGTTTAATTAAACATCAAAATTGTAACTGAATGATTTTTTTTTTGATAAACCCAGACCTAAGTGGCATTTACAAAAAAAAAAAAAAAAAAGAAAATAGTAGCCGGAAGCTTTGCATGTTCTTAAACAGTTTCTTCCTGTCTAAGTGGGCATTACATGGACAAAATAAGCTGCGATGTAGACCTGACTTTATGCTGAGTGAAAGAAATACTGGTTTTGTGAAACTTTTTACTCTCTAGATGAAGTGAAGCTTCACTATAAACGGAAATCGAAACTAAAAAAAGAAAAGCTTTTCCTAAAACATTGTATTTTTCATGCCAGACCAGTAGTTGGCGATGTCACATTGTAAAGAAACACCATGCACCTGTGTACACACGCATTCCTATAGACTGAACTTATAATACGCTTGCTCATGATGTCACCGTATTCATATCGTAGTTTACACAGAAATAATAACAGCATCGTTTTTAAAGACAGGCACTTTGAAACCCGTTTTCGGGTTTGGATTTTCAAGCCCACGTGGTCATGTTAATGGATGGCTAAAATGCTAATTTTCTGTTCTTGTCAGTGCTCCCTAAATTAAAACAAGGCCCTTATCAATTAATGTTCCACACATGTGCCACCCACACCTTACCTAAATGTCACTACTAGCCATATAAACACATTAATTATTATTATTGATGATCTTTCCAGTGTGTTTTTTTATAGTGTCACATGCACAGTTTTAGCACCAGAATACGATTACAATTTCCACTCTCAAATATTTATGCAGGCTCTATAAATACATCCCTCATTAGCTTCCTCTTCTGAAACAGAAACTTAATGTCATGTTATACACAGTCTTTGTCATCCAGAGCTGAATTTTCAGAAATTGTATCTCATCTCTTGCTGTCCTGCCTCAGATTATAGTCTCTACATTCTTCTTTTAATGTGAGCATATGGGAGTTTTTTATTTTTTATCATTTATCAGGGGGAAAATGTAATCATTTAGAAAATAATAGCAGACATCAGCTTGATAAGTATAATAATTTGAGGTATAACTCATGTCTGTAACCCAATGCTTTCAATGAACTCTGTTTGGTATTGCAGTCATGTAAGTCATTGCAGTCTCTTTTTAGAGATATCTTGTTTCGTTGAGATTTGGCAACATTAAGATCAAATTTCAAGCATATCTGTAAATCAGTGGTTTGTAATCCACGATTAAACCAAAGCCAACATGAAATCCACTCCTCTGATAAAAGACACTCCAGCCTCTGTTCTAGCTCGAGCATGTCATATATCTCACATCTTCATATCTGGCTTCCCACCATTTTGGTCATTGCATGAATGGGCAACAAATCTCTGCCAATCAAACCGTGCTTGTTTATACACAACAAATCAGATGCAAACAGATACAGACAGAGTTTGACTAATCTAGAACTCTTTCACCGGGACTTCTACAATTCATTGTCAAATGCATAATTCAAGATGATTAAAGGACGCAACTTGGGTTTATGTTTTCCAAAACTATATCTTCAGTCATTCTTGTGTAAAAAAAAAAAAAAAAAAAAAAAAGAGTTTGGTTAGTGCACTCTTAGCAAATGTAGAAAAAGTGAGAAAAAGTCACAAAGATGCAATTACAAGAAAAGGTCATTTACGAGAAATAAAGCTGCAATTGTGACACTCGATACAGTTGTGAATATGAAGTCACAAATGGAAAATATAAAGGTGCAACTGTGAGAAAAATCTAAACTTATAAGAAAGTTGCAATTCTGAAAAATATAGTTTTAATTGTGTGGAATTATAATGCCACAGTTATTAGCAATTGTTTGTTTTTAATTGAAATGGTTATATATACATTTCATTAACAAGAAAGCCACATTTATGAAAAATAAAGTTGTAATTGGGATATACTTCATGATTGCAGTTGTGAATATAAAGTCATAATTGTAATATAAAGGTACAATTGCGAGAAAAAGTCACAATTATACTTAGATACTGTCGTATTTGTTTAGTAATAACATTGCAATTGTTAGAAATTGTAAGTTGTTAATTGCAATTGTTCATTATAAAGTTCGAATTTTTTATGTTTTTTTTATTTTTTACTGTATTATTATACAGTTTTAATTACAAAAACGTCACATTTATGCAAAATATAGTTTAAACTGTGACATACTTCACAATCGCAATTGTGAAAAAAGTTGTAATTGTGAGAAATAAAGTCGCAGTGAAAATTGTGTAATTGTGAAGCATACATTCACATAAAAAATGAAAAGTTGCCACTGCGATAAGATGCCATTCTCTTTTGCAAATAAAATGTGTAATTGTCATGTATTGTGGAAATTGTGAAGTAAAATTCACATTTACGAGAGATAAAGTAGTTATTGTGAAATACTTAACAAGTGCAGTTATAAATATGAAGTCACAACTTTAAAATATTAAATGGCAATTGCAAGAAAAAGCAACAACTATGTAAGAGAGTCACAATTATGAAAAATAAAGTTTTAATTGTAAGGTACTGTCGCAATGTTGCAATTGTTCTTTGTTAATTGTAATTTTAGATATAAAGCTATTATGAAAAAAGTAACATTTATGAGAAATAAAGCTGTAATTGTAACAGTTTACAAACACAACTGTAAATATCACGTAATTGTGAGAAATAAAGTTGTAATGATAAAAAAAGGCAAACGGAATATAAGGTTGCAGAAAAAATAAACAATCATGAGAAATAGTTTCATTAACAAGAAACAAATAAGATAAATAAAATGTATAAAATTTAGATGAAAGCAAAATTGTGAGATTGTGAGATTATTTTATTTGAGCTATGAAGTTCTGAGACACAGACGCATAAGTAAAAAGAATCAAAGTTTTTTTACTACTTCCACTGTTTCCCTGCATCATATATTTGAGAGCAAAGCTGGAAACAGGTCGGGTTTCTAGTTGAAACTAGTTTCTGATTAAGTGTTTGCAAAAGTACAAGCTTTTGCTTAGCTTGTGAATGAAAGTTTGTCATGTAAGTCTGGGAGGTTACACAGTTGAGCATGAGGTATTGGTGTCAGGTTCTTAATGAATGGGCAAACTTAGGTGTGTTTTCTGTGAGTGAGGGGTTAGTCTTACCACAGGAGCCGGGGCCACTGGTAAAGGAATTGTCCCACAGGCATGTGCACAGCTAATGGGAGGCCAACCGCAAATATTCAGGGGTCAGATCTTCACACATGCTTAATAATCAGTGAGAACACAGGTAGACGGTAATTGCACAAATTGAGAGTGCAGAGCAAGCTATGTTCACATGTACAGTAAGTCCAGTTAAAGAGGCATTTATTGGTTAAATTACAAGCTGACTAGCTGGTCCAGATTGAAGTTCATGGCTGAGGTTACCTTCAGAGTCACAGTCTTTCCCTCAGAGGTACTGGAGGCTGATTGGATGGGAAGTGGAAACTGAGGCATGCTGTAATTCAGCACTGTTGACACCTGCTGTCACTGAAACTCAGTCCAAACCTCACATACCAACAATATGAGCTTGACTGAAATTTTAGCCTGAAAATGGTAAGTATCTGTAATTTTTGAATACAGTGCACAGATGGATAAAGGAACCTCTGGAGATTCATAATCAGTTTTGTTTTATTAAAACAGAGCTGAATTTGTGTTTGTGTGTGTGTTATATGTATCTCATTAAAAATGTTTTACCATGCCTTCATTTTTTTTTTTTTCAAATGAGTTTTATGTATAGACTTTATTGTTTTACCATTATCTCAGATTTTCAACCTCAAACCTTGAAACAATTTTCGCTTAGAAACTGCTAGCAAATTTCACAAATAATGGCGAACAAACGACAAGTGACATTTTTACACAGGAAGACTGAAATAGGATTTTCTTGTAGAATATACTCGTATAATCATAATTCTATTTTCATCTTTGAAAAATCTATTTTTACAGTCTATGAAAATCCTTCTTCAAAATATGAATTAAAACTTTTGAATTCAACGTTTTCAAATTCAATATTTGTTGTGTCAAATGTATAGAATAAAAAAAAATGACAAGGTGTCATTTCATCCACACCAAATTGTCAAATGTTTTTTCTTCTTCTTTATTTCCCCCAAAAGGTGCATTTATTTACCAAGAAGAAGAAAGGAAATATGTATGATGTGTAAGGAAAACAAAGAAATATCAAGCTAAATATCACATATTGTTAATCAAGTTGTAATTTTGTCAATTTAAGCAAAATGTGTGTAAATATTATAAGAATGGATAAGATGCCAGCTATGAAATTAGATAAAGCAACACAAAGGAATCTGACATTTAATTCCTGAAATGTAAAAACTGTCGTTTCCATCACAGAATGATATAAAGATAAAATAAACAACAGAATTTGTCTAAAAATTGTTAGTGGTGAACTAGTTAAAGTGTGACAAAACTTTTTTCCCTTTTTTTTTTTTTTTTGGAGGACAAAAGTATCAATATTTGAACACATATATCTTCTTACTGAAGGCGGATATATTGTAATATATTGTAATAACCAACTACCTGTCAAACACGTGTACGAATTAACCAGTCAACTCCCAACTTAACCCAGAACCCAAACACACCCAAGCATTAATCTTCGGACAGTGCTCTGCAACCCTGTGGGAACGTAAAAATCACCATGAGGTCTCTTTGATACCTCGATTGTTTCTCCTAGACAGTACGTTTTTTGATTTGTTGTGTTCCTAACTCTCACAGGTGGCTGCATGTTGAAAGCACGTGTGACTTAAGGTCTCAGAGAAGTGTTTTAAGGTTCTGGGAAAAGTCCCAGAGCATGAAGGGTCTCTCTCTCTCAAACTCTGAGAGCATCCGTTCCAATGTTCTCTCCTTTCCTGCTCCAAGTCCTCAGAGGTTGAGGAAAACGGTACCTGAGGGAATACAGGGACTTTGGCCGCCCTCACTCACTCTGACACACACACCTCAGTCTTTCCCTTGTTCTCATATGCGCTCCTCCTCTCATTAATATTGTACAGTCAAACAGAAGGACTTGCCCTAACAGTCCCAGAACTCCTCTGTAGGCCCCACAGGTCAGCGCTCGCACTGAAACATGTTTGTCTGTGTGCTAACTGGCCCATAATTAGACATGATTTGTAGTGTGAACGTGTGTACGTACATCTATTAAAGCCTTTGGAATACTATAATAACACACAATCTAATCAACATTAAAAAAAACATGTGTAGTCACAGCTTCTACAATAGACTTAAAACATGTTTAGTCAATAGATTATCAGTTGAATCCTTTTTGTATTCATTACAAGAAATAAAGTTGCAATTTTGAGATATAAAGTTACAATTACTAGAAAAAACGTCTTAATTGGACTTGAAATGATTGAAGTCTTAAATAAACTTGCAATTTGTCACAGTTAGAACAAATAAAGATGGAAATTTGAGACATTAAGTCACGATTATGAGAAATAATGTTGAAATCGTAAGTTATGAAGTTGCAATTACAAGAAAAAATCCTAAAGTGTGAGTCAAATGAAGTCGCAATTACGCAAAAGTCATTTGTTAGAGGTGATGTCACAGTTATGAGAAAACCAAGATATAAAAGTCCCAAATTTGAGATATTAAATAACACTACAAGAAATACAATTACAATAGCAAAATATAGTTGCTGTTACAAGAAATAAAGTCATAATTATGATATATAAAGATGCAATTACAAAAAAAAAGTCAATTGTGAGATAAAGGTCACAAATATGAGAACTAACAATTATAAAACATAAAGCTTAAATTATGATATATAATGTTGAAATTACAAGACATATTCATAAGTGTGAGACATGACATTGAAATTGTCAGATACTACGTAACAACTGTGAGACAATGTCGCAGTTATGGAAACAAAGATGGAATTGCTGGGCATAAAGTCATAATTATGATATCTAAAGTGGCAATTACAAAGAAAAGGTCAAATTATGAGACTTGAAGTATAAATTGTGAGATAAAGGTCACAAATATGAGAACTGAATTTGCTATTACGATAAATAAAGTTGCAATTGTGAGATATGAAGTTGCAATTACAAAAAACAGACAATTGTTAGAAAACTGTAAGATATACAGTACAGTCACAATGAGAAATTAAGTTGCAGTTCCGATATGTGAATTTGATTGTGAGATAAAGTCACAAATATAAGAACTGAAGTTGCAATTACAAGAAATATAATTGTAGTCATGAATGTAATATATATATATATATATATATATATATATATATATATATATATATATATATATATATATATATATATATATATATATACATATATATATATACACTGTAAACCCTGATAAGTTCACAGAACTCAAAAAATATTTTGTAACAGATTACACAAAAACATTTAAGTGATGTTTTTAAATGTTTTAAGTTTACATAAACTTAAAAAATTTAATTCCAGTTGCCTTAAATTATCTCAGAGTTATCTTAAATAATTATATTTCTGAACTTATAATTAGGGAGTAATTCACTCATAATTTTATCTATTTTTCAACTCCTATAATGTGGGAAATACACTCAAAATTAGGCTTTTGCTGTCCATCCTCAGTCTAACCACAGGCTCTACTCTTCACCACAACGGTAACACTACAAATCCAACATAACATAAACCTTTGTAAAATCTAATATAACACAACATTTATGTATTAACTTATGTCCCTCTATGTTAATCTTGTGTAAAAACACACAAAATAACACTTAATTTCTAAATTTATTTTCCTTGTTTTCTGATGCAAAGCATGCTGGGAACTAGAAAACACAATCATTTTTAGTTCACCTCACTACAACAAATTTTTGAGTTAACAGAACTTATTTAAATTAAGTCCAATGAACTTTCGTTATTATTTGAGTGCAATTAACTAATTTCATTTGATTAATTTCACTGTTCGGTTTTACAGTGTATATATAATAAAAACCTATTTCAGCATTGTCAGAGACGCAGTCAGAATGATTGCGAACACCCAATGCCCAAGTTTTCTTTGGAAACATAAATGAATGGATCTAAAATGAATTCCAGACCACCATAAAAATATACATATTTACTCTTGAATTGTGGGCTTTTAGATCTCTCCTCCCATCATACTAGATCATGGAAGATTCCATGGCATGTTTCACCAAGTAATGATTTAGAATGAACATGAATTGTGTGTTTCCTGCTAGAATGCTCAGGTTGTACACTATGGTTACCTGAATGCTAGTTTTCTGGAATTGCATGTTTAAATATGAGATTTATGAGCATTTTTATGTGTTTTGAGTGTTCTAGTATTTCTCCTTAACCATTCTCTCTGGCAATCTCTGTATTCTTTTTGAGTGTTACTCACTTATTCAGTTCATATTGCTACAATAGCTCCTTTCTTTAATGTGGAATGGGTTAGGGGGTAATGGCCCAATGTGTTTAGCAATTAGCACAGATGAGCCTTCCGACATTCTATTCTATTCTATTCTATGCCAGAACACCAGAGATAGAACACAGGAAATGAGCTGTCTAATATCTCTGTACTTTAGAAATAAATTTAAAATATCATTACCCCCAAAATGGTTCTGCTTTCATTTAGAGTCACCAACCGCTAAATAAAGCCAGAACAGGAAGTTCAGTTTTACATTCTTATTCAGAAAATGACCGTTTCTCCAAACCAACCAAATATAGCTTGGATTTTTGCTTCCAGTAGGTGTTTAGTGTCAAAAGGGAACAAAGATGGTGCGGCATCACCTTTTGTGAGAGCACCACCCAGCTCCATACAGTAAGTGTAGGCGTGTCCCGGCAGCAAATGAAGAACTTGGGCTATTCTGGTGCATAATGAAAAAAAAAACTGTGAACGTGTGTCAAGGGTGTGAAGAGTCTATCTGTGGTCTTCCGTGTGTATGTGTGGGTGGGTGTGATTATACAGTAAGTATGCCCTTTCTGTTTGTATCTACAAATGTTGCCATCTTTGTCACCCTCTTATCACATACGTGTGTGTATTTCCATGACAAAGCACCCCTGAACAGAGTGAGGGTACATCAAGTCTTTATTTCCAGTTTAGTGAGATTTTCCAGCTTCCAGTGTTAAGTGTAAGAAGATATATATATATGGAGCATGAATCATGATCACAAAGACACATTACTATTAACATGCAGTAGATCTAGGAGTCAGATACGTGTGATGCAGTAAGCAGACTGGTGACTAGTTAGTAACCATCCTTCTGTGTTTATCTGAAGTCTCCCAGCAACAAGAAATATTTGCTGCTTATTTATTTACCACAACTTGAAACCTCACTGCTAAAACACTTTTGAACAAACTTAAACCTTCATATATATACATATATATATATAGTTCTTCTTTTTTGGGGGTTTGGGTTTAATTAAAGCAATCTGTTGTATAAAGTGCTATATAAATGAACTTGACTTAACTGGAGTGCTGAATTACAGAGCTTGTGCAAAGATATCCAGGGCCGGACTTTACCATTAGGCAAAGGTCGGCAATTGCAAAATGCCCCATTAACTTGCTTAAAGATTCTTTTTTTTTTTTTTTTTTACTTCGTGCAAAATATATATTTCTTAAACTCCATTTGCGAAAAATGGCATCAAATCATTAGTGTCGCAGACAGGAGCCCCCCCCCCCCCCCCCCCACCTCACTACATTGGACTATTCCATTATTTCACTTACTGCGCATCTGCGAAAGTGACAAGGCTGTAAATGCGCCAAAAAACTGACGAAGTAGAAGTGATTGACAGAGTGTACAGAGAGAGAGTGTTGACAGTAAAAATGAAGCGAAGCTACCCAAGCGGTGCTGACAAAAGGAAGAAACAGGAGGAAAGCAAAAAGTTTTTAGCAAAATTGCCGAAGGTAACAAACTTTTTTGTGATGCCCGGCCCCGCTGACAATGACAACAACGCTAACACCATCACGACTGTTAGCATTGCTGCTAGCGTGGAGGAGCTACCCGTTGCCGCCGGCGCCGACAGTGCTAGCCCAAGCTGCTTAAGTGATATTGCTGCTAACGTTACATGCACGGCAATTTTACAGGATGAGGAGGATCCTTCAACTGCAGCTGCAGGTAACAAAACTTCCGCGTTCACTTTCAGTGAATAATGAGAAGCACTGAGAAGGAAGGGAAGCTGGATGAATGCTGCCACAGATTAGAGCAAAGGATGGATGACATTGATGCAGAAGATCTGAAGCTTGAGGTTAAGGGTGCAGTTAGGTCATTCCCGCCACATGTCTCATCACCATTTGAGATGCTTGACTATATATATAAAGAGAATTTACTTGACATATATCCAAATTTGAGTATAGCTTTCAGACTCCTCCTCACTCTCCCTGCTACAGTAGCTTCGGGTGAGAGAAGTTTCTCATCACTGAAACTAATCAAAACGTGCCTCAGATCAACTATGTCACAGGACAGGCTGTCTGCTCTAGCTGTTCTCTCCATCGAGCAGGAAGTCAGGAAGTCATTGGATATGGAATCAGTGATAGCAAGATTTGCTGAGGCCAAAGCTCGCAAGGTCAGTTTATAGTGCTTTAGACATGACAATACAGACACTCACTCACACACAGACACACTCACTCACACAGACACACTCACTCAGAGACACTCACCCACACAGACACACTCACTCAGAGACACTCACCCACACAGACACACTCACTCACACACAGACCAAAGAGAGAAGAAGAAAAAGAAAGGCAAAGACCAAAGAGAGAAGAAGAAAAAGACAGGCAAAGACCAAAGAGAGAAGAAGAAAAAGACAGGCAAAGACCAAAGAGAGAAGAAGAAAAATATAGGCAAAGACCAAAGAGAGAAGACGAGAAAGATGCAAAAACAGAGACAAGGGAAATGAAGAAATGGTCAGAAAAAAAGGGAGAGCAGAAGGAAGTCAGTGAAAGAAAAAAGGTAAAAATTTTAAAAGGTAAGTTATTTTTACTAAAATGATGTCTCCATAACTGATCACTTATTGTCTTGTGTGTTTCTTCTCACTTTAGTAACACAAGACAGAAGTCCAAAAACAACATGTAGCAGCAAGCAGATCCATATAGAAGATACTATCAGAACAACCAAGGTAATGACAACCAATGACAGCTCTTCCCTGTGTAAATAGACAATACATATTATTGTACAGAGAAAATTTTATGTAAATACAATTTTACAGAGGATACATTTGTTAAACAGAATGTTGTTCTGTGTTTTTTATTTTTCTAATTTTTTTCTTACAGATACAACTCCAGATGTCTATACATCATTGCTGTGTGAAGACTGCTGAAGAGAAGTAACAAGTAGGGCTTTAAAAAAAAAAAAAAAAAAAAGGATTGACAAAAGGAGGGAAACAAGAGATGTAGAGGGCCCCATGTCTGTGTTTGCCTTGGGCCCCAAAATGTCTAAATTCGCCCCTGAAGATATCCACATCTCTATGATCAGATGCTTTCTTAACTGCTGTTTTTTTCACCACTGTCATTTCTGTTGTTTGTGTTTGTTACTGAATATTTACATATTCATCGAAATGCTGCTCTGTGAAGTATGGGAAGCGTCATGATGTTTGTTAAAATGCATGGTTCACACTCCCTTTTACTGATCAGCAAAGAATGAAAAAGAACTTTACTGTGAGTATATAAAGTATAAGCAGGTTGCTTTGCGACAGGCAGGGGTTTATCCATATGGCAGTCAGCACACTGTTGTCATTGTTGATTAATGTTTGAGGAGGAGGGAGAGAAAAAGTGAGGGAGAAAGAAGGAGAGAGTGACATGGAGAAAGAGCTATTTATGGAATGCATGCAGTGAACTCAAAGACATGGGAAGGCGAGAACTTTTAAGACATTTTTTTCTTCCAGCTCTACCGTCCTGAAGTCAGTTTTTTGAATGGGTTAGTGATTATTTTAAAAGCCTTTACTTGAAAACAGTATTTGCTAACAAGTAGATAAATGTGACTACAATGGTTGAATGTCACACTGAGTAAACTCATCTACTCACTGATGTCTTCAAAGACATTTTCAACATCTTGCTTAGTCAGGCTGTTGTTCCCACATGCTTTAAAGTTAACACCATCATTCCAGTCCCGAAGAAGCCGTTTCCATCCTGCTTCATTGACTACTGTCCAGTTCCATTTCCCCCATTCTAATAAAGTGCTTTGAACGGCTAGTCAATCAATACATCAAGTCTGCCACCCCGGGACCCCTTCCAATTTACATATCGGTCCAACCACTCAGCACTCAAACATATAGACAAAAAGGACTCATACATCAGAATGATGTTCATAGACTTCAGTTCAGAATTCAACATTATCATCTCTCAAAAAGTCATTAACAAAGTGGTCCAGCTGGGTCTCAACACTTCCCTGTGCAACTGGCTGTTGGACTTTCTGACTGGAAAACCTCAGGCAGTACTGGTCGGCAGCAAGACATCCAGCACCATCACACTGAACACTGGGGCCCCCCAAGGATATGTGCTGAGCCCCCTCCTCTTTACTATCCTGACCCACGACTGCACACCGTCACACAACTCCAACCTCTTCATTAAGTTTGAGGATGGCACGACGGTGGTAGGTCTTATTAGTAAAAAAAAAAGATGAGAGAGACTACAGGAGCGAGGTGAGTCACCTGGCTGGATGGTGCAGTGACAACAATCGCTCTCTGAACATCGAGAAGACAAAGGAGATTGTTGTTGACTTCAGGAGAGTTCCTGGGTGTGCACATGACAGTGGACCTCTCTTAGACTGAAAGCACAGCAGCACTGGCCAAGAAATCACAGCAGCGTCTCTACTTCCTCTGCCAACTGAGAAGAGCCAGAGCCCCGCCCCCCATCTTGTGCACCTTCTACAGGGACACCACCAAGAGAATCCTGACGAGCTGCCTCACTTTGTGGTATGGCGCCTGCAACACGTCCTGCCAGAAGATTCTTCAATGCATAGTGAGAGCAGCTGAGAAGATCGTTGGTGTCTTTCTGCCCTCCCTCCAGGACATTTATGGAACCCGTCTCACCCACAAAGCCCTCTGCATTGCAGGTGATCCCACACACATGACACACAGCTTCTTCTGTGTGCTGCCATCATGGTGGAGACTGTGAAGTCGTCATGCCAGGACGAGCAGACTAAAAGACAGCTTCATTCATCAGGCTGTCAGGAAGCTGAAATCACTCCCGAACTTATTTTATTATCTGTATTTCATGTTCTACTGTTAGTGTTATCTGTGTGCAGCAAGGTTTGAGAGTAACACAATTTCAATTGTATGTATGTACTGTACAGTACATGAGGAAGAATTGACAATAAAGCTGAATTTGCTTTAAAATTGACTTGACTACTGACAGCCTCATTGTGTTTATAATGTATAATGTTGTTGCACACTCTTGCAAACTATTAACTCAAACTCAAGCTTAATGGTGGTGACGTTGAAGTCTAAGCTTTTTGCCTCTGGTGATTGCATTTAGCCTTCAAAATTCATTACAGTTGTGTTCAGTAGTGAATATTATAATGATGAACAGAATCATACAGTTTTGTTGGTCACAGAGTTTACTTTTCGGCAATAATCCAAAGCCCATGGAAAAATCCTACAGGGTTTTTGTCAAGGTAACCAAGATGATACGAACAACTGGTTTGGCCTACAAAAATACCTCATCACTACAGTCTTCAATAGCTTTTTGCAAGGTGGGTGAGTTTATATACTTGAATGGAGCAAAATTTTATGAAGTAGCTTATTTGGCTAGTGGTTAGCATTTTAAAAAAGTTAGCCAACCAGCATAACCTCTTGCAAACATGCTATGCTACAACACTATAAACATTCTGTTAATTCTGCAAAAGTAGCAGAGATTTAGAATCAAATAAATATTTAATTATCCAATTATTCCTGCAATGAATCCCAAATGACCGTCCTATTGAAATATAATTTTGTTGTTGGTTGGAAACAGTGATGGTCAATAAGTGTACTGGCTGAATCTGGGCTCTTTCTGATGGTATTATCTGATGGTGGAGAGCTTCTATCTTACCAAGATATTAATATCAGGCATGCAGCTACACGCATCACTGAATTTCTGCCAGGGAACACATTATTTGAGAGAGAGGGGAAGAGAAAGGCCTTGGGAAGACAGGGAGAAATGAACGAGTGAAAGTTGTGATGACAGAATTTGATTACTGAATGAGAAGTGGTTTAAAGCAGACAGACAAAAACAGAATGGTGACCAGACAGAAAACGTCTCCAACACATCCAGTGTCCCTTCCATTTCCTGTCTGTGTAGCTGGTCAGAGCACATTCACACACACCGCAGGACTTCAGCGGGTCTTGACATCTGATCGTTTCAGTCACTTCTCTGAATTTTTTCTTGCATGCCATGTGCGGGGCTCTGTAGTCTTCCAAATGCTTCCACATATTAAAAATTTAAAAGACCAAAAAACTATGACTTCATGACTACTGTTACCTCTGTGGCTTTAATAGGGGCGAAGGTGTTCTCTGCTTGTCATGGTATTATCAGTGAGATGTTGGAAAATGTGAAGTGTATGTGGTGCCATATACCAATAATACACCAACGCTCAGAACAAAGGACAGAAATTATGATCCAGAACAGTAAACGCACACATCCACTCACACCCAGTGACATCAGGTCTGGGAAGATGTGCTCAGCTGTCGAGATATGATAATGTTTGTCGTGTGCAGGAGAATTTGAGAGCGAGGGATGTGGAAAAGTTGTGGATGAGGTTATGTTGATGTTTAGAGATGGGGAAAATCCACCTTTCCTACCTAAACCACATGATAGAGATGCCGCCTCAGGCCAAAGCATGGGTTTGGCTGAGTCTTGTCATTTTCTCTCATTTTTTTTTTTTCACGTATTGACTTTCTAATGGTGCAGACAGATCTCTCTCTCAACTACGGAAAAAAGTGTGTATTAGTGGAAATAGTGCAAATGTCCTTCTAAGCTTCTCTCTTACATCCACAAACACAATTACAGCACATTCACTATTACAGGAATACATTATTATTATTATTATTTTTATTATTATTATTATTATTATTATTATTATTATTATTATTATTATTATTATTATTATTATTATTAATAATAAATAATAATAATAATTACAATTAATATGAATAATAGTAATCAAACCAATAATAATAAAAGACAATAAATAGTACAAATAATAACTATTATTATTATAATTATTAATCAATTGAAGATGATTCATCAATGATGAATTAATTACAACATTATTATTAGTTGTAATAATGTTATTAATTAAACCAATAATAGTTAAATTAAAGTAACAATAATAATCTAAGATGCTGAATAGGAGTATTTATTACTACTACTATTTGAACCTGTGTGCAACTCCACCCAAATACTTGGTTCTTAAATTTATATTAAAACATAAAAAATGTTGATGATGTAGAAAGATTTGGGCTCATTCTGAATGTGTGTTCAGTGTATTTAGCATGTTTGAGCCTACAGCTGTAATAAAGGTGTTTGAGCTGATTCTGTTGACAGAATTATTGTGAAAAGATGACTGTTCAAAACAATGATTGTGTAAGTACACACAGGTGATGAGTTTTAAGGAAGGGTGTTGATGTGGTACATACTGCTTATTTACAGTGGAAAGGAAGGCCAGAACAATATAAACATCCGACCGATAACAATGAGGTGATGACATCACAAACAATCAGTGTATGATTTTGTCAGCTGATCGTCGATTTTCTAATCAACTGATTCACCACACAAATTGACTGAAGGATGGATGGATGAACGGACAGACAGACAGACAGAGAGACAGACAGATGGACAGAGAGACAGACAGAGATACAGACAGATGGACAGAGAGAGATAGACGGATAGAGAGACAGATGGACAGAGACAGACGGACAGAGAGAGAGACAGATGGACAGATAGACGGACAGAAAGACAGACAAACAGACAGACAGAGAGACAGACGGATGGACGGACAGACACGGAGACAGATGGACAGACAGAGAGACAAATGGACAGATGGACAGACAGACAGACAGAGAGACAGACAGATGGACAGAGAGACAGACAGAGATACAGACAGATGGACAGAGAGAGATAGACGGATAGAGAGACAGATGGACAGAGACAGACGGACAGAGAGAGAGACAGATGGACAGATAGACGGACAGAAAGACAGACAAACAGACAGACAGAGAGACAGACGGATGGACGGACAGACACGGAGACAGATGGACAGACAGAGAGACAACTGGACAGATGGATCGACTGACAGACAGAGAGACAGACGGACGGACAGACAGAGAGAAAGACAGACAGAGCGACAGACGGACAGAGAGAGAGACGGATGGACAAAGAGAAAGATGGACAGACAGAGAGACAGACAGACAGACAGACAGAGAGACAGGTGGACAGAGAGACAGACGGATGGGCAGACAGACAGAGAGACAAATGGACAGATGGACAGATGGACAGACGGACGGACGGACGGATGGAGGGAGGGACGGATGGACGATAGATAGATAGATAGATAGATAGATAGAAGATAGATAGATAGATAGATAGATAGATAGATAGATAGATAGATAGATAGATAGATAGATAGATAGATAGATAGATAGATAGATAGATAGATAGATAGATAAAAGGAAAACAGGTGCAAGAGAGGCTGTTGGATTACAGTGCAGTAAATGTTGGTTAATTGTTATTTTGAGCTGGAGGACATGCATCCTTGATGGGATCTCAGCTTCCAGGTAACAGGAGAGTTATGTTTGCTTAATCAGAGGAGTGACAGAACAGAGACATCCTCCTCTGAATACAATACTCCCCTTCCCTCTGCCATCTACTCACACACTCTTTCATTCATGTTTAATACACACACGTAACGTCTTTAGCATTAGTTCTTCCTGAGCTATGTTTGTTATTGTTTGTATTGAAAATCCCAAGTGTCATTGCGTTCCTGTTCCGCTGCGGTGTTTCCAGCTTGGAAAACTCTGCATCAACGTCTCCAGCATGACTCAGATGCAGAAAAGGGTATCCCCTCTTATTTCTCTCTCTCTTTCTTGTGGTGCAGGAGGGGCAGAATAATGCTGGTATTTAATTTTCCCCCTAGATGACAAATACTGCAGAGTTCACTTGAACGGCTGCTGACACACTCTTCAGAAACATCTGTGAGATTACAGGCAGCCTTCAGAGCTTTCAAAGGTGTCTAAAACCAGTCCGTATGTTTAACCATCATTGTCTCAAATATAAACTT
Organism: Carassius gibelio; assembly: GCF_023724105.1. Taxonomy (NCBI): domain Eukaryota; kingdom Metazoa; phylum Chordata; class Actinopteri; order Cypriniformes; family Cyprinidae; genus Carassius; species Carassius gibelio. The sequence continues at coordinate 15,117,721 of NC_068392.1, forward strand.
CAACATAAAGTTATTATAAAACTCCAATGGTTACATTGAAACAAACAATAAGCTCAAGCTAAAACTATTCGGCTTGCAATCCAACAAAATCTGAGAGCGACTTGTCTGGGCTTTCCTGCAATATTTATACAACAATTTATAGAAGAATGTTAGAAGATTCTCCCTCGGGGATTAATTATCTTTCTGTCCGTGTCTATCACACATGAATTTTAATGTTTACTTCCCATCACAGATGTTTCATGCAGCTTTTACATTCTGAACAGTTACATTAAAAATACTTTTGATGCTTTTAATGAATACACACACAAGAAAAAGTTGAAGAAAAAGAAATGCATTTTTTCACAACTACAAAAATGCACCAATACATGCATTTGTATGTTTCAACTGCAATTGATCTGCCATTTCCAGGTGAAATGAACACTAGTGGCAGTAAAACACCCACAACCTTTACTTTGTTTTACACAAATTTCGATCACAGGGGGAGGTTATCATATATTATAGACTTATTATAGAATATTACCATAGTGCATGATTTGCATCATATCACCGGCTCCATATGTATGGTTTTCTGATGTAGTAAACTTGCTCCGCAGCACACCTGGTAGAGCACTGTATTTGTGATTCAGAGCGCTCATGTGCGAGTCCAATGAAACAGCTCAAAACAAGCTAAAAATGCATGGTTGCTTCAACCTACGTGTTTTTATTTTAATGCTTGCTTTTGTTAACCTATTGGCAGGTTTAGAGTACGCCAAATGCAAAAAAGCATTTTCCAAAAACTTTTTAGTGCCACTCATTGGATATTTCACTCCCGAACTGCAACTATAAAATGTTGCCAATGTTGTCAATATGAAAATGTCAAGAAACATACCAAAAACATACCAACCTTTTTTTTTATTTTTTGCATAGATTTGTCACATGAACATAAGACTCATTCATTCAGGAATCAGACGACGCTCATCGTGCTGTTTGTTTTTGATTCACTAAAGCTCCCTGGTCGCTAGATTTGGCACTTTCACACTGCCAGTGATGACCCGGTATATGTCCGTGCTTTCACACACAACCCTTGAAGATCCCGTAACGACACGTGACATCAGCGCTTGACGTGTAATGTACGAGTCGACAACGCTAGGCACGTTATACTTTCTCTGAAGCAAGCAAACGATCTCTGTGTCAGCGCGGAAAGTGAGGAACTAACTGATCTCTGCTTCATTACAGTTTGCACATATGTTTTCGTCGCGAATGTTGATCTTCCTTCAAAACAGCGGGTAAAAGAGTCGCGCGATAACGCGCGTCATCACTTCGACACGGAATTAGATCTGGCTTTTGTTCACACAGCGCTCGTCTCGGGTCGAACCCCGCAATGTTACTAGGTCCCCGACCCGGGTTAAATTCGGTAATCAATTCCGGGACGTGGTTGCTTTCACACAAAAGGCGACCCGGCAATGTTCCGGAAATATTGCGGGTCCGACGTGCAGTGTGAAAGGGGCTTAAGAAGATTCAAATCATAAAAGTGAAAATTTTCACGCTGTAAATTTAGTAGCGATACTGAGACACTGCTGAGTATATTAGTATGCACAAAATGTAGGAAAACAGTTAAAAGTGCCAAACGTCACAGCACACGTTTCTATATGCTTTGTCGATAGCAAAAATGTCCCAGAATATTAAATTACATGCAAAAGTTTAAACTTTATGATTTGGGGTTCGTTCACATCCCAATGATAAGCAATAGTAACAGCAATGCTTTATATACAAAAAGCTACCAACTTTTAGCAACTATAACTATAAAATATGAGTCCATAAACCATAATAGAACAAGTCCATCCGCTGTTGTCTCTCACATTAAAATCCACCAAAATATATGTTTACCACAGTTTTAAGATCTTTTTGCCTGAAAACAGAGATTATTCTGTACATATTTCTCTCCTGATTCAGACGAGCTGACTTTTTCACTGAAGAAAGCAATACTTTTAGACGGAAGCAACTGCTTGCATCAAAAACCTCTCAAGGATAGACTTGTTTCTTTCAAACATGCAGCTTTTTGCTTCACAAGACATTAATTGATGGTGTGGATTACTTGTGGATTATTTTGATTATGAAATTTCTACTCTGTTATATTTTTTTGGGAAGCGAAAAGCGGAAACAAACCACTTTAAACCTTAATCTTATAATTAATCTGATATAATGGAGCGTAAACCACTTGAGACCATACTTCCTCACAAAAGAGACATAAAGGGCCCTATCTTGCACCCAGCGCAATTGACTTTGTACACCGACGCATGTGTCATTCCTATTTTGCACCCGCGCAAAGCGCGCTTTTCCCTCCACAGAAGCACGTCGCTAAACTAGTGAATGAACTTGCGCTCCCTGGGCGGTTCAGCGCAAAAAAGGAGGCGTGTTCCGGCGCAAACAATCCCTGGTGCTATTTTGCTGTTCCATTAAACAATTGCGCCACTGACCAGAAAAAACCAAGTCTAAAGTCAGTGGCGCGTTGCGCGTTGTTCATTATGCTATTTTAAGGGCGCATGCTTGACCATAATGTATAGCGTGCACAACGCGCATACACTTTGCTCATGTAATCTACACAGATGCAACAGTTATTTTTGCAAATCATAAATTGTTACACTAAAAAAATATTAACACATGAGATGACGGAAATCATTGTGGTGTGACACGAAGATGTGAAAAAAATAGGCATAAATCTAGCTTACAAATTATTCAGGCTAATTATTCTCCCATCCCCATACAACACAACTTCTCTGTCTTTCACTGCTCTTACAAAAACATCAGTCTCCTCGGCTGTGAACCGCTCCTGGCGTGCGCCTGGTAAATACGCCATAATAATAGCAATCCATAATGGAACTTGCGCACCTGCTCTTAAAGGGAATGTTGGACGACGCTCTGATTGGTTTATTTCACGTTACGCCCAAACCACACCTATGAATAATGAAGCTACTTCAGACCAACCCATTTTAGATTTGCGCCGGGCGCAAGAGCCATTTATCCCGCCGGGAAAATAGCAACAGCGCCGAGACCCGCCCACAAACTTACTTGCGCTTTGCGCTTTGACACTTGCGTTTCAGATCGTTAAAATAGGGCCCAAAGTCTAACACCATGCCAGCTTTTACACCACAAACAGGTTAATCCCGTGAAGAAATATTTGGGGGCTGTCTGAAACTCCTGAATATTTCTGCTGAAAGCAGGTTCAAACATATCAGGCCTTTCACTTTTTCTTTCCAATGAATCACTGATTACTCCTCATCCAGAATGGCTGTCAGTAAGAGACCTTATCACTAAAGACATGTTTCAACAGCTTGGAACGGCTACACACACAAGCATGTGGTGTATAACAATCAAAACAACAACAACAGCTGTTCTGGATCAGTTCTGTGTGTGTGACCACGGAAATGCTCTGTGAGTGGCTTTATTGCAGTGGTGACGGGGAAAGATGCACAACGACCCAATTCGCATGCGTCCTATATAGTATGTGGGATTAGGATTAGTGTGTCCCAGATCATCAAGCGGAGGACATAATATGACAAAGGTGACATATTATGTCATTTTTGAGGAATGCATGCATTCATGCATGATTTCTGGTTAACCACAATCCCTGATTACAGAAGAGTATGTTATGTTTGGCTACTACATTATTTTATTTTATTTTATTTTATTCATGCCTACATCACAATCAAACTTTCATTTTGATGCAATTAATCGTGATTAATCGTTTGACAGCACTAGAATATATATTAGTTTATATTTATGTCTATAAGTCTATAGTTCATTTTATATGGTCATTTTTATTTAAATTTTAGTTGAAATTATTTTAGTACTTCAGCTTTTGCCTTTGCAACTAACTAAAATACAATTTAAGTAATTTATAAAAAAATAAGATAACTTAAAAAATATATAAAAATAGGTACAATAAAAATTAAATAGACAAACAACAAAATTATATATATATATATATATATATATATATATATATATATATATATATATATATATATATATATATATACACACACACACACACACACACACACACACACATATATATATATATATGTATGTATATTGTAACGATATGCAACTCCACATACATCGGGAAGAAGGAGGCGGGAACCGGCGCACAATCAAAAACATTTTAATATTCAAAAATAAACAAAACAGCGCGTCAGCCCCTCACGGCGACTGACGCGCACAAATAAAAGCAAACACATAAAATAACGTCCCAGGCCTGGTCCTCTCTCGTCCTTCACGGTCATCACTCCAGTTTTATATCCTTCCATCTCCTACGTGGGACTCGAGACCGGCGGTGGGGTGCAGGTGTAGCTCATCTCCAATCACTACACCTGGCCTCACTCCTCGTTCCCACGCCTCTCGGCCCCGCCCCACTCGCCACATATATATATGTGTGTGTGTGTGTTAATTTCAGTTAATTGCCAAGGCCATATCCCACTGTAGTTTAGTTTATGTTTAAATCATTTTTATTTCAGTTTTAGTTTAAATTAACTAATTGAACCTTTGTAAAATGTCAAATGAAATGGACAATATGAAAATTAAAACTAATTCAAAATAAGAATAAAGCTATAATAGTATGTTAAATGATAGTACATCAATACTGATCCATTCTGTTATTATATATTTTTTAAAATATGAATGAAAATACTGTCACCAGCAGATATCTGTGCAGTCATGCAGATTGGAATGTAGCAATATATGTATATATATATATATATATTTTTTTTTTTTTTTTTTTTTTATAAATAGAAAAATATAATTATTATAAAAATATATTTTGATAATTATATATAAAAAGAATTTTTTTAATTATATATTTTTATATAACAATAAATAAATATAAATGAAAAAGACCGAATTTTAAATATAAATCGTGTCTTTTCTACAAGACACAAACAATGAACAGATAAGGGAGTGGAAGATTTGATTCTGCTTGCGTGTTTGACCTCAGACGATCACGATGCCTCTGAATCAGTGACTACACCTTTGTTTGATAGGCGTCAATCGTAAATCTGTTCCTCTCTCTTTCTCTGCTTCCACTCTTTCCTCTATCAATGGCTCTATTGAGTGCTTGAGCAAGTGTCTTTGGGGTCATCACTGGACTGTGGCTTTTCCTTGGTAACATTCCCTCACACACAAACACAGCCGAGCGAGTTAAAGGAAGAGTTGAAAAAAAAAGATGCCTCCATCCAAGTAGCTTTTAATATGCAAGATTGGTTTATAATTTCAGTTTACTATGGAAGTCCGAATAAGAAAATAACAGAGACTAATTGTGAATGATTACGACTTTTTATGTCACAATTCTGACTTTTCATCTCTCACAGTTTACATCTCGCAATTTTATTTTATTTTTTTCACAACTGAATAAAAAAAAAGTAATTGTCACTTTTTTATTTCACAATTCTTATGTTTTTATTTATTTATTACAATTCTGAGACAAACTTCACAGGCTGAATTGTGAGATTAAAAGTCAAAATAATTACATTTTTCATTTTATTATTATTATTATTATTATTATTATTTATTTTTATTCCATGGTTTACAGTATAATGCATGTGTGTTTCTGTTAGATTTATTATAAAATCATTAAAATAAAATAATATTCTAAAATCTCACCTAAAGAATAAAAGCTGAAACAAAATACAAATATTTTTCATGAAAAAAAAACTTAAAAACTATTTACATACTTATATATATATATTAAAGTGTTTATTATTTTAAATATTTTTTCAACATTAACTTTGGCTTAAAACTAAACAGAAATATTTATGAAAACATATTTATGAAAACTAAAAAAAAATTTAATTACTCATTTAGTTTTTTGTAACTTTACCAAAATATTTATAATTAAGCTAAAACTAATCTAGAAAGCAAAAAACATACAAAATAAAGGTCACTCAAAATATAAAAAATACTATAATAGTATATAAATAGTGCTAAATAACACTGCCCTCATTATTTCTATGTAATAAATGTTTATTGTCAATAGTGTTTTCATAGTCTTTCATTTTTTATTACCCATGGTTATCATATTATCATAATCATAGATCATAAAAATGATGATGGGTTTCCTCAGACATAATAGGCGTCTGTGCATGAGGCCAAACATTGAGCAAAATGGCTCAAAGTGATCAATGTCAGGACAGAGAACCAGACGTAATGTACAGTATATAAGCTCCACATGAGTCAGGCACACATCACGTCTTCCATCTCAGCTGCTGAAACCATTAGCTGAAACAGCAAACAGGATGAGAAAATCCTGTGTGACTAACCTGTGTGCAAGAGACAGGAATATCTCCTTATTGGGCAGTAATGCATTGAAAACAGGTCCTCACGGAAACACTGTTCCTCCTGCAGGAGGTTTCACCTCCAGTGCTGATGTCATCGGTTAAGAATTCCTGCTTGTTGAAGGACATATAGAAAGTTAATTAATGACAAAAGAGAGAGAGAGAGAGTGACTCCTTGACTCAGATGAGTGGCCCGTCCTGGAATGTGGCCCCTGAGGGATTAGGGACCCCGCTGAGTCACACATGCATGACATCATCAGTCTATGCTGAGGGAACGACCTCGGCCTCAGTCTGGCTTTGGATTTACAGATCCGTATTTACATATCAAGGGTTGGAAGTTGATTTTAGATCAGATTTTGCACAGTATAAGTATTTTATTGCTATTGATTCAAATACTTAAACTGTTTGATGAATCATTTCACTCAAAAATGAGGCTTCTGTTATCGTTTACTCATCCTCGTTTTGTTCAAAGAATTTCGAATAATCTTTTTTTATTATTATTATTACAAGCGTAAACAAATGCTCCAAGAACATTCAGGAATCTAGCATTTTTGGTGGCTATGCAGTTAGTCTATATTCCTAAAGACCAAATTTGGTTTTTGCAAATGACATTCTGGTGGCAGAAAATGACCTTTTTTGAAGTAGTAGTCTACGGAAGCCAAGGAATAAAAGAATAAAAACTTGCACTTCGATGATTAGATTTCACAATTCTGATGAGAAAAATCAACTCGTCATTGGCTCTTTTCCCCTAGGCTCAGAATCATGAGTTCTTATCCCACACGTCTGGCTTTTTTCCCCTCAGAATTGACAGACCTGCAGTTGTTGAGTTAAATTGAGTTTGAAGTAAGAGATTTAAACTTGCATTTGCGAGGAAAAAAGTCAGAATTTGTGAGATAAAATAGCTAAATCTTTATAAAGTAGGCTTTTTAATGCTATTACTGTAGGGTTGATACAATATGCCCCCTATGATGTGCATATGTGAATATTATGTAGACCTTATATAGTCCTTCTTGCTATTTTGGAGCTCGACAGCCCTAGTCCCTATTCACTTTCATTTTAAAGAAAAGAGCAGCTTGAACACTCTATCAAACATCTCCTTAAGTTTTTCATGAAAGAAGGAAAGTTAAGCACATTAGGTACGATACAAGGGTGACTAAAACTAGACTTTTATTTTTAGGTGCGCTATTCCTTTAAGAAAACTGATCTTTGATCAGACTGTCAAAGTTCTTATCCATAAAACTTTTTCTAGACTCAAACATCAGTGTCTAGGAACGTAATACACTTCCTGAGCAGAAATGTCATTTTACAGGAACCTGAGCAGTGACTCAGTCATTGCTATGTGTCATTTTATGTTTATGTGTGTAAAAGTGTCCCAACCGCTCATTAAGTGAGTGACAGACACCTGTATTATTACTTTAGTCTGGCATTTACCGTCCGTCTGTCTGCACGTCTGTCTCTCTCTCACTTTTCTCTCTCTCTCACCTCAAAAGCAAACTGCCCCCCCCCCCCTCCCCAACTACTGCGTCTCTTTCTATTTCCAATTGCATTCCTTTCTGCTGAGGTCACAGTGTGTGACGTCTCGTGTTTGTGTGTTTGCAGACAGACAGTTGAATAAAGAGCACCAAGTCTGTGAATTAACTTTTAACGCAACTTTTTTTTTTTTTTTTTCATGAAAACTGTGTTTGAAATGCATTAACTGGTGGTTTTGCTGCAGCTTATCTATGCTGAAAGCTGAAGATATTTTTAACAAGTTTCTCTCTCTCCTTCCTTTACAACATAGGAAACTGCAGTCTAATGATAACAGGCATACAGACAATAGGCTTCTGCACACTCACACAGACACACACTGTACTACTATAGCTAGAGGAGGTCAACAGGCCTTGTATAGACGTGCCAAGTCCTTGTTCAGCTAACTGCTATGCACACACACATAACATAACAGCGATGGCATTTTATGACAGACATTGAACAATGTGGAAATAACAGCAGTGTTTCAGAATGCTGCAGAAATGTGGAACAAAGAAACATGACGTCAAGCAGAGACGGGGATTTCTTCTGAGTGAAATTCTTGCTAATTTGTTCCTTGGGGCAAAATTTCCAATGCTTTTCTGAGCTGCCATTGAGCAATGGAGAATGGAGACTGTCCTGTCAACATCAGCAGATGGCAGGTCAACGGAGCCGAGGTCAAATCACAGTCCAGCAGATGGACTGAAAATTATGGATTATGATGGAGGAATAAATGTAAATATACATGGATGAATATGTGAGTGGAAAAACATATAGACGGAAGGCTGAATGTGTGTGTGTGTGTGTTTATATATACACAGGTGCATCTTTAAAAAATGGAATATAAAGGAAAATGTTAATTTTAAAAAGCAAACTTTCTTATATTCTAGATTCATTGCACACAAACTGAAATATTTCAAGAGTTTTTTTGTTTAAATTCTGATGGTTATGACTTACAGCCTAGGAAGATAAAAATTTCAATATCTCAAAAAACATTTAATATTCCATTTTGAGCTTTAATAGTTAGATTAATTTGGAGTATAAATACTGGGCAGCTCTTAGGCTAGTTTAGAACATGCAACCACAATTATGGGAAAGACTACTGACTTGACAGCTGTCCAGAAGATGATCATCAACACCCTCCACAAGGAGGGTAAGCAACAGAAGGTCATTGCTGAAAGGGCTGGCTGTTCACAGAGTGCTGTATCAAAATATGTTCATAGAAAGTTGACTGGAAGGAAAAAGTGTGGTAGGAAAAGGTACACAAGCAACAGGGATGACCACAGACTTGGGAAGATTATCAGGAAAAGACAATTCAAGAACTTGGGAGAGCTTCACAAGCAGTGGACTGAAGCTGGATTCAGTGCATCAAGAGTCACCACATAAATGAATAATTATGTAGAGAAGCAACTGATAGTATGATATACTAGTTTTGAAGGATGAAATTGAAATTAGTTTATCCAGTTTGAGAATGTTACTCTGAGCATTCCAGTCACGAGTGACAGCAGATTGAAAAGATGCAAGACCAAATGCAGAGTTGGTTTTGGGAATGCTTAGTTGAAGATGAAGTAAGGACCAAGTGCCATATGTGATGGGCTTTGGCTGCAACATGTGACCTAAGTAAGGAGGTAAGTGGCTGAGAAGTGTCTTGTAAATGAAGGTGAACCAGTGAATTTTACGGCATTTGTGAAGGGAGGGCCAGTTAACAGATGAGTATAGAGCACAGTGGTGTGTATTGAAGGGTGCATAAAGGATTGTATCATCAGCATATAAGTGAATTACCAACTTCATGTGGAATGTTATTAATATAAATTGAGAAAAGTGTAGGGCCAAGGATGGAGCCTTGGGGGACACCCCGGTAACCAGGAGAGATTGGGAGAAAAGGTTTGCAAAACTTACACGCTGAACCCGGTAAGAGAGATAATTTGAGAACCAAACCAGTGAGTGATCAGTGACACCAATGCTGCAGAGTCTGTGGATGAGTGTATTGTGGTCCACAGAGTCAAAAGCTTTTGCAAGGTCAATGAAAATAGCAGCGCAGTGTTGTTTGTTATCTAACGCAGATGTAATGTCATTGAGCACTTTAGTGGTACCTGTAACACAACCATGCCCTGATCGGAAGCCAGACTGTGCCCCGGAGATGATACCGTTCACATTAAGATGATAGATTAGTTGTTTGTTGACAAGTATTTCCAGAATTTTAGACACACAAGGCAAGATGGAGATTGGCCTGTAACTTTTTAGGCCAGCCTGATCACCACCCTTATACAGGGGAAGCCGAACCGATTCTTTCCAAGCTGGTGAAATCTCGGCTGGAGGGAGAGATTTAATGAGGGCTGTAAACTGTAAATCATAACCATCAGAATTAAAACAAAAAACTCTTATATTAAATATTTCAGTTTGTGTGCAATTAATTTCAAATATAATAAAGTATGCTTTTTTAATTTAAATTATAAAACATAAAGAACTTTCCATTATATTCAACATTTTTGAGATGCACCTGTGTGTGTGTATGTATATGTATATAAATGTTTATTCATAAAATGTATTATTATTCATTTTAATATAAATGATTAAATCTGTAATATAATGCATGTGAAGTATTACTTATGTAATATATATTTAAATACAACAAATTATATGAATATTACATTACATGAATATACAGTAAAGTATAACATCATCGGCACCAAGCAGCAGCATTCTTATATAACTCACTGCCAGTCACACTGTAGTACACACTCCATCCCTGACAACAGAACAGCACTGTCAGACCCTCAGAACGAGAGAGAGAGAGAGAGAGAGAGAGAGAGAGAGAGAGAGAGAGAGAGATGGGCTCTTGAAGATCAGTATGTCTTAAGTGTTTATATGTGAATAGCAGGATATGCTGAGATCAGGTGTTACATATGTCACACTCATTCTCACACTCTCAGCAACTCAGCAAGTCACCCGGCTTGACTTCAAAGTGTGTGTATGTGTGTGCGGACTGACTCTGCGGGCTAAAAGACAGCTTTGATGATGACTTTGCAGTCATGCTGAAAGACGCACAAATCAAACTGCGACACACACGCAGGCACTTGCTTTAATTTAAATTCTTATGATTACAGTCAGTGTGTGATCTACAAAGAAGTCAAATTTTCCATGCATACCGCACAAACACACACTTACATCTATAATTCCACCACATCACGTACAAAGCAGAAAGGACAAACAGCAGAACAAAGGCTTGTTGAGGACTGATAACAATGAGAAAATTTTTCGCTCTGCCAACTGTAGCCCTTCATTACCAATCTTTCCAGCCACACACACATACACACACTTGCCATTTACTTCAGGCTGTGTGAGCGTGTGTGTGTTGAATTGTTTGAAATTTTTGTGTCTTCTGAGGTTAACAATAGTCTATTCTGTCCCGTCCTGAGGCGGGTGGACACACCCGAGCAGAGAGCAGACCACTGGGAGAGATTTGGGTACCATCCAGATAAAGCTGTGTGTGTTTTGTGTGTGTGTGTGTGTGTGTGTGTGTGTGTGTCATACTATTCGTAGGTGACATCTATGTAGGCAATCTTTATTTTTGTCTGTTAGTCAGGGAGTTCCTGTCTGAAACATTTATTTTTACCTTTACAAGGTTGCTTTTGTATGTTTTATTGTTGTTGTTGTTGTTGATTGGAAATATGTCAGAATGTCAGAATTCTAACACTCTCAATGTTGCCACAAGGGGTCCTATATCATATTAGCATAAAATATCTTCTTTTATGGTCCATTTTATGTCTCGAGTCAACAGTTTCAAGAAAATATTGCTGAATGGTGTTTAAAGATAGTTAAAGTTGATGTGTTTATCGCTAGCTAGCTAAACACAAAGTTTATTGGAGGAATTCAAAACATTTAAAACCAAAAAACATTGATTGGAAAAACATGAACATTTTTGTGAGTAATCACAAAGTTTCAATAAAGAATCAAAAATTTTTTTGAGTGAACGTACATTTTTTATAGAGAACACAAACATTTTGTGAGTGAACGTAAAGTTTCTATAGAGAACACAAACATTTTGTGAGTGAACGTAAAGTTTCTATAGAGAACACAAACATTTTGTGAGTGAACGTAAAGTTTCTATAGAGAACACAAACATTTTGTGAGTGAACGTAAAGTTTTGATAGAGAACACAAACATTTTGTGAGTGAACGTACATTTTTTATAGAGAACACAAACATTTTGTGAGTGAACGTAAAGTTTCTATAGAGAACACAAACATTTTGTGAGTGAACGTAAAGTTTCTATAGAGAACACAAACATTTTGTGAGTGAACGTAAAGTTTTGATAGAGAACACAAACATTTTGTGAGTGAACGTACATTTTTTATAGAGAACACAAACATTTTGTGAGTGAACGCAAAGTTTTGATGGAGAACACAAACATTTTGTGAGTGAACGCAAAGTTTTGATGGAGAACACAAACATTTTGTGAGTGAACGCAAAGTTTTGATAGAGAACACAAACATTTTGTGAGTGAACGCAAAGTTTTGATGGAGAACACAAACATTTTGTGAGTGAACGCAAAGTTTTGATGGAGAACACAAACATTTTGTGAGTGAACGCAAAGTTTTGATGGAGAACACAAACATTTTGTGAGTGAACGCAAAGTTTTGATGGAGAACACAAACATTTTGTGAGTGAACGCAAAGTTTTGATGGAGAACACAAACATTTTGTGAGTGAACGCAAAGTTTTGATGGAGAACACAAACATTTTGTCAGTGAACGCAAAGTTTTGATGGAGAACACAAACATTTTGTGAGTGAACGCAAAGTTTTGATGGAGAACACAAACATTTTGTGAGTGAACGCAAAGTTTTGATAGAGAACACAAACATTTTGTGAGTGAACGCAAAGTTTTGATGGAGAACACAAACATTTTGTGAGTGAACGCAAAGTTTTGATGGAGAACACAAACATTTTGTGAGTGAACGCAAAGTTTCGATGGAGAACACAAACATTTTGTGAGTGAACGCAAAGTTTCGATGGAGAACACAAACATTTTGTGAGTGAACGCAAAGTTTCGATGGAGAACACAAACATTTTGTGAGTGAACGTAAAGTTTCGATAGAGAACACAAACATTTTGTGAGTGAACGCAAAGTTTCGATGGAGAACACAAACATTTTGTGAGTGAACGCAAAGTTTCGATGGAGAACACAAACATTTTGTGAGTGAACGTAAAGTTTCGATAGAGAACACAAACATTTTGTGAGTGAACGTAAAGTTTCTATAGAGAACACAAACATTTTGCGAGTGAACGCAAAGTTTCGATAGAGAACACAAACATTTTGTGAGTGAACGCAAAGTTTTGATGGAGAACACAACCATTTTGCGAGTGACCGTAAAGTTTCAATAGAGAACACAAACATTTTGCGAGTGACCGTAAAGTTTCAATAGAAAATGCAAATGTTTCGTAAGTAAATTTAAATTTCAATAGAGAATGCAATAATTATGTGAATGAACGTAAATTTTCACAAGAGAATACAACGTTTCTTGGGGGAATGCAAACATTTTGTGAAAGAATGCAAAGTTTATTGGAGGAATGCAAGACATTTGTGCAAGACAGTTAGCCAGCTAGCTCAGCCTATACACTGTGCCTGATGCAGAACCTGATTTCACCAAGTGAGACATGTTCCTGGGACAACATCTTTGTTGTCCCTGGAACAACATTGTGATTAACCAATCAGATTTGAAGATCCAGTTTATAGATTTTGTGAAGTTTATGCTTAAAATCACAGTGTCATTCATCTATCATTTCCTCTGATTTTAGGGATTACTCATGGTTAAGGTTAGGTTTAGGTTTAGGGATATGGTCAAGAATATATTTTTGGAGTAAAATGTTGTTCCAGGGTCAACAAAATATGTTGACCTAGGAACACATCTAACTCAGCAAAATCAGGACGTGCTACACTGATCAAATGCCTAATTATAATTTCTGTTGTTTGATCAGGAGAGAACATACCAGTAAAATTAATATTGATCGCATCGCTCAGATCGTTTGGTCCTGGAAATAGTGAAAATAGTGTAAAAATCCGAGTTCATACTGAGATCTATCATTTCTGATTTTGATATAATTATAAATCTGAGCACAGATTCTACTGAATTGTCCTTTAAAATGTACAGAACATATGTGTGACTTGAACGTTCGAAAAGCAGGAAATCTTCACCATAAAGCCTACATTGCTTGCTACAGTTAATTTAGGAAAAGCTTTTAAGATCAAGTAATCTAGGAAAAATATTAAAGATGTCTCATTACAGAAATTTCTCTATTATAGGTCTCGCTTCAAGGAGTTTACAGGTCTTGTCGCCCACTCTCAACCCTCCCTCTCGCTTCATTTCCTTCACAATTTGTCGTTGTGTAAAAATAGCACACGTCCTCCCTCACACAGAGGACACAGTTTAGCAGGTAGACTCGAGAAGGTCACATATCCAGCACTGCGTCCTGCAGCAAGCTGGTCTACAGAAGCCTGTCTGGCCCACACTGAGAGTCACTGTCTGACAAAGCACAGGCTGAAAGAGTTTGAGATGTGTCAGCTTGAAGACAATTACACAGTTGCAACCAATAACTTTTGACTGACAGCTGGAATGTAGGATATGGGGGCTTCACATAATGTAGTCATTTGTCTTTTTGGAGTAAAAAAAAAAAGAATCAAATGATTTTTTTTCTGTGTACTGACTGACTAGTGACAGACTGTCTGAGAAATAGACACATAAAAATCATTATTATCAAGCAGGTTGCACTTTTAGAGCTCCACCACTACTGTACGAAGCACATACCTGTTTAATGTTAGTTGGCTGGGATTGTGTATACAGTGAGTGAACGTAGATCTCTAGTAACTGGACCAGTTCAGACAGAGCTGGAGGGACGGATGAATGTTCCAGTCTGTCTCCGGTGGTTATTTACGGATTGTGGCCTCCTGGATTGCTGACCCGCTGACAGAAACTTGCGAGCATCTTCACGCCAAGACCACACCGTCACAAATGCCAAGTTTAACATCCCAGACACATACACACAAAAACACAGAGTCAAAATATAATTCACCCCTTGCCCTGAGGACGAGATCTGAGATCGAACATCCTCACGCACACAAAACCTGATTTTACAAACAAACTACGAGCTGAGGAACACCAAGGCTGGTATGAGCATGACAAGTGTTGATTAAAATAACAAACGCACTCTGTTTTACAGTCAGCTCTGAAGATATTTGAATGTCCTGGTCTATTGCATTTACATATAAAGCTCAAGGGTGCTCTCTAGTGTACAATAAAGAAACAACATGTTATTGCATTAACGTGCAAGCATCACTACTATTGTTGCTTCTGCTGAGGGCTGGATAATATTCAACCGTATATGAGGTTTAATATTTCCCCTATCGTGACAGCATACCCCATTATAAGGTCTGCGTTTATTAAAGGAATCTCTTGGGTAATAACGGTGAAAATGTGAAATGTGTAAATCTGACAAATGGCCTCTATGCTCAGACACATTGTCCTGACATCGAGTTTATATCTCATATTTATGACCTTTCTTTTACAGTTTACACATTTTTCTCGCAGTTCAAAGAAAGACGTCAGAATTGCGAGACATCAACTCATAATTATTACTTTACAATTCTGAGGTTATACGTCGCAATTCTGACTCATTCCCTCTGAATTCTGAGTTGAAATCTGTTTATTTATTCCCACTTTGGAATGAAAATAGATCTAAAAAGGTAATTGCGACTTTTTATCTCACAATTCTGACTTTATTGTCACGATTGCACGTTTGTATCTAACATTTCTAACATTTCTTCCCAGAATTGCGAATTTTCGTCTCACAGTTTTGACTTTTCATCTCGCTGTTCTGAAATAAAGCCAGAACTGTGAGATATTAAACTCAGAATTGCAAGGAAATAAGTCAGATAAAGTCTCACTTACTCTTTTTTTTTATCCCATGGTAGAAACAAACAAAATTCCATACAATCGTGGCCATGTTGTACTAATTTAATTAAATCAAAATGAGGGAATTAATTAGTACAACGTGGCTGTGGTTCAAAATGGATTCTTAATTCATGGACTCAATATACTTTTCTTTTTTATTATTCATCACATGATTTGCAGGGCCCTGTAATATAATGCTTTTTTTTAACTCCCTCGTACTCTTGCATTTTAAACACTGTTTGAAAGTGATTCAGTTTTCATTTGATACATTTATAACAGGCAGTAATAGCAGCTAGCTTCATTTCTCTCTCTCTCCTGTTCTCTAATGTCATGCGTCATGTGTGTAACTGATAACATGTGTCCCATCAGCCCCGTACAGACTGCACACAATCATGTTCACAACCCGTCACACGTTCAGACAGATTTATTATTATTACTGCTGAGACGAGTAAGCGTGCGGAGAAAAGCCGTATGAAGGATTGTTTACAGAAGCTGTGGAAAATCCCACACGCATGCAGCTTGTGTACACGGTCTCAGAGAGACGCTGAATCTGTCACTCGGTGTGTTTGACCGGCCACAGAACATACACAACGGCAACGTTTAAACCGGAGTACGACCTTTGGAAACAGAGAGCGAGAATTTCATCTTGCCACAAGGACATTAAGATGTAAATTAGATGCAAATTGTTTGTTAGTATGCTAATGCATGTTTGTGTCAGTTCATCATTTCTCTGTGAGTTAGATAACTAACAAAAACGTTCTGCATTCTTGTGAAGAATTCTTTAAGTCATAGAAAAATTACACATCTATCTATCTATCTATCTATCTATCTATCTATCTATCTATTTATCTATCTATCTATCTATTTATCTATATTAAGGCTGGCAAGTTAAAAAAATAGCTGTACAAATGTGACAAATAGCTTCTTTTATATTTAATTTCATTACATGAATGTTATAAGTTACTGCTACTATGTTATAGGAATACACTTTTGTTCATATATCAGTACTTTTAAATGAAAAAATTGCACAATAGACTACTTTTGAATGTATAATTAGTTTTGTGGATTAATTGTGATATTTCTTCAACGTAAATAGTCAGAAACAGTCACAGCTGAGCGGCTGCACGCGCAGCTCCAAATGAATCTAGTGAGTAAATGATTCAGTTACCCATAGAGACAGTCACTTGCTACGTTCCTGAATAAATCAGCCGTTCAAACGAATCAACTGAATGAATGATTCAGTGATAAAAATCAGCCACCTGCTGACAGTTATGTGTATGTGTGTGTCATCTCAGTCATTTCTGTTATTTAAATCATTTCAATCAAATAGTAGTTATGTATTCAACCTTTTAGATTTAAAACATGAATTTCACAACATTGTTATGAATTTAAAACATTAAAAAGTCTGATTACTTATTGTATTTTTTTTATAAATAAAATATTTCGTATTATTTTTTGGTACTGACTGTTTTTTTTCTTCCGTTTTTTGTTTGTTTGTTTGTTTGTTTTTAGTTGGTTTTTTTTTGTTTGTTTTTTTTGTTTTTTGCATAACAGCAATAAGAATATTGAGAGGTAAATGTGCTTAAAATTTAAAATTAAAATGATATCATATTTACACCTTTAGTCCTAAAATGTTTGTTGTTGTTGTTTAATGTTGTTGTTGATTTTAATTATGTGGTTAAATATGTCCCAGAAATGTTAATTATATTACATACATTTATCATAAATTATTAGTTTTTATAAATTTTTGTTGAATTCTGGGGGTAGATTTTTTAAATAATATAATATAATATATTATTAAATAAAAATATAGAAAACAAGACAGTAATAATTTATATTTATGGCCCTAAAATAATAATACTAATACTACTACTAATAATAATACTAATACTAATAATAATAATAATAATAATAATAATAATAATAATTATTATTATTATTATTATTATTCTTATTATTTTTTTTATTTTTTTTTATTATTTTTATTATTATTATTATTATTATTATTATTTTCTATTTTATTTTATTTATTTATTTTCTTCTTTTTCTTCTTTTCTTCTTTGTCTTCGTCTTCTCATTATTTTTATTTTAAAATAAACTGTTACCCGAAATGTTTCCCATCTTGGTGGAAATATAGTAAATATTAAATTATTAGGTAGTCGCTCTTCATAGACGAATGGTTATTTGGCCCGCATTTTCACATTTTCACTTTTTTTTTTTTTTTTTTTTTAGTTCCAGATGAACGAATATCATTATCCAAAAGATGCTGTTTGACATTTCTTAGTAAATATCATGTTGTGTAACATCCTCAGTAAACTATTAGTGCAGCCTCACCATATATCTGCATTCCATCCACAGGTCAGCATGCTTTGTTAACAATTCAACAGATGGTGACAGCGCAATGTGTTTGTACTTAGTTGCTAAGTAGAAATGAACATTGACAAGGTTCAGGTGGGTTCAGAGTCCCAGGATTGAAACATAATCAATGCTATTCAGCTATTGCTGCATCTCCGTATGGTGGAAATGACTCATGCTTTTGTAACCAAAGTGATTCTTTACCTTGACAGATTGCATGGCATTATACTAAAACATACTTTGTGGGTCATTTATGTGATTTTCCCCCCATGACAGGCTTGAACTATTGAGCTTGACAGTGTAACTATAATAAAATGCTGATAAAATGGTTTTGCATTACAGAGTTCAATCTGTCACGTAATGCAAAGTGAAATGTCCTGTAGTCAGTACTGAGAATGACCCTGAACATTTGACTTTTATTATTCTATGATGATTTACACAAACGAATGACTTAAAGATTTGTGACATTTGACTGACGCTTCGAAGAAAAAGAACAGCGAAAGAGCAAATATAATATAACGAAGTTGATAAAGGACCAGGTGTGGATTTTATTTTTTAATGCATTATTTATTTCAGACAGAAGAGGGCCCTAGACCTTCATTCCGTCCTCCAATGTATTGGGCAATTAATATTAGACATAGATACAACTAGAAAGCAAACAAAAACTATTTTTATTTATTAAGATGTTAAAAAAAGAATTTTATATATATATATACACACAATCAACAATTATTTTCCACATATAATTAGAGGTTAACGCTAACATTAGCAAAGCCAGCATGTAAATAAATAAATAACTATTACTATTACTAATAATAATAGCAATAACAATAATGACCAAATAACACCTAATATGTTTGACCAACACATATTTATACTGTGTGTGTGTTAGAATTGGATAAAGACAAGTTCTTCAATTTTTAACTTAAACCACTAAACTTGCATATTAAATACATATTTGTCAGTTGTATATTAAATAGGCATGGTTTCTGCACTCAAAAAATCATGCCATAGTTTACTGTTATCTATTTGCATCTTGATTTTATTAAAAAATTATCATATTTTGAAAATGCATTTATTCAAACAGCTTTTATTGTGAAAACAAAATATGCCTAGCTGTGGGAATGTTTTGTTTTGTTTTTAATTAACATGTATAATTGGATTTATTAATGATGAAAATAGTGTTTAAATGTTCATTTAAAACATATTTAGTTCATTAGTATTGTTACAGCAATATTACCTGCAATGAAAAAAAATATATATCAAGAAAAGGCAAATAACATGTAAAGACAGACATTATTTATATGAATACTTTTTTATGTGCTATTATTATCTTTATTATATTTACAACTTGTATAAAACTGTACTTTTTTACAGTGTGTTTCAGTTATGTATCAACTTAAGGTCTGTTTTAACATATAGTGACCAATACATGTACTGTATAGGCCAAGAGACGTGTGCATGGAGCATTTAAATAATGTGTGCACGGCTGTGAGTATGTGCATGTGTGTGTGTGTGTGTCATCAGTAATGAAGACAGAGAGATACTGCTGACCTCATGTGCCACTCCTCCCACGTTAACACCTGTGAGTCATCTTTATCTTCAACAACTGTGTGTGTACGAGAGAGACGGTACAGCAGAGAGAAAGAAGATCAAGGTGGAGGAGGGACAGAGTGACATGACAATCATCTTAACAGGTGTTTGTGTCTCTTTTCATTCTGTTCTTTAGTCTTAACACATTTCTGTAATTCAATGTGCGTGAGCAACTAAGATGAAGACTGACCTCACTTCCTTCATTCCTCATGCTCTCTCCTATTTAAAATTATTGGCAGGACAATGCCAAAGCATCTATGCAAAGAGCAAAAACAGTGGACCCACTTTAGGCTACTTTACAGATTTTAAGGAATAAATTATACATTTCTAAACAACTTTGATTTGTAACAGGCAAAAGAAAAAGGAAAATTGTACCAAAGACACTTGCAAAAAATATATATATATTGTTTTTCGAAAAAACAATAATTAAAAAAAGCAAAAACAAAACAAAGCAAAAACAACATCAAAAAAACTAAACAAAGCCAAAACAAAACAAAGCAAAAACAACAACAAAAAAACTAAACAAAGCTAAAACTAAACAAAGTAAAAACAACAACAAAAAAACTAAACAAAGCTAAAACTAAACAAAAAAGGAAACAGAGAAAAAAAAAACATAGAACAATGATCTGTGTACTTATTCGTCCATTTGTTTTTTAACCATGACAAGTAAAAAAAAAGAAAAGAAAAAGGAACAGTTATTGTATTTTTAAATGCTAAACACTGTGCTAAAAAAAAATTAAAAATCAATTAAATTAGAGCCGTGCCATATCCAAGTGATGCCATTTCACGTGTAAGGTGAATTTATTTAATCAAAGAAGAAAGCCCAGTCACAACTCTGCCCTGATACAGTTTGTGTCGAGCCATTTGTTAGACTGGTTGTTTGATGAGAAAAAGATAGAAATGTATCTGTAATAAATGCTTTATGAATCAATACAGCAGAGGACTATTATTCTCCTGTACTGAATTGATTGAGAACTGATGACCGCACGGTTTGATCTTAGCAGAAAAATGATCAGTTCGCAGAAAGGGGCTTTTTATTCTTGCCTTCATGTAAAGATTGAATATACAAGATGTTTACTGATTTTCTACCTCTGAATGCAAACACAAATAAGACTGAATATTTGTTTTTCTTTTTTAAGAAATCGCTTTTCTTTTTTCAATATGAAATCAAATCAAATGAACGAATGACACACATTTAACTGTGTCTGTTTATTCTATTCATCAGTGTTTTAACCATCAAATAGAAAAAAAGAAACACTAAGCAAAAGCAACATAATACAAACAATAAATAAATCAAACAAATAAAACACAAAACAATTTAATCAAAACAAAACAGCAACAAAAACAGAAAGAAAAAAAAAACTTTGTACAAACAAAACAAAACAAAAATACAAGGCAAAAACAAAACAATACAAATAAAAAACATTGAACAGAGCAAAAACTAAACAAAACAAGCAAAACCAAAACTGCTGGAAAAAGAGCCCCTTTCCAAGTTAATAAGAAAGATAGAAAGAAAAGTAAAGTAGGCTAAAGCAGTAAAGCAATAATATTTGTCTGTGGGTGTGAATTTCAAGGACACCTGGAATACATTTTCCCGCAATACATAACTGACATCATGCAATTACAAATGCATTATATGTTTTTTCTTCAGCTTATCATTTTCTCTCAGTCTGTCTCGCTCTCTAGTCATTGAGCTGAGTTTACTGGTACAGGAGCACCTGCTGAGGTCCCATCATCCTCAGCTGCATGCTGGGAAAACTCCTCAAGCTGGACGGAGGAGAATGCACTAATGGGCTGATGCTGTCCCAGCAACAGGGACACAAGCATGATGCACATATTGAGAAACACACAGACACACACACACTGGTGCTGACACATGCAGACGCACTGCCTGAACTTTCACACACTTACACAAGCATAAGAGCTTGGTCCTTTTAGTGTGTGTACATTAAAATAAAACCCATTATCCAATTGTCCCATGTCTCAGTGGATTTTTACATACAAACCTGCTCAGCAACCCTCGACATGTTCAGTATGCATGCTGTTACCATATCTGAAACAGGAGAACATGTTTGCGCCGACATCGTTTGCATTAGGATCTAATTACCCTGAATGTTAAACACAGGCATGATCAGCCTTGATAAATCACTCTGAACTTTTGCACAAATGAGAAACCTCCTTGAACAAAACAAACCTTGTTTTCTTTATGTAAAAGGCAATGAAATATGACGAAATATGCCCTAGACATGCTCAGTGCTTTTGAGATAGAGGGAGAGAGAGATGGCAATCTCTAAAATCCTTAGCCTTTTCAGGACTATTTTGGGTCCCCATGAGAAAACAAGGTTATAAATCATACAGAACGAAGTTAGGTCTACTGTAAGGGGATAGAAAATACCGACTGTACAGTATAAAAATCATTGGGCCTATGGAATATCTCCCTAAAACGTGTAAACCCAACAAGTGTGTTTTTGAATGTGTGTGTGTGTGTGTGTGTGTGTGTTGGTGAGTGAGTGATTTTTATCCCAAAAACGTACCAAAAAGAAAATCCACATTCGTATGTTGCAGCAGAAGGTGACTCTCAAAGATTTAACAGGATTATGCCTGAAAGATCCAAAGATGCCGACGCCATTTCCCAAATCCACTTAAATGTTGAGGCTAATTTCATTTGTTTACCATGTTGTTCTGTGATTGTTAGGGGTTTTCTAGGTGGTTGCCAGGGTATTGTTTTGCAGTTGCTAGGGTGTTCTGTATGTTTCTATACAATTGTTTGTATTGAGTGCTCTGAATGGTTCGCAGGGTGTTGCAATGCAGTTTCTGTTGGGGTTCTGACCACTTATTTAGCATGGTACGAAACAATTGCTTGGGTATAGTGGGTGGTTGCTATGAGATTGCTAAGGTTTTCTGAATGGATTTTAGCATGCTGCTATAAAATTGTTTGGGTGCTATGGGTGGTTGCCAGGGCAGTGCAATGTTGTTGCTAAGGTGTTCTGGATGTTTTTTTGTTTTGTTTTTTAGCACGTTTCTATAAGAACTTTTAAGAGTGTTCTGTGTTTGCCAGGGTTTTGCTGTTCAGCTGCTATGGAGTTGTGGATGGTATTCCGTGCATTCGTACCGGACCGTTTCGGTACAGGGCTTTCGTTACGGTGCACTTGTGTACCGAATGACCGAATGCAATATTTTTATTGCGCAACATAGGTACATCTTCGTGTTTCCAAACGAACATATTAAGTGGCGGAAGTCTCCGCGTTTTCTGTGTCTTTACACACCAAGGTACGTACCGAACCCTGATTTTTGCGTACCGTTACACCTCTAGTTTCCAGGGTGTTGTGATTCAGTTTTCCGAGTGCTTCTTAGTATGGCTGCCCTCAACTAAAGATTTTTCTAGTTGAGAAGTATCTTTCAGGTTCCACACAAACACACACATTTTCTAAGTTAGTATAAGAGCGAGCGGCCACGTAATGTTGCTACTACTTACATGTTTCCGATCGTAAGCCACATTTGAGGTCGATGAACGAAATTAACGTTTGGATGTCGAATGTACTGTAATTACCACATAGACCAGCTGTTAATAATCTGTAAAAATAACAATTATTACACATTTGATTGAAGCCTGTTCTCGTCGACTAACGCTTATTCGACTATTAAGGGGCAGACCTACTTCTTAGCATCTTGCTTCACAATGTTAGGGTGTTGTGGGTAGTTGCCAGGGTGTTGATATGTAGTTGATAAAGTGTTCTGAGTGGTTCCCAAGGCACTGCTGTGCTGTTGCTAAGCTGTTCTGAGTGAATTTCAGGGTGTTTCTATGGAGTTGTTCATCAGTTTTGAGCATTAATATGTGGTTTCTAGGGTAATCATTGGATGCCAGGGCATTGCTACGTGGTTGCCAAGGTGCTTCATGAGACTGAACCAATTTAATTCACTGTAATAGAGTTTTTTTTTTCCCAATAACACACAGAAACAAATCCTTACTTGTATGTTGCAGCAAAATGCGAAAGTTTCAACGGGATTATGCCTAAAATATCCAAAGATACTCCAGAAGCCAAGTTTGATGAAACGCTAAAACCAGAGGGTTAAGCTTGGCTTTGTAAATTGTGACTCTTAAGATGAAGAGGGCTGAAGAGATGAAGAGGTTCAGCAAAATGCAATAAGATCTTTATTGTACTGACTCTGCCTTTATTACACATGACTGTAGTGTCAGCTATCTCTCCTGAATCATTGCTGCTGAATTGATTATGCCGGCTGCTAAAAAAAAAAAAAAAGAAAAATCTGGGGCTCAGAAATTAATATGTCAGCAAAGTGGATTTATTGATCTGCTTCACTAAGAGCTTATTGCATTCAAAACCAAAGCCTCATCAGTCTCACATCTAATATCCTTTAGAAGAAATAACCAACATCCAAAACCAAAACAAACAATCATCATGTTATAAATTCACAGTCACTATCCAAATTCGTCATCATGAAGGATATGAACTATGATTCTTTTGATACTTTTGATGAAATAGAATTTAACCAATGGAAAACCAAAGGACATGAAACAAGTGCAACTGACAATGAAAGGCGACGCGCCTTATACTTTAAGTTAATGAGTTTAATTCTCCACGTTTTGATACCTCTGGCACAACCTGTCCTCCAACCAATACGCTTGTATAGGTCGTTTGTCCAAATCCCTGAAATACGACGCA
This sequence comes from Carassius gibelio, assembly GCF_023724105.1. NCBI lineage: Eukaryota > Metazoa > Chordata > Actinopteri > Cypriniformes > Cyprinidae > Carassius > Carassius gibelio. The sequence continues at coordinate 15,142,113 of NC_068392.1, forward strand.
TTAGAGCGTATACTACAACTGCGCCCCTATCGGCAAAAGGTCGTTTTCATATTAATGTTTTGTACTCTTTTATTTGCTCTCTGGTTTGCATTTCGTGTAGCTCAGTTAGTAGATTATTGCGTTATACCTTGATATGTAATCATGCTATCATGGGTTTGATCCCAGGGAACGGACGTGCACAAAAATGTATATGCCCAATAAATCATAATTTAGCATGATTTCTGTGAGGGTTAGGTATAGGGGTGGGGTTAGGTGTGGTAATTTGAACGAACAAGCCACCTACAGTAGTAAAATATGTAGGAAATACTGTGAGATCGGTGTAAAACGCCCACAGATTGCATTTAAATAAACATTCATTTTGATTGGTAATGACGTTATACTGTCATTATTTTTACGCCCGTTAGAGGGCGCTTAACTTTAAAACGTAAATATAGGTCGTAATAAATGCTTGCACAAACGACCTATACGGTCATTTTTTGTTGGAGGACAGGCTCCTCTGGCAATAGAGTGTTTATACTCATGCCGAGGCTTTTTAAGTTGGGTAGAATATGTGATTTCTGGCCCAGTTCGTTTGCTGCTTTCCATGTGCTCATACGCTGTGTTTTTTATACGCATATTATGCTATTTTTATGCATTAGTAGCTCAACGAAATTACATACAGCAGCTTTAAATTGAAGAAGGATTTCCAGATGCACTAGTATTTTCTTGTGATATGTAGCTGTGGAAGGTGAAAGTGTCATCTCTGTGTGTGTGTTATCAAGCCCCTGGTGGCATAACCTAGAGCTCACGGGTGGTCTGAAGCTCTCTCGCCAGGCCTTGGCTATGGCACATCGATTTTTCTCCAGCAGCTTGTTGTCTAATTGCCCTTATCAAAATCATGACCTGCTAAATGATGGTGTCTGTAATCTCACACTCTTTAGCCAGTGGGCATTGACATTTAGTCCGATTAATTATTGCAAACATCCAGAGAGAGAGAGCACGAGCGGCTCGTCTCAATGGAAGAGAAGAACAGAGAGACTTGGGGAGTTTTGAGTGTCACCATCTGTCGTTGTGAATAACCGCTACCCAGAGACTAGAGGCCGTGTTTACAAAGCCGATACGGGTGCTGGAACCAGATCAGCTCTGCTCATCGCCAAACTGCTCAAAGTAGCTACAACTGATCCAGACTGACAGAAACACAATCCAAGATCAACTCTCAAATTGGTAAATGAGGTTTTCATACAGCCTCGCAATCCATCTAGTTAGCATTCTGCTTATACACATGTATTCATTTTCTCAGGTGTGTGTGTGTGTGTGGACCGCCAGGCAATATCAGTCTTAAATTTCATTTGTTATGATGTTAAAGAAACTCTAGACGGTGGGAAAAGAAACTTGGCTCAGTTATAAAACAGCAGTTCGTCTCTACATATTATTAAAGAAATGTTATATAAGGGTGTAGCGGATGGTTGACAAGATGTTGCTATCCAGTTGCTAAGGTGTTATGAGTCATCCACTGACATGGCATCACTGCGCTCTTGCTAAATAGTTGTTTCTAGTTTTAGGGGGTTGCTGTGTGAATGCGATTGACAAGGTGTTGCTATGCGGTTGTTAACTATTTCTCCGCCATTGAAGGAATTCACTGATGTACGATAGGGGGCGCTATTATGCATCTTCTGCAACGTATTGAACGACAGATGCATATGTAAAATAACGAGGTCATCAAGTATTAAACAGCATATAAATCAAAACTGTCTAACCTTACCGAATGAAATGACTATCCAGGAAGCGGTATAGGAACGTGCAAGATTTGGATTTGTTGATGGAAGCGATCTATCCCATCATCGTATTCATATTCAAGTGTTGATAAAAAAGAATTTATGAGATTGCAATGAATTTCTTTTTGTCAAATGGTTTTTGGTTCATTTGTTTATAAGCAGAGGAACGCTTCAGACAGGTTTCACGTTGTTTCATGCAAACCGCGGCAGTGCACACAGTCTGATCCGGACTTTGGCTCCGGCACAGATGTGATTACATGGAGCGCATCAAATGTGCAAGTCGGCATTTAGTAAAAACTTTTACAACTACACAGCCTCAGCATGACTATGACCCTATATTTTGTTTTACTAGCAGTTTCATATCGAATCTAGGCCTGAGCAGATATAAAAAAAAAGCTATTGGCTATTTGAAAAAGGGGGCGGGGCTGCTAGATATGTCCCACCCTCTCTTCCTGTTTCAGTTGAAGTTACATCAACGCATAGAATAATGCTGCACGTTTCAAGGAACTTCAAGGGACCTTTAAGTATAAAAATTACCGCATGAAACAAATAAGGGATTTTATGTAGATCGTTCAGGTATAATAATGATAATAAAAAGACAAAACGAATTGCGGATACAACAAAGCACCTTGTGTCCAAAATCCAATCACATTTTGCGGCAGAACAAAAGTGTGCAAAAAAAGTTTTAGAAAAGAGTGAGAAGCATCAGCAAGAGAATAAAGCGTTAATCTGTAGTTGTTGGGATTTTAATTTGTTCTTTTTCTTACTAATTTCCATAGCCAGCATGAATTTTTGTCATTTTGATGACAGTTCAGTCTCCCCATCTGTATTAAAGAGTGGACACACTACACTTTTCATTGCACCGACTTTCGTTCATATACGTGTTAAAACAGGAGACCAGAAATGCAAACTTGTGCAAATTTGTAATTTGACAGTTGCCCACAGATTGTAATAAAAACAACAATGACATTGTTTCTATCTATCTATCTATTTCCAGCTTTGGAAACTCTTCCTTCAATCTGACCCGTCAGGAATAGGCCTTTCCTCAATGGATAGTATTTTAGGAAAGAAGAGATACTGTGTGAAAGACTGGAATCAGCGTATAGCAGACCTAAAAGGCTGGATTTTTTACCTGAGAGCCTCGATTGATCCGAGAAAACTGAGAACGAGGAGAGCGGAGGTCAGCGGTTCAGCTTTGTTTCTCGAGATGAAATAGAGTTCTGATGCATTTCCCAAAATCCATTCATCCTGCCGGGCACAACGGCAAGCGTGGTGTAAAATCCTGTAGCGCTCGTTGATGTTGTTTATGTCACTAATCGCGGTGCTATTTGCACGGCTGCAATTGAGCTCATGTGTTCAGACTCCTGTGGGTTTGTTTAGACATGTCACCCTGTTATTTTCGTAAATGCCTAATCGTACAATTTACTCACCCTGCCACAGGCTTTTAAAAGCAGTATTTTTACAAAGACAGAAGCTGCAATTTAAAGCTGTTTATCAGCGGTAACACTATGATCCAGACTGAACGTGAAGCAGCAGTATCAGTCATGCAACAGATTATAATAGTTACCTTTCAAGGAACTACAGGCCGTATTTGAAACAGGTAGCTAAATCAGACATCCAGGTCCCGTCTGCTTGAATGGAGAAATCCTGAAATTTCAAAACAATTGCTATGAATTATCAAATCAGCAACAAAATCGGACATGAATTGCCCCATAATGTTGTTTCTGTTGGTCAAAACTTATTTTGCAGGCTAGACCAGCCAGCACAGGTGACTGTTTCTATGCTTCAAACAGCGGCTGCAGGGATTCAGTGACTTCACGTGTTAGCGACTGGATTTTATTTAGAAGGCTATTCTCCTTCTAAAAGAAGACTTATTCCTCCATATTGCACTTTCTCCCATTTATAAGTAACGTGAGTGATTTCTGAAGTATTTGACATCTCTCTGTTTCCATGCTCTCTCACACTCACAAAAGAGTGTGAAATTAATAATGCACACCTTGTATTTTCATTATGTCTGTGATGCTTCACCAGGCGCAATGCTTTTTATGCATCTCTATGTGGAATCCCAGTGATTTGTCTCATCAAATTTGATTCTAAAGGTATGTTTAAATGACAACAATGTACAAATAGAAGTTGTGCACAACAGATTTCCGTATTCTGTCAACCGGATCTCGTCGCTTCCGGTTCATTCGTTTTACATATGCTTCATTAAAGCAGTTTTATGCACCCAAAGCGCGTGCTTAAACCTGTCAAACAGCGCCTGATTATTGAACTAAGTTATCTTTTGCGCTAATACTGTCAAAACACACAAGGTTTACATGTAGACTCAGTTGGTTGTTTAAGATGAAAGTAAACAGTTGAGAGAAAAACGTATACATGCCTGTATATTAGATGCGTGCAGGTCTTAAAGGGACAGTAGGCCTATTAAACATGCAGCCTACTGTCATTACTGTCAAGGGATAGATCACCCTAAAATTTTATTCTGTCATTATTTAGTCACGTTCCTCGTTCCTCAAAATAGCATTTATGTTCAGAAGAAGGTTTAAAACCAATTTTGAGTGAGTAAATGGTGGTATAAATATAAAACACTATGACAAAATTGACAGACAGCTGACCATTTTTATTTTTGGGAGAACTATTTAATGTAAATAAAACAACAAAACACAGAGAAAAACCACTCACTGCTCTTGACTGAAGAAATGTAATTCAGTTGCTTTAGGAATCAGTTAAAGTCTTTTATTTTTTATATTTGTTCAATCGATTTCTTGAATGCTGCTGCTAAATACACCTATTGTGCCTGAAAATAAAGCACTGTTTGTTTTATTTGTATATTATGTGTAGTTGTAATGTGTATCTTTGTCATTTTTATCTTCGTTATAAAAAAATAAGAACAAAGACTTTTTTTCTTTGGCCTAAATATCTTCCATTCTTTTCTTTTTTTTTCTTTGTTACCTTGAAAGGCTTTGTCTTTACAATAGGGAAATTAGTTTGGCTGTAAAGCTCAGACAACTTGCAAAATAGTAAAACCAACATGACAAAGAATCGTGATAAAATCGTGATTCGTGACATTTCTAAAAAACTTTTCTTCCATATCGCCCACTCCTAGTGTATAGATGTTGTCAGAACAATCCACGTTCACTTGGACATCAATGTCACTTTAAGAAACACGCGTAATATACATGTGCATGACGTCATCGCTTTCAAAAACTCACATTTTTGTAGATTACATGATTGATGTAGGAAGTTGGGATTCAGCAGTAATGCAGCTCTACAGAAGACAATAGCGCCATCATCCAGCTTAATTCAGTTCAAGTTTTGCTCTCATTCGAGGGAGATAGTGTTGGTGCAGTCATATTGATAAATTAACTTGGAGTTAAGTGTCTTTCAGACCCCGACTTCAGACCCCATTTCAAACACGGTGTGAAATTGATCGATATATGTCACCCTGCATTAGACTGTAGAGTTGTAAAGAGCTGCAGTCGGTCTGTCAGGATGAAATATGAAGTAGAGCTCCTGTTTAGCAAGTGCAAGAGACTTGAATCTTAAATTCGAGATTGAGGGTGTGCATAAGGAGATGGTGTCCTTATTCTGTCCCAACTGCGGCAACTGGGTCAGTCTTTGTATGTGTGTGTTTTCTCTCTAAGGAAAATTATTTTGTATTTACAGTGGTACAATCTTGAGAAACTGCCGTTGATGAACATTGAGCAATGCACCTTTTTCTTCAATGGTATACAAGTAGTCAAACTTATGTATTGTCCTCAGCGCCTCTGTGGTGACTTTGAAAACTGTCAATTTGTATTAATTCCATTCCGTTGTGGCTTGTTTTCATTGTGTTGTGCATCCCTGAGCCACATATTGGTCACAAAATGCATTTCAAATTCCTTTGCAGATCAATATAACTGCTTTGAAAGAATACAAACATGCTTCCTCCAGGATAAAACGACTGAAAATGATTGCAGATCATCATCAAGTCATCAAATCATGCTGCTTTAATACAACTGAAAAATAACTACAGTCCCTCTTTGCATAGTCAAAAGTAAGCAACATTTTTAACTCGTCAAGATTAGCAGTCACACATTACATGTTTGCCAGATGAAAATCATCAGTTCATTAAGGTGAACAATTTCCATAAGGCAGTAGAAGATCAAGATTTATGGTTTCCCTCGGGGGGTAACCATTACCATTAAGCATGAAAGAGATAAAAGAGACAGAAAATATTCATGAAGAATTAGCATTTTGCTTTTGCTGTTAAAAGTTCCACAGCAAGAGTTTGACCTCTTGCATGTCGACATCTCATTAATTCCTCCAGTTCATCAATCTGTCACTCTCTCTGTTCCTCTTTCTGCCTGTATTAGCTCTCTTTGGCTTTTAAAGGAGGTATTTAAAACTACATTTATATATTCAGTGAGCATTATTGTGTAACCCTCCACTCTAAGATGCCACTCAGAATGTTTTAAACATAAGATAAGATGAATTTGCGCACTTATTCCAGAATCAGCTTAAAATCGTCTTCCTCTGCACAGTTAAAATCATTCATTTTGGTTTTGATAAGTCACCCAAGGGTTCTTCTTTTGCGTGTCATTGAGGTGTCATTTTTCACTTAAAATTTGTTTAAACATCTTCAATGCCTGCGTTATTGATGAAAAGATAGTCATTCTACTATTGAATTTTAATTGTACTAGATGAAAATATAATATCAGAATAATAAAATATTAATAATAATAGTGAAATAATTAAAATATAATATATTAAATTAAATGTATGCATTTAGCAGACGCTTTTATCCAAAGCGACTTACAGTGCATTCAGGATAACAATTTTTACCTATAATGTGTTCCCGGGGAATCGAACCAACAACCTTGCGCTTGATAGCACAATGCTCTACAGGAACACTAATATATATATATATATATTTATATATATATATATATATATATATATATATATATATATATATATATATATATATATATATATATATAATGCATTGCTAGTCAATTATCGAAATGATTCTAAAATTATAGAAATGATCGGTAATACCTACTAAAATATATGCAATTTGTTTTTTTGTTTTTTGAAAATAGATGAGTCTTAGTTTATGATGTTTACAAATATTTTCATTAAAAGTCAATACATAACATTTTTTAACCACTCAAAATATGCTCAAAAATCTCAGATGCAGCTAGTTGAGGGTTTTATCCCATTAGTTAGCAGTTTAATGCTTCTGAAGTTTTCATGTTGGAGAAGCTACAGTTCTTGTGAAGAGCTGGTTATGTCTTGCTCTGAAAGCGTAGCCTTAATCTGAGATGCCGCTGAACAAATCAGATGAATTATGGCGAACAGTTTGGTTTTCAAGTGCAAACCCCACCCGCCCCCCAACTCACGCACGCAATTATCTCCGCTTTCTCCATATACCATAGACTGGAGGGAATCGTTTCCATGACAATGCTCGTGTCTGACGGTTAAATGAAAGCAGACGCTATTCCAGATGCATCCGAAGTGCCTATGTCGAAAAAAACCACTCTCTGCATTCTGATCATCATCGGACGGCTTTCAGACGGCCCTCAGAGGAGAGGCGTCCGGTAATCAAAGAGCTGTGAAAGAGTGGATAAGTAAAAGTATTTTCCGTCTAAAGCCAGGTGACGCTCTCCTCACACGGCGGTCTGTTCAGAGGTGGTTAATGCGTTTTAATGACAAAAATGGGGGTGTGTGCTGCCCTCTTGCCACTCTGTCTAATGCTGAGGACCCTTGCTGTTCTCCTAATGGGAGAGAGAGAGCGAGAGAGCAAGGCTGGTTGTATCGCCCAGAGGCTAATAGCATGCACAACCACATTAGCCGTGTCCTGTGCTATCTCTTCTCAGTACAGCTCTGTGGATAGAGAGGACATTAAAGTGTCCCAACAGGTGCTGCTGTCCCCTCGCCACACGCACAAACCCACCAGCTCTATAACACCCCACCACACGCTCTGTTAGCATCCCATTCAATACAAATCAAGTTCACGAGTACAGCATGCTATTATAATATCAAAATACTGGTCAAATAATAAAACATCTCTAAATCTGAAGCTAGAAATCTAGTTATTTGTATTAGAATTTATCCATGTTATTTTTCTATATTATATACATGCTACTTTGATCATTCATATTTATTTAGTACACACACACACACACACACACAAAGGTGAATAACGATTGTTTTTATACATTTTGAATGAATCTTTGATCATTATCTATAAATATCTTTGATCAAAAATATTTTTCTAAATTGATGACTTTGATTACGGTGTAATATATTTTTCTATGTTCCTGTAGCTCAAGTGGTAGAGCATTGTGTTAGTAAGCGTAAGGTTGTGGGTTTGAATCCCAGAAAACACAAGTTAAGAGAAAATTGTTAGCCCGAATGCAATGTAAGTCGCTTTGGATAAAAGTCTCTGCTAAATGCATAGATATACAGACTTAAAGATTTAAATTAATTTAATTTAATTTGTTAAAAAAAAAAAAAATTTAATCTAGTGAGCTGCCTCACTGCCTACATAGACAGCTGCTCTCTAAGGCAGCATATTAACTGAAATGTTTACCTGTATCTGGCATCCTGTCCATCTATATAAATTGTACATGTGCAGTGGCTTGCTTCCAGGTGTGGGGATATCGTGGGCCTCTGCGCTGAAGGCCCCTGACTGTCCGAGGCCCTGAGGGACTGACCTAGTATTGACCCGGTTCATTATCCATCCTCGACTACACCAGTTGGATTCCTGTGTCAATAAGACAGATGCTCTTAACATTCGTTTGGAGAATATGAATAAGAGCGTGGTCCACTGTGCATTACCATAACACCTTTACAGATGATAATTGTTTTTTTTTTTCTGAGGTAATTTTATTTGTCTTTTTCATCACTTATAGCCGTCAAAATTGCAACCCTGTGGAAAGTACCATCAAAGGTGATATACATATTGTGTTTTGGCTGGAAAATTTGATCTAAGTGTTCCTGTGGCTCAGTGGTAGAGCATTGCATAATCAGCGCAAAAGGTTGTGAGTTCAATTCCCAGGGAACACATGTAAGGTAAAAAATATTAGACTGTATGCACTGTAAGTCGCTTTGGATAAAAGCATCTGCTGAATGCATAAATTTACATTTAATTTTAATTTAATTACCATCTCCTGACAAACAACAGAGTTTTGAGGTAATAACATCTCATCTAAATCAACATTTCTGAGTTTACAAAAATGAACAGGCCCCAGAATATTTTGGAAATATTTGTTTTTACCAATGACAAAGCTTTTAAAGTGACCATTCAACACATTGCAAGTCAAAGGAAATATGTTGGCTTGTAAAAAAAATGGCATATAGAAAAAATAGCTATTAAATTCACAATAAGATTTCATTTAAAAATATATATTTATATGATTTCTCTATATATTATACTATATAAGTGAAATGTTTTTTTTCTAGATTCTCTTCTATTTTCTCCATGGACTTCTGCCGTACCTTCACGGACCCTTGGTTGAATAAGTTTCAAATTTGAACAGGTTATAATACTAAGCTCGGTGAACATCTATGATTTACTGTGTTAATCGACACCCATAGAGACGACGGATCTTAAACCTGAAACGTTCCTCAATTGTGAGTTTTATCACGTAAGACCAAATGTTCCTTCACGAACGTCACGCTGAGAAACGATTACAGCCTGAACGGGGCTGGAAAGTGTATTTTACAGCTTAGTACTGTTACACCGTCATCTTTTCCTTTAATTTTAAAACACATAGTGTGTTCCGAAAGGATTTAATGCGGAATGTTCTATGAATGACTAAGAGCCGTCATCATCCACTCCATCAATTTCCCCATTATTAGCTCCCGTGGTGGCCGTGCTCTAAGCAACAGCGATTGTCTAAGTGTTATTGTTCGCCCTGGCTTGATTAAGGATCGCCGCTCTGAGAGCTTCTGGTGGTGGCTCTGAGTCGACAACAATAGATTGGGAGTCTGGGAACACCGTGTTTTCCATGATGTCAGTCTAATACAACTCTAGATCTCCACTCAACTGTATTTTTCCCCCCTCGTTTTTCGATTTACTCCACCCTCTCGTGCTCCTCATGATATGTTTCTGGTACTGTGTGCATGTCTTTGTGATTTTATGTACAGAACATCCTAACCCCAATACTGAGTGATGTGTTTACTCTACTCTGTGTAATCAGGATGTGACCGCCCACGACCCGATACAGTGCAAAGATGCACACCAACTCCACTTGCCAAATGAGCCGTGCTCTGGCTAATATATTTGAGTTGCAGCCTTGAAACACACTTTACGAGCTGTTGGGCAGGTCCATACTGGAGTAATGAAGAACACGGGTGTGTTGCGCTCTGGGAAAACACCTGAAAACCGAGAATGACGAGAACCTTGAAACATAATGAACGTGATCCGTTTGTCCAGGATGCGGGATTGTGATATGATCTAGACACCAAACCCAATATGTGTGCCGCGCTTGAAATGTTATTACTGTGAACTAATATTATCAATCTGCTTTGTTGACATGGTGTTCTCGCTTTATTTGCATTCAAACAAAACAGACTAGATTAAACAAGGAAGTTCGGCGAATTTCTTTCGACGCTAACCCTTGCGAAGACTCTGTTAAACACAACTGGCTGTAAATGCGGTGGGTTTTCCGTTTGGAGCGTGTCGCGCAAGTTTAACCTTAATACGAGCGGAAGTCAGAGAGGCATTAGAAGAATATGTTCTCGCCTGGCTATTTTAGGTGCTTTTAGTGGGATGTGATAGGGTTTGTAAATCCTTTGTTTGTTGTTGCATCCATAAATGACAGGGAATGGTTGAGCATGCATGAAAAAATAAAAAAAGTGGACGCTTCCCTACTTGAATGATAATTATGTTGCCGTGGGTTGCCTGGATACAAACCATGTGAAATCATTGGGGGCATCAGAGGTTACAGCAGAAATGCGGATCTCCTTTGTAACAGTAAGTCGTGTTCAATATGCGGAACAAAATTACCGCCTCACTGATATCAATTTATGACAACAAAACACAGAATTGGCTTAAAGCCACAATGGAGTCGGATGCGCTCGGTCCTAACCCCGTAATTGAGTTTTTGCCGTTAGTAATGGGACGAGATGTTATGAAATCTCCAAATAACATCCAATCCATAATAACAAGCCAATATTGAAATTCTTTTTCAGACGTGATTACCTTCTTAACAGAAACTTCAGGAGCGTCTGACCTGCAGTTTTCATAATAAGCAAAAATGCATGCGCCACAAGAGGAGCTGCAAGCTTTAATCACTTTTACAAATTTCATTGGAAGATTTCAGGGGGGGAAATCTGTTCGTTTCTGAAACTCTATGTCCCAGATTGTTCCTTCCCCTCTGACAGAAGTGAGCTATGCCACAGTAGAAGGTAAATCCCATGTGGATTTTAAAAGCACTTTCTGACAACCCAAAGCCTTAGTATTCCTAATAACTAGCATGCATTAGCAATGAAGATTAGCTACAAATTTGCACCCTTGGCAAAACCATTAAATCTAGCGCAGACAAAGCCATCATGGTAATGAGTGAAGTTAGCATTTTGCCATGCTATATTGTTTTTGTTTTTGTTTCAGCTTCTATTTTTGGCAAAACAATTTCTGCCACACAGAGGTTCATTACTAAAGTGCATTTAGCCAATTTCACACTGCTGCTTCAATTAACATGGGGTTTGTCTATTAAAAACAGGTCATTCCTAGCTCTTTAATTCAGTAATTGTTATTTTTTTATATTATTATTAAGAAATGTTGGCATTTAAGTTGTTTTTTCTATTTTTCTTAAAAAAATGTAATCAAATTATATAAAAAAACATCAAATAATAAATAAATGAACAAATAAACATTATGAACATAGGTATAAATGCACTCTTTCTGCTTTGCCAAAACACTGTTCAGGTGTCAAATTCAAGTGAAATACATTTTTCAAGAAAATAAAAATGACTTTTTTAGGGACTGCTGCATAATTCATATTTAAATTGCAAGAAGTGTGACCCTCGCAGTTTTACCTGACATTGGAAATGTGAGCAAATTCAATGAAAGACATTTAAGCGCTCTTCTATTATGTCTGTCCAATAATGATTGGAAGTGTTTTTCCATCTTCTCAGATATTATCCGATATGGATATTCTGTCCGCTTGGAAAGAAGTTAAGTGACAGACTACTAACAAAATGGAAAGTAAGATTAAAGATTCAATTCTATAAAGTGATGATCAGTTAAAACAGGATTCGAAGAAAAGATTTGTTTTGGTGGCTGCACTGTGATCTTCCAATAGGGTTGTTTAATGTCATCTAATGATTCTGGTTCTATATCCCTGATGACATTTTTTTATATGTGAACTATTGTTACACTGAATGACAGTTAAGAGGATATCTTCATGGCAAATCATGGAGTCGTTATTTTTTTTGCACAGAAAACAATGCAATTAAACAAGACACGTTTAATTGCATTGCATTTAATCGCAAACTTTAGGGAGGGGGGGGGGCTGTAAAAAGCTATAGTGAACTTTTATCATCATTTTAACTTTTCTATTGTAACTTAACTGTACAAACTGGCTGAGCACAAATCTAAAAACTTCTCCCGAGTTGAAAGTACAGTATATATTTGGATGGGAGATTGGACAAGCGGACTGGATGAGATCCAGAGAGTATTAACTCGGAGTACTGGCATATTCAGACAGAACCTGTTGTGGGTGACGGAGGTTCGGCGAGACTTTTCAATAAATAGCACACCATCTGTAGCGGGATGTAGATCCAGGTGATGGCTCATCTCTTAAAGCCCAACACTTTCACCAGGCTTTGTCTGGGACAACTTCATAGATTTGCATTTAGGTTGTACGATTGTGTACATCTCATATATAAATGTTGACAGGCTGTTTAAAAGGGTGTGTGCTGGGACATTTTCATTTTCCAATAACGACAGTGTTTACTATTGTTTACCGACTTTTTGAAGAGATGCCCGAGCTGAAGTGATGATGGCAAGGACAGATTCAGCCAAATGCGTAACTTCCATTTTCTTACTGAGAATTTACTCAATAAATCAACTCAAAATGCTTTATTGAATAAATCAATGCTCTTTGTGATGCTAGCAAAGCCAAGGTCATGCTTGAATGTTTGTTACTGCAATCAAAATGAGATGTGAAATTTAAGATATGAAAGTTCATCATACTCGATGTGTTGCACTTTTTGAATACGAATAAAGATATGAAATGTTTCATTAAATAAACATCAAATTAGTGCCATGGTTATTTGCATATATGCCTGAAAATAAATTAATAAATGAATGAAAGGTAAGCATATTTAAAGATATATATATATATATATTGATAAAGTGAAATACTTTGGGCCATGAAATGCGATAACAACAATAAATAACAGATTTGTTTACCATTTCATTTTGTAAACAAGTACTTTATTTTGATGAATGTAATTTTGTTTAAATGAACAAATAAATAAATAAAAGTTTATATCAAATGCATTTCAAAGGCACAGCCCAAAATACAATAAATATTCAATAAAACAATATATTATGGAACCAATTAATAATAATAATAATAATAATAATAATAATAATAATAAGGGTCGTTTTGAGCCATTTGTGCCCATTTGATACAAGCTGTTATGTGAAAATAATTGTTTGGATCATTGTGTACTTCTACCTTACACAAAGCTTTGTTTAAATATTAATAAAACACACAGATCAAAGTAGGAGCACATTACTCTTCTAATTCCTCAATTATTCAGTCCAGTGTTTAGCGACACATGCGCGTGGAGCTAATATGAGTAATTCACCTTTGTGGTTAACCATCATTTAACTTACACAAGAGCCGTTTAATGTACTTTGGTGACGCATTTTCAATGCAAAAAGAGCACGACTGACATGTTCCTGCGGCTCAAAATAAATATTTAGTCTAAATCAATTAATAATTCTTCATCCAGCATGCTGTATTAGAGAGATGAGCCAATGTTGTGGGAAAACAGCAGGCAGTTTAATGGCCAGGAGGTGTGAAAAGTATTAAGAAACTGAGGGACTGTATCTGTCTGTTGACCTGTGTTGTTACGCTTCAGAAGGATGCATGCATATATATTTGTACATTTGAGATCCCTCTGTGTAGCACAGCACTGTAACTACTGTGCTCTAGGCGAAGAAGGACTGATTAACTAATAATGTTTCGGGAAGCTGCATAGCAGTTAGATATTAGCTCATGCGATTACACGCACAATGTATGAGCGCTGTCAGAAGATAAAGACAAAAGGAAATTATTGGAGGACGGAGGGCTGCGGAGCTCCAGATACTCCACAAATGCGTCGGCGCTAATAAGCTGAAGAGCCCACAGCTGAAAAATATCGGCCAATAGGATATCCGGAGAGCGCTTGCATCACAGCCACAACCTAATGACACTATATAGATGACTAAACCTTGAATCAAGTGTGAATAACGTGGTTTAGAGAACAACACACGCATTGTTGGCGTGATAAAAAAACAAGGGCTAATCGAGTTAAGCTAACAGATGAATAAACATGAAATCAAAAATGACACTATTTAGTTTCATAATACATGTTCCTGTGCACTATCTAGCAATGTATCTTATATTTTAACAACATAGCACTGATTTAGCTCCATTTTGGTACATATAAGACCAACAAATCAATCAGTTCCCAAGTAAATATCTTGTTTAATGGTTATTTAGATGCTTGCACTGGAAAACAAAGACTTGTGCGATTGCACTGGCATGCAAAATGTGACTCTCTTGCCACGCGCACGAGAGCGCAGCGCTCTTCTTAATTAGCTGCCAAGTGTGGATTTAGCTAAAGTGACTGGAAGAACGTGACTGACAGAATGGCTCTTGTTTGGCAGGAACGGGGGGTAGGGGGTTTGGGAAGCATCGAGGTACTAATGCATCCAACAGTGCATCAGAAATCAGAGTGGGCTACAGAGGCGGCAAAAAAAAATGCTCTTCAGAATTTAAAACATCTTATGTAAAATCACACGTTCATTGTGATGGTCCTCCTCAGCTACACAGCAAATAAAGAGCCACTCAACTTCACACTCAAGAGGGCCACATAAGAGAACTGTATAGTGTGTGTATATATATTATAGGATTATTTTTTCATACAGAATGTGTCCTGTTTAATTCAATTACTTTCTGAGCAAAAACTAAAATATCATTTGGTTTGATCACTTTTCACATCTTCATTAAGTTTATTTTTTAACAAACTAAAACAAAATAAAAACTGCTGGTTTGACTCTTGAGCTCTCGTGATAAAGAGTTTGCTTTATTTTTGTTAGTTAGAATGATACTGAATTAGACGCTATATTAAAAGTAGACTGCCGTTTTTCATAATTCGTACTACTCAAGTCTAATTTTCACTTTTCAACTTTTATGAAAGAGCTCATTATAATAAACACATTCATAACTAGGTATGACACGAGTCACAAAATAAAGCCGGATGAGACTGTTGGAGCACTATGGCATAATTAAACCTTTATTTAACTTTAACTTTAAATCAACTGCGGTTCTTTTAAACTCTGATTGGTCATATGAAATACCTAATTTCTGTGCTACATCATTTAATCTGACAAATCTGAAAAGAAACAAACTAATTGCTTGTGGAAAATTAATTTCCAAATTGGAGCAATTCTGACCTCAGGGTTATGGCACATTTATGAGCACATCTCTGCTGATGACTGCCCTCTGTCTTTACACACTCGAGTCAATTATTCTGTGCGCATGAGTGTGTGTATGTGTGTGTGTGTGTGTGTGTGTGTGTGTGTGATCGTGTTTGATTGCGGAGGAAGGTTGAGGTCTGGGATTCACACAGTGAGAGCATCAGGATCGCCATGTGAATTTGAATCTTGAGTTGACTGACGTGGGAAACAGAAAGAGGAAGTGTGTGTCAGCACTGAGTAAACTGATGTGATTGAATGGTGCAATAGTACTGGACACCTTGTGCTTTGCTAATGAAACACACATTATACCTCCCAGTCTGGCTCTCTATGAATGAATCACAATGAAATAACATACTGATACAGTAATGCTTTAAACTAATTAATGTATAACTAATATGCAACAATACTATATTATATTACATTTATATAAATAAAATATCACATCACCAGACATTCACTGTTTTCAAGTACTGCTTCTTTAGATTAGAATCAGCACTTCATGTCAACTCTCTTTCTCTCTCCCTCACTATATCTGTCCCCTAGGGACCCCAAAAGACTCCGCCAATTACCTGTACATGAATTATGAGTAAGTGTCCTCAAGAGTGGGCATGAAAGAATGAAGGGAAATTGATGCCACCACTGCCCCAACCCATTATTTTTCTATTTTTATTTTGAAATGAAAATCCTTTTGAATGAATCATGTCCAGAATTTATATAATGCTATATATTGGTACTTGAGACCGCGGTCACCTGGATTCATTCAACGCATTTTTTTCAGTAATGTCGAGCATGATTCATCTGCTGGATTGGGAACTTTGCAATAAATTAACTGACATCTCAAAAGGGGCCAAGATATATTAAGGCATTAACAAAAGCACGAAATGGAAAATATTCAATAAAAATGGTTTTAAAATGGATTGGGACATGATTTGCATAACAAGTACACAGAGGAAACTTGCTCACCATGGTCTGTTCATCTCGTTCTTTAAAAACATTATAAAGAAATATGGGTGATGTGAATCACATGCGTTCAGATGATTTCAGTCAGAACTTTCCAGGCAAATTCATATTCCTCTTTTAGGACTAAAACAACGATATATAAACAATGAATGCACATTTTGTGTGTACTTGATGTTTTGCTGCCAGAGGGAATCATGGGAAATGTAGATTGATTGCACAAGTCTGTGAGCTCATCAACCAATTATCTATCGCTATTCTTCATCAAGAGGAAACAATAGACTAAACATCAATTGCATCCTTGATTATAAATTTACATTTGTCTACAAACTGACTTTGCCACCTCGGAAGTCCATCACATCTTCTTTCTAGAACCATTTTTTTTTTTTTTTCATTTTTTTTTGTTCAGCATTAAGACAGAAGAGACGAACGCCTCGGGTAGAATGGTTAAATTTGTCCATCTTAGCTGTGGCATTATTAAACCGAATGAGACTGGCTGGCGTGGATTCACGACTGGCCTGCTCACACAAGCTTTTCTCGTAGTGATTAGATTACTATTAATTTATGTTGGCCATGTGTGCAAGGTGCCATGGATTCTCTCATTCTTATGACAAAATGAAGCAAATAAAAGAATTTAATAAAACCAGTGGTGAACTACTGGCAAAGATTTACGAGCGTTTTCAAGTAAAACATTAAAATTAATGTTCTGGGTTCAATAAAAGTTAGGCTGTATCGACAGTACCTGTGAAATACCATCAGTTACCACAGCGTATAATTTAAACTCATCCCTCATTTTGTAAAAATGAACAACTTACCAGCAAAAGACCACCCACAGACTGCCTTTGTACGTGTGAAGCTGTTACCAGCGTTTTTTACAAACTCAGCAAATCTAAATTATTGTCTGTGACAATGAACATTGTTATATATTTACTGTCATACACTATTAAATGCTGTTGAGAGAACTTACATTGTCAAACGTCAAGTTTTTCCACACTAAGAGTAAAACTGCTCCCTGAGGTAAATGTGTAACAGCCAATCAGATTTAATTCTTAATATACAAACCATAGACAGTAAAAGAAATGGACACAGAGACCCCATTGGAACTCAACTGAGACAAGTGAAGCCCATTTTTAGCGTTTTTTAGCACTTCCGTTTCTGACGCGCAGACTCAAACGAAGCTTGACGACGTCAGCAACCTGTCTGACAGATGTAAATCTTCTAGTGGCTGTGCGTGCAAACTGCCATCGTTAATCTTGCAGAGACGGCGAGCTTGAGCGGGGAGTTCTTTGTCGTGAGTGAGCAGGAGTAAGTATTCTGATTAATTATTTTGTATAGTATTTTAAAATGTAACGCCAGTACGCCATATTAAGTTAATTGCCTGCGAGCTTCTCCTCCTGTCTGTACGGTAATTTCTCTACTGTGCGACAGAGGGTCGAGTGGTTATGATGCAATCATTAGCCTATTTTTTACAAAAACTATTTGTACGGGGCCATAATGTAACATAGAAGGTAATGGAGCCCTTTATACATTGTCGTGTATCTTTAGAAATAAATAATGGACAAATGGAGTCTTTAAACGCCTCAGATGTAAAGTTATTCGCTGTCAAAGTGACGCCAAAATGAATGGGAGTCAATGGGAATGCTAACGCAAGTGACGTTCTGCTACAAGATGGCAGCATGCAGCCGACTTCAACTTCCAGTCAACTTCCTTCCCGCCTGATACAAACACATTGAGCGGGACTTTGGACCAATGAGGTTTTGCTATGGGCGGGGCTTCCTAACGTGATGGCGCGAAAACAGAAACGTGAGGGAGTAATGAAAGTCCGACTCGTTTCGGAAAATCAGTTCTTAAGAAAAGGTTTCAAAGTCTTTGTGAAAAAGCTTATCTTACTAACAGATGACAGAATCTCTATCAGATTACTACGCAACGAGTCCGAAAGAGACGGTTTGAGCATCAACAGTCCAATTTGTGATTGAATCATTTAGTTCGGTTCGTAAATGAATCGTTTAGAGCATTTTGTGAACCTGATTCAGTTAAAAGATGCTATTCAAACGAGTCTGTCGCTTGTTCCAGACATGGCAGTTTGGAATATATAAAATGAATGGAAAATATTATGGAGTATGCATCTGCCATTAAAATAAATGGGAATACTAACGGATAGATCTCCAGGTACAGACCTTCATGGATGAAGTGCATCTAGACGTTCTCCAATATTTTTAATATTAGAAAGCATGTCAGGGGCTCTTTCCAAATCACTGGAAGAAACTACAGCATAATTTTATTCAGTAGCATCTAATGGCCTCATTAAAACTAAAACACTTATTTTCCACTGCTTGTGTTCCCTGGGTGATCCAATGTTTACCTCAATTTCCAATTTGTTCTGTTTTAATATTGACAAGCACACACGCACACAAAATGCACATACGTTCTAAGAGAAACATGAATTCTCTGTCTGGCAGGTCTTCAAACTCTGCAGCAACTTTCCTCTTAGCAAAACAGCCACAAGGGAACGGGGCAACAGATGCATAGAGGAAACCGTCTGAAACACTGTCTACAGATTCCCAGCGGACCCTGTGTGAACGGACTACCGGAGGAGCCTGCTTTTACTCCATGCTGATTTGCTCACCGCAGGAACTACTTACTTTTTAAGTGTCTCATGACATTTGTGGCCTTCCTCATCCAAACCACAACATCATCATAACGACATGAAGCTATCTGACCTTTAGGCCATTTTCAGTTCATGTGACAAAATTTATGAACATTCTCCAGGGACTAAATCTCAAGGTTAAATTCTATTTTTACATCTCAACTCGCAAGCTTTCCTGAGTTCAAAGTGACAGCTAGCGTCTTTACGATGACCTGGTTGTTGAATGAATGTAAAATATCCCCAGAGGAAACTTTTACTACTCAGATGTTGGTCTTTTAAAGCTCAGGTCTAATCTAATGGAGCTCTCGGAACAGTTCTTTTTAAGTATCATGACGAAATGAAAAAGTCCAATGTAAAATTTAAAAAAAGGAAGAAATAAAAATAGATAGGCTATACAAAATACTGAACACATGTATCGCACATAGAAAATGTCCAACCTGGTCTCATGAGAACTCGTAATCATTTGTACGAAATGGCAAAACATAGAACTTGGTCGGCGCAAAAACCTAAGATCCAGACCAAAACCTAAGCATAAAGCCTAACCTGTAAATCTACCCATGATTGTTGTAGGGATAAAAAAAAAGTATTAAAGGTGTACAATATATTATGGTTTCGCAAGCTTGTACAAATTTTGAGATTTTGCGAATTGTCATTGAATGTGATCATGTGTCTCAAATGCTCCCAGATTTGCATAATTCCTTAAGTGAATCTTTAACTAAAACTATACAGAACGCAAGTAAATTCCTGATCGTCCAGTTGTTCATGAAAAATCATAATTTGTATGAGATGGCTAAATCAGTAGTAAACTTATGACTTGGGTCATGAAAAAATGTAAGACCCAAACATAAACATCAAGCCCAACCCTTAAGCTACCAATGGCTGGGTTTCCACTTTCGGCGAAAACCTTGTGCCAAAGCAGGCCAGCTGGGGCTAGAGGATTGGTTACATTTAAATTTAGTCATTTTGCAAATGCTTTTATCCAAAGCGATTTACAACTGGGGGGATACAGAAAGTGATTCTTCTTAAAGAGGCACAGACACAGGAAGTGCTTGCAATACCAAGTTTTATACATTGTTCAAATGAGTACAAGCTAGAAAAAGAAAGAATAAATAAATATTTTTTACAACATAACCAAGTTGTTTCGAAAAAAATTAGTTGTCGCTTGAAAATTGTCAGGGATTCAGCATCCCAGATAGATCATTCCACCAGCCAGGAATTGTGAACGAGAGTGTTCTGGAAAGTGATTTTGAGCCTCTCTGTGATGGTACCACGAGGCGTCGCTCGCTAGCGGATCTCAAGACTTCTGGCGGGGATGTAGATTCGTAATAGTGAGTGGAAGTAGAGGGGTGCTGAGCTTGGGGCTGTTCTATGTGGAAGCATCAATGTCTTGAACTTGATTTGAGCCGCAACCAGTAGCAAGTGCAATGAGATAAAGAGAGGTGTAACATGACAGATAAAATATGTTACTAAATAAATACACAATTGATAGAGAATAAGAAGCTGACGTCTGATTTCTCCAGCGGTCAAATTTTCCATGTTTACAATGGT